>NC_058082.1:415507483-415814482 GCF_014858855.1 Bufo gargarizans
TTCCCACAATATCCGACAACTCCCCCGTAATTTTGTCCGACGCCGCTGCCAATACAGGTTTCGCAGCTATTTTTGGCAACCATTGGTTAGCAGACAGATGGCCAATTGAAGTTAGTTCCATTCCTGGGTATTTCCGTACCTCAGCAGTTTTTGAACTCTACCCCTTAGTGGCAGCATTCTATACCTGGGGTCAAAGTTGGTCAGGTCAGACTGTGTCCTTTGTGTCAGATAATGCAGCCGTCATCGAGATTTTTAATAATGGTTCTTATAAGTCTCCATATGTCATGTTATTTCTTAGGCGCCTGGTCCTTCTGTCATTACAACACCAGTTTCGTTACATAGCTTCACATATATCCGGTAACCACAACGCAGCAGCCGACGCGTTATCTCGTTTTAATTTTACCTTCTTTTCACAGATCTGTCCAGAAGCAGACGCCATCGGGAGCCCAGTCCCTCCATACGCTGCTCTAATCCTTCCATAGACGCTCATCTCGCCACCGCTCGGTCACTGTTACTCAAGTCCCTCTCACCCAATACAGCCAGAGCCTACCAGACAGGTTGGAGAGCCTTCCACAGATTTCAGGACTCTTATCCGCAAGGTGACACCGAGTTCGTTACGTACATCCTGGCGTTCATAGGTTACTGTTACACCAATCTGAAACTATCCCACGCCACGGTCAAGTCCTACCTCGCAGGGGTGCAACATTTTAGAGCCATGAGTTTCACCCAGCCAGGTTCATTGTTTTCAATCCATGCCATTAAAGCTACTCTGAGGGGTCTCGAGAAAAGCGACTGCGAGTCACGCACTCGCCGGCTACCCGTCACTGGACAGCTTTTCCGCGACCTTTCCGACTTGTTAGACAAAAAAACATTCTGTGCCCTGCATAGTTTGATAATAAAAGCTGCCATGTACCTGGCCTTTTACGGGTTTTTGAGACCGGCCGAGTTTACTTCCCCGGCTAACAGTAGCAGATACATCACTCTCGGTCAGCTCTCGGATTCCAGAAATGGTTTCATACTCTCGCTACTCACCTCCAAGACCTCTCAGGTAGGCCCCCCGACCCAGGTGTTTTTCTTCCCGACCTCTCATCATTGGTGTTCCGTGCGCGTGCTACAACAGCTTCTGTCCTCTCTGCCAAACAAGCTGCCCGGCAGTCCTTTGCTACCATTCAATAATACTCACCTTACCTGTCCCCAATTCATAACTCATATTCGTGTTTTACTGACTAATCTGGCAGTAGACCCGTCCTCAATATCCGGGCATTCGTTTCGCATAGGGGCGGCATCCGCCGCGTCAAGTAATCGGGTTCCAGCACATATAATCAAAAGACTAAGTCGTTGGCGTTCGTCCTGTTTCAGCCGCTACATTCCTTGTCTGTATACTGAAATTAATCTTGCTTGTCAGAATTTGGTGTTATGAATAAATGTTTGTAGCATTCCGATATGATAGAAATTGTTGTTCTTTTTGGCCTCCTTCAGCTATCCCTTCAACGACACGGTTTCGGCATAACTCTAACTGCTTTAGCTAGCCAGCAGGTAGGAGTCCTTCTTCGTGAGTGCCCAACCTTCTTCGTGAGTGCCCAACCACAAGTGTTAAGGCTGATTCATTGGCCTGTATTTGTGGGAGGGGCACGGTTGCCTATATCATGGCACCTCTGCCCCTCCTTCAATGAACGTTGTGTCAAACTCTCCCACCCTACCCACCCTCAATCTCAGCTTCACACCAAGGGGATGGCCTCCTTCAGCTATCCCTTCAACGTCACGGTTTCGGCATAACTCTAACCGCTTTAGCTAGCCAGCAGGTAGGAGTCCTTCTTCGTGAGTGCCCGACCACAAATCTGATAAATGTCTGAATTGGCAAGCTTATACAGCACATGGTACAGTACTGCAGGTGTGGGGATACTAATGTACAATAAGTTCAGGAAGGAGGAGATTAGTCATGCAAGCCATTTGTACTAAAATTATTTATAATATGTGATGGTGACAACTATAGGATGCTCAATTACAAAAGGGACACATGTGTCACCAAATAAAAAGTGCACATACAGGTTTAGACATGACTACAGTTTGCTGTAGCAAAGGAAGGGTCAGCCATTTAAAGTAAAATATGATGGGGTATGGTATTTAGTGCACGACTCTTCCCTAAACCATGTACATGCTATGCAAAATGAAGCTGGCCCACAAAATATACATTATTCTGACCTCATGGAATTTATAGCTACATCATTTAGGGACAGACAGGGCAAGGACAGTACAACAACATTGCTAGCACTTACCTAAATCTGCCTGGCCTCGGCCATCAGCTTTTGTCCATTCAGCCCGCCTCATGCTACAGGCCACTTGCTCCCAAGACGACTCCTTCCGAACTCGGTCCTGATATACATTTGACCGGGTGTCCCACAGTTTGGGCCTCTCCTGCACCAAAGAAATTAGCTTTTCAACATTCCATCGGGGCATCTTCTTATACAAAAAACTCTCAAGGCACTCACTGCCACACCACACTAGTAAATTTTTCAACAAGTGGCTAGCAATTAGCATAACCTATGACCTTGAACTTCCTGTATATTATCTTTATTTTATTTTATTGGCACAAGTTCTGGCAGACAGTTTTGCCATGCCAAATGATAGAAATAAAATGGACGCAGATGCGGATGACAATCGGATGTGAAACGCTAAAATCGGCGGAACGGACGCTGAAACAAACAACAGTCATGTGCATGAGGCCTTAGGGTCCATTCACACGTCAGTATTTTGTAATTCGCATCCGTTCCCAAAATTTTTGGAACGGAATGCGGACCCATTCATTTCAATGGCCCCACACAAAAATGCGGACAGCACTTGGGAGGGGACACATTAGCATTTTCAGAGCAGAGCAGGACAAAGGTACAGACACACAGAGATGCTGCTGTCTCTAGTACATTTTCTATCTCACTCCAGTGCTGGTTTCAAAGCTGAACAGCTTAGTAGTGCTTAACTACTGTATATCCTTTATGTTGCTGCTGCTTTTACATGTGGTGCATAAAGACAGGCAAGCAATGTCTCCTCTTTGGTGTGGTGTGTATGGAGACATCATGGCAGCTAGTCTCCCTTTAGTCTGCAGCTGAGCTAATGATAAACTGAAAGAATAGAAATAAATAAAGTCTACAGTAGGGGGAAACTTCTAAAAACATAAAACAGAAGAAATATATTGTTATTACTCATGTACATGCACTTATTCTAAAATATCAGCTGAAATGACAAATTAAATGTTAAAACTGAAATGACAGTTTAAAATCATAAAAATATAGAATTGTTTTACTTCATTAGCATGGTTAATGCAACTTAAATTAAACTATTTGATAACTATTTGCTAATGTTAAATTTAAAAGAATAAAACATAATGAAACTGAGATCCCTAATACAATGCATCATTAACTCATTTACATATAAAGTTAATGCTGATCCTCATCATGCAGTGAAATGTCATCTGCCCACTTAACGTAATACATCCCCAGTTCATTGCAGGAGGTTATTTGGCGGTTATTCCACAGTGCCCATTTTTTCAAACAGTTTGACATCTGCTTAATTACCTTAATTATATTTCTCCAGCATAAGGCTAAAAGGTTTTAACTTGGGTTGACTTACAAATGTATGGCTAGATTTACTATTTATCTAACAGGGTGTGAAATTCCAGCCAGTGACAGGCAATATCTAGTAGTCAGCAGGGCAGCTAAGTGATCCCATGGAAACAGACTGCATTGTGTTGTGAGATCATTTGAAGATGAGCTTGACTTCAGCTTTTTGTATTTAAGAGTTAAAATTGAATTTGTTGTCACAGACATTTAAATTCAGGTAGCAGTGCGCATGTATGTACACACATATGTACTGTATATATAAGATATACTTATAACAAGTTTATTGTGTGACATTATCTAAACATAAACAAAAGGTTTGCCACAAGCCATGTAAGGGACACAGGAAACATGTAGAAGAAGGTGCTCTGGTCAGATGAGACCAAAATTAAACTTTTTGGCCTAAATCATAATGTGTGTGGCGGAGAACTAACACTGCACATCATCCTGAACACACCATCCCCAGCATGAATGGTGGTGGCCACTTCATGCTTTTCTTCATCAGGGACAGGATAGCCTGTCAGAGATAATGGAAAGATGGAGGGCAATCCTGGAGGAAAACCTGTTAGAAGCTGCAAACGACTTTAGATTGGGATGGAGGTTCACCTTCCAGCAGGACAACAATCCTAAACATACAGCCAGAGCTACAGTGGAATGATTTAGATCAAAGCATATTCATGTGTTAGAATGCTCCAGTCAACATCCAGACCTAAATCCCATTGAGAATCACTGGCAAGACTTGAAAATTGCTTTTCACAGACACTCTCCATCCAATATGACTGAGCTTGAGCTACTGTATTTTTTCAAAGAAAAATGGGAAAATATTTCAGTCTCTAGATATACAAAGCTGGTAGAGACATCCTGATCAGTGGGGGTCTGACATCCAGGACCCCTGTCAATCAGCTGAATCAGTGATAGAAGTAGCGCTGTGGGCTTCTTTCTACTCACCCAGCACAGCTTAGTCCATTTGATAATAGCTGTGCTTGGTACGTATCTCAACTCAGCCCCTTTCACTTCAAAGAGGCTGAGCTGCGCCTAGGCCATTGACCAATGAATGTGACTTCACATGGCCTAGGAAAAGCTGTGAGAAGGCTGCAGTGCTCACAGGAGAATTGTAGTCTTCTCAAACAGCTGACTGTAGTCTTCTCAAACAGCTGACTGTTGGGGTCCTCGGTGTTGGACCCCTACCAATCAGTACCAGCAATACTGTTCTCGACGGCAGTCGGCCACTCCCTGAATGGCTCACAACTTCGCCATTTGGTTATACCCTAAGAGATTTTACAATGTTATCCTTACAAATGTGAATGTGTTGTACATTTCATTTTATGTACCATTGCATTTTGCATCATTGACTACAAGGCAAATAGAATGACATACATGATAAAAAATCAAAGAATGCAGGAAAGTGAGGATTAAAGCCTCCAAACCCAAGGATAATGCAGTTATCAGTATAATTGCAGATACCACTGTTGTGTATGCAGTACGCCAGAACAGAGAATATAACAAGTGTGGCCCTGCACATATAAATATCAGTTCGCCACAAGAGTGGCATATAAACCTGGCTGGAGAAATGGCCCAACGTCCATTTTGCAGTTTTTTCATTTTTTTTTAAGGCGCGACTGCGCTTGGGCCGTTCTTCCAGCCAGGTTTGTTATGATATGTGCTTATGTTGCTCACTGTTGTCTATGCCTTTTGCCAGTATTATATTGGACATTGTTATTTTTAGTTAGGCGGCCCTCACCCTGCTAGATGATTTACTTTCATTAATATGCACTGCTCCAGTGATTTCTGGTGAAAGCGTATAGGGGCATATTTCAGTTAAAAAAAATATATATATATATATATGCGCTGCACTGTTGCACTTATTTCTGTTACAATAGTAGAGGGGCGTATTTTAGTACAAAAAAAATAAAAAAATAAAAATATATATACGCACTGCACTGTTGCAGTTATTTCTGGGGAAAGCTTATAGGGGCGTATATCATTAAAAAAAGATAAATATATACGCACTGCACTGTTGCAGTTATTTTTATTAAAAGAGTATAGGGGCGTATTTCAGTAAAAAAAAAAAAAAAAATATATATATATATATATATATATATATATACGCACTGCACAGTTTTTTCTGGTGAAAGCGTATAGGGGCGTATTTCAGTACTACCTGAAAAATATATATGCACTTCACTGTTTAATTGTTTTCTGGTTAAAGCGTAAAATGGCCTATTTCAGTCCAACAGAAATATATATTCTCAGGTCACTGCTGCAGTGATTTCTGGTGAAAGCGTATAAGGGCGTATTTCAATACTTCAAGAAATATATACACGCTTTATTCTTTAGTTTTTTTCTGGTCAAAGCAGATAGGGTTGTATTTTAGTACAACAAGATAAATATATTTTCAGTGCATTTCTGCAGTTAAATGTGGTGAAAGCATTTAATGGCCTATTTCAGTACTTACAGAAAAATATATTTCTCGCTTTTAGGGGTATTTTAATTTCCGTTTCATTGGTTTCGTTCAACTACAAGTATGTCAGACAGAGAAGTGCCAGGCCATGCACAGAGGAGTGGCAGAGGCCTGAATGTTTCTGGTGCAAGCAAAGGTCGCAGGAGAGTAAGGGGTCGTGGCAGCAGTAGTCACAGCAAGAGGCCTTAGCTCCCAGTGTCATCTAGCGGTTAACTCAATCATCCACGTCATCCCAAGTGATATCAGACACCCCCAGCCAACAGACAGTGGGTTCGTCGGACACAACCCTTAGTTGGCATGGCCTGGGAGCAGGCCCTGTGCCCTCAGCTGTCCTCAACCTGAATCTGGCATTTTCTGTTCCATCACTGCAGGAAGTAGTACATCCAGTGGGTTCAGCTTCACTTTTCAGTCTGGATGAGCTAGTAGAGGACAGTGAGCCGCTGCTGCCCAGCCAAGATGTGGAGGAGACTTACGCCACTTCCTCCGCTAGGCAGGCAAGTTGTGATGAGGAGAGTGGCATGGGAGCTTATGTTGCAAGGCCATTGAGGAGGACATCAGTTATGTGCAGACACTACTCGATGATGATGAAGCCAATCGTACTTGGGAGTGTGGCTGGGAGTCAGCAGGGTGGCAGCAGTGGGAGGTCGTGAGCCAAACGGGCATGGGGTATACCACACGCTTTGCAGCAGCCTACCTGCCCAGAAAGTAGTGGTGTACGTGTTCACGGAAGCAGCGTTGGTAGCAGTCAGCCAGTGAGTAGTGTTAGGAGTAAAATCAGCGGTGTGGCAGTTTTTTGTGAAGCCGCCAGAGGAGGTCAACATGGTCATATGTAGAATATGAGGGCAGAAGATGAAACGTGGGCAGGGTACCAATGTTGGCACCACGGCCCTGCATCAACATATGCATCGTCACCATTAAGTGGCCTTGGAGAACCGTAGCTCCGATTTAGTGGTCCAGCTTCCGCAGCTACCGCTACGTCACCCAGTGGCACTCACCCAGTTTCAGACAGTCAAGGCTCCACCACCTCAGCCAAAGGGAGCTGTCTGTCCATCCCATCTTCTGCTGGTCCAGATGCTCCTGCTCCTACTCCTTGTCAGTCATTCCGTCAGCAATCGATCACTGAAGCGATTGCCAAGAGACAACAGTATGTGAGCATGCATCCAACGGCGCAGAAGCTAAACGTGCTCCTGTCCAAGTTGCTGGTGCTTCAGTACCTCTATTTCCAAGTGCACCTTTCAGAGAACTGATGGCTTGTGCCGAGACAAGGTGGAGAGTCCCAAGCCATAATTTATTTGTGAAAAAGGCAGTACCAGCCCTGCACACACATGTAGAACAGAAGGTGGGCCAGTCCTTGAGCCTGCTGGTGTCTGCCAAAGTGCGCGATTTCTTGATTATGCAAGCGGATAGGAGTACTCAACGATGTCACTTGACTGCTTCGTGTCCTGGAACATATTCTGGTAACAATGGCTGGTCAGGGGAGCCCTGTAGGGGCTGAACTGGAAGAGGAGGAGGAGGGGAGGGGGACATTGTAGTGTTTTTTCTATTGAGCTGACAGGACAGGAGGAGCAGGAGCAGCCAGAGGAGCTACAGGGCGATGAGGAAGACGAGACAGATGACCCAGACACACCGTGGCAGTATGCAGTGGAGATGGAGGCAGGGAGTCCCTCTGAGTCACTTGCACAAATGGCACGATGCATGCTCACCTGCTTGCGTAGTGACAGCTGATTTGTCACCATTCGGCAGAGGGATGACTTCCGGCTCTCCACCTTGTTGGACCCTCGCTACCAGTCCAGAATGAGGGATTTTTTTACACCCACCAGGAGGGAGGACAAACTGAACTACTACAGAGACATCCTATGTAGTCACTAGTCAGTTGGCCGTTGCCTATGTGTGCCATCGTCCATCCTCTTGCAGGTCTGACCAGGGGGGCCCTCTGCGCTCACATTGCACTGCCATGGCTGTTAGGGAGGGGTGGGGTAGCAGGAGCAGTTCCAGCTCCATCAGCAGCAGCCTAAATCTACAGTTGCTGATGAGCATCTTTCTTCACCCGCATAATAAAGAAACTACTCACCAGCAGCAGGTAGACCTGGAGCAGGACCTGAACCTGCAGGTGCTGGCATACTTGGATAGCACCCTGCCACCAAACATTGAAGATCTGCTGGACAACTGGGTAGCCAAACTGGATTTGTGGCCGCAACTAGCAGAGTTTGCCCTGGAAAAGCTGTCCTGCCCAGCCAGTAGTGTGGGATCAGAGCGGATGTTTAGTGCGGTGGGGGCCATAGTTACCCCAAGGACAACTCGCCTGTCTACCCAAAATGTGGGGAGACTGACCTTTGTCAAGATGAATCAGGCATGGATCAGCATGATTTCCAACCACCAATGGTGCCACACCAACACTTTGATGCAAGAGACCGGTTTCTTCTTATTACCTGCCTCAGCTACTACTTTGATGCTGCAACCCGCCTGATGCCACACATCTGATTCCAAGTGCTCCTTATTTCACCCACCTTTGTTAGCGGGTACTGGTATTGCCACCCACCGCCCCACTCTGTTACCGGGTCGCTTTGTCGTCTCCTGATGCAGCTGCTGCTGCCATCTCCAGACTATGTCACCTTGCCACTCTATGGTATCCTCCTGATGCTGCTGCTGCTGCTACTGCCATCTCCACATTATGTCATTTTGCCACTCTGTAGTCTCCTCATGCTGCTGCCATATCCACACTGTCACCTTGCCGCTCAGTGGAATCCTGCTGCTACTGCTACCATCTCCACATTATGTCACCTTGCCACTCTGTGGTGTTCTCCTTGCTGCTGCTGCCATCTCCACAGTATGTCACCTTGCCACTCTGTGGTGTCCTCATGCTGCTGTCATCTCCACACTATGTCACCTTGCCACTCTGTGGTCTCCTCATGCTGTTGCCACCTTCACTCTATTTCACCTTGCCTTTCTGTGGCCTCCTGATGCTGCCACAACCTCCACATTATGTCACCTTACCACTCTGTGGTCTCCTGATGCTGCTGCCACCTCCATACTATGTCACCTTGCCACTCTGTGGCCTCCTGATGCTGCTGCCACTTCCACACTGTCACCTTGCCACTCTGTGGTCTCCTTATGCTGCTCCTACCTCCACTCTATGTACCTTTGCCGCTCAGTGGCCTCCTGATGCTGCTGCCACCTCCAAACTATGTCACCGTGCCACTCTGTGGTCTCCTTATGCTGCTTCCACCTCACCACTATGTCATAGGTCCACTCTGTGGACTTTCCATGCTGTTCCCACCCTCCCCACTTAATGACTGGTCCACTATTTTGGCTTTTGGCCTGGCTGACATTATAATTTATTTGACCTTTCTTCTGATCTGTCAGAATGAAGGAAAAATGAGACGCACAACGGATCCTGTCTGTGTAGCAGCTGTAAGGCCTGTATGGTCCTATCAGAATTGGCTTATGATTTGGTAGCCAAAAGCAGTGGGTACAACACACAGAAGTCATGTAAATATTCCATTCATGTGTCATCTCTGCTTTACATCTGTTAATCTTTTTGGCTTTAGCAATACTAATGGATTATTGAGCAAATGCTGACTGAGTGAAGGCGTATGCTCCGCAGACAGGATCCGTTTTTTGTGGGTTATTGTTCTGACTGATCAGAGGAAGGGCAAATTAATCAGTGACATCAACACAAACTTACTACTGACACCGTCTCCACTATGTCAGGGGGCTCTACTTGTATACGCATTTAATAGAGCAAGTCTGTTGACATCGATGTGGAATCATCTGACGACAGTGTAAAAGGAGTGAGCTTCTTCTTGGTGCTAACATCGACCTGTAAGGCTGAGTTCATAAGGTACTTGACTTATTTGGTAAGTTTTGGCCCCGTGACTGCCCTAATAAGTGAAGTGTGCAGTGATTCTGAGAGCAACGACTGTCATCTGCATGTCATATGGACTCACAGTAATTTTTCACTAGCAAAGCAGACTCCCTATGCATGTTACTGCAAGGCACAGTGTTCTACACCACTGTAAAGGCTCTCAGCAGCCAGGAAATAGTAATTTTTTAACGTAATTCATACCAAATATATTCGGATCGAATAAAAATCTTGCCGAAAAATTTGGCGAACCGGCAAATCTAATTTTTTAAATATTCGCTCATCTCTAGTTTCTACCAGTGGGGATGATTGGCTTGGAGAAGAGTGCTTCTGGGAGGAGGGGTGATTAGTAAGATAATACTGTGTTCAGTGAAGGAGGTGTGTTAATGGGGATAATGCTGCGACTGGGAGAGGGGTGGGAAGCACGACAATGCTACCGCCAATGAGGAAGAAGAGAGAAAGGTGAACAATGCTGCTGCCAGTGGGGATGGAGCTGAAAAAGACAGTACTGACAGGAAATGGCTTAAACAGATGGCAAATGTGCATAAGGGATGCAATAGGGTCCGTTTTTTTTTTTTGTTTTTTTTACATGGTCCTATTTATTTTATTTTTTGCTCTTTTTATGAAACTGTGATGTGAATCCAGCTTTGTGAAATATAGCACAGAATACCACTAACAAAGTGCACTAACATTGGAGTTCTATCTTCTTAGATGATTTTTTTACCCCACTACATGAAATATTATTAGTTCCTTCTTGCAAGAGCGCCACAATTAGGTGTAAATTCAGGGACTGTGACTGTGAACAGTTTTGGTATTATCTTTTATATATTTCTGTATATTTTATATTTTATTTGAATATTTGTGTATGATTGAATAAATTGCATATTACTCTCTTTTTGCTGTGAGCCAGCCATTTGTATATGATTTTTATTACAGCTAAGTGGTTATAGCAGGCTGAGCACCAGCGTATTTTCTGGTGAGCTCCTTACGCACATATATTGTGTACAATTAGTGATTGCCATACAGTCATCGTACTGTACATACACATTGGTCAAAAGTAGCAAGTAAGTAGCCAACTACGTTAAAAGTTTAGCTACACTTTAAGTACCAAAAAAGTTCAAGGGAAAAAAGGGTCTACTTTTTTTTCTGCAAACAGCGCCACTTTTGTCTCTCTATTGTGTCTAGATTTGCAGTTCAGCCACATTAATTTAAGTAATGCAGATCTGCAGGGTGTTCCAATAATTCATGGGGCCCCATAGGAAAATAACATAGGGCCCCCATCACCTAGTGCAAGAAAACTAAAACAGCGGCATAGGAAACAATAATTAAAGGTATAAAAGTTAAGCTATAATGGTTTTCCCCACAAAAATGTACAATTTTCTAGCCCTTGATGGCCCCATTTCCAATCTCTGGGTCACGTAGCCGACACAGCAATGGACAAGAGTGTGATTTTCAGAAAATGTAGACCTTACAGACGACTCCATTAAGAGCTGAACATGTTGATCCATGTAAAACAAAGGCTACTTCAGTGTAATGCTAGGCTTAGTGGATGCAATAGAATTTCTATTGTGATCTCTGGTTTCCTGCTGGCTAAATGGCTGCTTAGTAGTAAAGTGGCGTTAGTTTAATTTTTAATCCTGGTTATGGCCTAATACCAAATATATTTTTATGTGATTCTTAGCACGTCATTAAGACATAAATGAATGTCAAGCACAATGTGCTGTTGGGCTTTCTGGTGTTCTCTTCCATTTTGGACATATTCCAAATATTTGAAACGGAATCTTGTCATTTAAACTGATAGGTCCTTGTGACCTAAATCTGGTAAGTGTAGTTAGATCTAGCATGCCTAGATTTATTGCTGCTTTGTAATCTGATTGAAAATCATGTACCTTGCAGATCTCAGTTGCAGTTCTCAGTGTTGTCAAGACATAGTACACCAATGTAAGTAAGCATTAACTGCCTGTAGTGAGGCAGTCCATGAGAGCCAGAGTCATTATTAAAGGGAGTGTACATTTTATGCAGAAAATGAAATCAATAAACTGTTACAGTAAGCTGCTAACTTCTTCTATTAAATGTTAGCATTTAAACAGATTTTACGGTTAGATTACGTTATCCCCGACAGGATAAGGGATAACTATTAGATTGGTGGGGGTCATACAGCTCGGACCACAAAGATGACGAGAAGAGGGGCCAAGTACCCCTGCAGCCCCTTTGAAATGAACGGATCGTTCCGTAGGACAAGCGTGCAGCTGCTCCATTAATTCATATGGGAATTTTTTAGATAGTAGTGTACAGCATTCGGATATCTTTAGACATACAATGAAAGCCATTATGGTTCAGTATTGTTGGCAGTGTGGAAGGATGGCTTTGTAATGGGGGGAAATACTGCTCCCTGTGGGAGGGTTGAAAAGGGGGACAATGCTGCTGCCAGTGGGAGAAGGTTAGTAAAGGAGGTAATGATGCTACCGGGAGGAGGGGTTGCAAGGGAGAAAATACTGCAGCCTGTGCTGCACTGTGGTATTTGGCACTGCTGGGGAGGTATCTTGTGCTACACCGTCCATGGTATTTGCTGCTTCTAGGGAGGTATTTTGTGTTGCACTGTGGTGCTTGGTTCTTCTAGGCAAATATTTTGACCTGCATTGTTGTATTGGGTAGATATGCTATATTGCACTGTGCTATTTGGTGCTATTGGGGAGGTACGTATTCTCTGTTGCACTGTGCTGCTTGGTGCTGGTTAGTATTTTGTGATGCACTGTGAAGTTTGGTGCTGCTCCGGAAAAATGTAAAAATTTAAGCACTCTATTGCATTATATGGTGCTACTATGGGGTATTATGTATGCTGCATTGTGGAAATTGTGTAGCACTGCTGGGGGTAATAAGGGCTCTTTGGAATGTGTGCCCCTTTGCCCACCTAGGCTGCAAAAAAGTGTCACACATCTGGTGTTGCCGTACTCAGGATAAGTTGGGGAATGTGTTTTGGGGTGTCATTTTACATATACCCATGCTGGGTGAGATAAATATCTTGGTCAAATTCCAACTTTGTATAAAAAAATGGGAAATGTTGGCTTTTGCCAATATATTTCTCTCACCCAGCATGGGTATATGTAAAATGACACCCCAAAACACATTCCCCAACTTCTCCTGAGTACGGCGATACCAGATATGTGACACTTTTTTGCAGCCTAGGTGGGCAAAGGGGCACACATTCCAAAGAGCACCTTTTGGATTTCGCAGGCCATTTTTTACAGATTTTGATTTCAAACTACTTTGCACACATTAGGGCCCCTAAATTGCCAGGGCAGTATAACTACCCCACAAGTGACCCCATTTTGGAAAGAAGACACCCCAAGGTATTCCGTGAGGGGCATGGCGAGTTCCTAGAATTTTTTATTTTTTGTCACAAGTTAGTGGAATATGAGACTTTGTAAGAAAAAAATAAAAAAATAAAAATCATCATTTTCCGCTAACTTGTGACAAAAAATAAAAAATTCTAGGAACTCGCCATGCCCCTCACAGAATACCTTGGGGTGTCTTCTTTCCAAAATGGGGTCACTTGTGGGGTAGTTATACTGACCTGGCATTCTAGGGGGCCTAATGTGTGGTAAGTAGTTTGAAATCAAAATGTGTAAAAAATGACCTGTGAAATCCGAAAGGTGCTCTTTGGAATATGTGCCCCTTTGCCCACCTAGGCGGCAAAAAAGTGTCACACATCTGGTATCGCCGTACTCAGGAGAAGTTGGGGAATGTGTTTTGGGGTGTTATTTTACATATACCCATGCTGGGTGAGAGAAATATCTTGGCAAAACACAACTTTTCCCATTTTTTTTATACAAAGTTGGCATTTGACCAAGATATTTATCTCACCCAGCATGGGTATATGTAAAATGACACCCCAAAACACATTCCCCAACTTCTCCTGAGTACGGCGATACCACATGTGTGAAATTTTTTGGCAGCCTAGATGTGCAAAGCGCCCCAAATTCCTTTTAGGAGGGCATTTTTAGACATTTGGATACCAGACTTCTTCTCACGCTTTCGGGCGCCTAAAATTCCAGGGCAGTATAAATACCCCACATGTGACCCCATTTTGGAAAGAAGAAACCCCAAGGTATTCAATGAGGGGCATGGCGAGTTCATAGAATATTTTTTTTTTGGCACAAGTTAGCGGAAATTTTTATTTTTTTTTCCTCACAAAGTCTCCATTTCCGCTAACTTGGGACAAAAATTTCAATCTTTCATGGATTCAATATGCCCCTCACGGAATACCTTGGGGTGTCTTCTTTCCGAAATGGGGTCACATGTGGGGTATTTATACTGCCCTGGCATTTTAGGGGCCCGAAAGCGTGAGAAGAAGTCTGGAATATAAATGTCTAAAAAATGTTATGCATTTGGATTCCGTGAGGGGTATGGTGAGTTTATGTGAAATTAAATTTTTTTACACAAGTTAGTAGAATATGAGACTTAGTAAGAAAAAACGAACAAAAAAATAAATAAAATTTCCGCTAACTTGGGCCAAAAAAAATGTCTGAATGGAGCCTTACAGGGGGTGATCAGTGAGAGGGGGGTGATCAGGAAGTCTATATGGGTGATCACCCCCTTGTCATTGATCACCCCCCTGTAAGGCTCCATTCAGACGTCCGTATGTGTTTTGCGGATCCGATCCATGTATCTGTGGATGCGTAAAAATCATACGGACGTCTGAATGGAGCCTTACAGGGGGGTGATCAATGACAGGGGGGTGATCAATGACAGGGGGGTGATCAGGAAGTCTATATGGGTGATCACCCCCTTGTCATTGATCACCCCCCTGTAAGGCTCCATTCAGACGTCCGTATGTGTTTTGCGGATCCGATCTATGTATCTGTGGATCCGTTTGAATGGAGCCTTACAGGGGGGTGATCAATGACAGGGGGGTGATCAGGAAGTCTATATGGGTGATCACCCCCTTGTCATTGATCACCCCCCTGTAAGGCTCCATTCAGACGTCCGTATGTGTTTTGCGGATCCGATCCATGTATCTGTGGATGCGTAAAAATCATACGGATGTCTGAATGGAGCCTTACAGGGGGGTGATCAATGACAGGGGGGTGATCAGGAAGTCTATATGGGTGATCACCCCCTTGTCATTGATCACCCCCCTGTAAGGCTCCATTCAGACGTCCGTATGTGTTTTGCGGATCCAATCCATGTATCTGTGGATCCGTAAAAATCATACGGACGTCTGAATGGAGCATTACAGGGGGGTGATCAATGACAGGGGGGTGATCAATGGCAGGGGGGTGATCAATGACGGGGGGGTGATCAGGAAGTCTATATGCAGTGATCAGGGGTTCATAAGGGGTTAATAAGTGACAGGGGGGGTGTAGTGTAGTGTAGGTGGTGTTTGTTTTCCGCTACCTGTGTCCTCTGGTGGTCGATCCAAACAAAAGGGACCACCAGAGGACCAGGTAGCAGGAATATCAAAACAGCGTCTAATATACCTGTTAGGGGTTAAAAAAATCACATCTCCAGCCTGCCAGCGAGCGAGTGGAGATCCACTCGCTTACCTTCAGTTCCTGTGAACGCGCGCGCCTGTGTGCGCGCATTTACAGGAAATCTCGGGTATCGCGAGATGACGCGCCGATGCGTCGTTGAGCGCCCAGCTGCCGCCTCCGGACCGCAGATCTGCGTTAGGCGGTCAGGAGGCGGTTAAATAGTTATTGCGAGTTTAAGATCTAATTTTCATCCCTTTCTTTACAGAAATCTATGTATGGCCTATAAGTCTCTTCATGCCAATTAAGGCGTTCTCTCCCCAAGGAGAGATAGTACCCCAGCCTCTCACCCAGTTAAGCCATTACTCTCTGCTCTGCACTGATGAGTGGAAATCACCCCAAAACAGCTGCAGATAATGTGCCAACTTATTTAATATCCAAGTCATGTCTGAAGACTTATTTAAAGGGTCGAACATTGACTTATAGGATATCTGCCTTACATCTGGTGGCATTAGAGGCAGAGCTTGTTAAAAACTCATTTACATCCCTTTCTTCCCAGAATTCCAGAGGAACGTGTTTGGTCTATAAGTCTCCTCACGCCAATTAAGGCACTCTCTCCCAAAGGAGAGATAGAGCCCGGCAAAACTTTTTACTGGTATGGTATATTGAGTGTGACTTTGAACAACCTTCTAAGAAGGCAAACAATTGATAATACCGCACTCAGGCTAAAATAATGTGTTATAATAATAAAGTAAATGTAAAATATTTGAATATAAATTGTCACTGATCTGTCTCCTTGCCTATCATCACCCCATGTAGGATCAATTAATTTTAGAGAACATAAATAATCATATTTGGCTTCACTGAGAAGGAGATCATGCTATGCAATACTGGATTCTTTACAGGAAAGAAATATTTTAAGACTTTCTTATAAATAGTCGGGTCACATTATTATGAACACCAGCTAATATCCAGAGTAACCACTGTGCAGCAAAGACATCAGCTAGACAGGCTTAAAGTGACTCAATAAGGTCCTGGTATGTTGTCACAGGTATCAGGAACCATACTGATTGCAGAGCATCCTGCAGATGGTCGAGGTTGAGTGGGAGGATCCATAAAGTGAAAACTACTATCAAGGTGGTCCCACAGATGCTCAGTTGGGTTTAAGTCTGTAGAATTAGGGAGCCAGTGTAGTATTTAGAAGTCTTCGTCATGCTCTTCCAGCAAATGTTGGACATTTCTAGATGTGTGACATGTTACATTGCCTTGCTGGAAGATCCCATCTGCCCCAGAGAAGAGAATCATCATGTATGGATGTAATTGAGCTGCAAGGATGGATTCATACCCAAATCAGTTGAGACTGCCTTCCATGTGCATGAGTGGGCCCAGAAAATGTCACAAAAAACATGAGTTTATGGGCCATTATGTGGCCAAAACACATTCCGTTATCCATTCCATCATAGGGGATGCGATGCTAAGGAAGCTCGTCCCTGCCCCCAGTTGCCATTGGTTGCCCTTGGTGTTGTGGGTTTGGTGTGGGAGTAAGGAAGGAGGTGTAGGTGTTCTGGCTGGCATATAGTGCTGGAGTCAATAACCAGGCCTGTTGTAGTAAATAAGTCTCTTTTAGCTAAGTGCCGAAAGGGAGTTGTAGTACATCCAACAGTATCAAAACATTGTTCCAAACAATTCACATTGCAAATCTTCCCAGATAACAATGTATGGATATAGGCCAAGATGGGAATTGTAGTTCTCCTTAGCTCTATCTCTCCAGTTAGTGTGGGTCACACTGTGTTCATTCTTCTCTTCCTGGAGTACTGTGAAGTAGGACTGCTGGTATCCAGGGAAACAGGGGGAGGGGATACCACCTTTAACTCACCCTTGGCCCCTATACCCCCTTGACCCATAACAAAAGACACCGACAACTGTATCACTTTATTGCTGGATGGTGATCGGCCACAGCTTCTTTATTAAAGCGGCAAATTTTAATAAACCATAATATCGGAACGGTATGCCAAAGGCTGGACTCCCAGCGGGCAAGTTAAACCGTAATCATCAGAGCTGTCTGCCAACCGCTGGACTCCCAGCGGGCAGTTACTCCATCTGCTACCACCATATCTCCGCTGTACTCAAATGCCGCCAGCTGTGACTTCATAAACTCGACCAAAATTCGCAGCTCTCCAAAGCCGTAATCATCGGAGCAATATTCAAAACTGCTGGCCTCCCAACAGGGTCTCTTAAGAATAGAAAAAACAAAACAGAATAACCAAGTATCCATAACTGACCAGAACCGTGCACTTCGACCCGCCTCCCAACAACAACCGCAAAGGGAGGGAGGGAGGGCCAATCTGCTTCCACTTGCAAGAGGAAGTGACCAGGACAGAGAGGAGGTATATGTGACCTTCAGGATTTCCTGCACCGCCACCATCCTGTCTAAGGAGGATCCCCAGGGATTAACCCTTAATGACCCTAATCTGCAACCTACTTAACCATTACTGAGACGGGGCCAGATTCCTGAATGCCCCTAAGGGGAAAAGGGGGGGGGGAGGACCATCAGTCCCTAAGCACCCTCCCTATACAGTCAGGCGCTTTCCAAGATGGCTTTCTCTCAGTAGTTCTCTCAGAGATGATGGTTCTCCTGCGCTCAGACTTAGTACAGTGATTGCCTCAGGATATAATATTTTCTGGGCCATCATCAGTTGAAACTAGACTCAACATACATACAATGCCCATAGAATAGGTCATCTCTATTAAAATCTCTGAAAACCCTTTTAAAAATTGACAACTTTGAGGGATGGGTGCCACTGTATGCCTATACAGTTTCTTCCAACAGAGGCATATGTAGTAGATTTTCAGTAGTCCTGATGTGTACAGGTATGTCCCTCTTTACCTTTTCTCTTGTCTCAACATATCCCCCGATATGTGGCACAAGATGGCCATTTTTTTAATAATAAAAAAAAAAGATTTGAAGATACTGTCATGAGTTGCCTATTTATTTGTGTGTCCATATGTGGCCACTACAGATGACTGAATTCCTTGAAATCCATCCAGGGGGGGGGGGGGGGGACCATCAGTCCCTAAGCACCCTCCCTATACAGTCAGGCGCTTTCCAGACTGCTGGTATCCAGGGAAACAGGGGGAGGGGATACCACCTTTAACTCACCCTTGGCCCCTATACCCCCTTGACCCATAACAAAAGACACCGACAACTGTATCACTTTATTGCTGGATGGTGATCGGCCACAGCTTCTTTATTAAAGCGGCAAATTTTAATAAACCATAATATCGGAACGGTATGCCAAAGGCTGGACTCCCAGCGGGCAAGTTAAACCGTAATCATCAGAGCTGTCTGCCAACCGCTGGACTCCCAGCGGGCAGTTACTCCATCTGCTACCACCATATCTCCGCTGTACTCAAATGCCGCCACGGAGGAGGCCCGTTCTCCCAACGGGGCTCCGACCACCACCCAGCAGAACCGAGTCTGTTTTAGCTCACGTACAGGCCAGAAAAGGAATTGTCCAAATAAACACCCAAAAGGAAGACACCATCAGGTCCCATTAAAAACCAAGGCCAATAAGGCCTGTGATGAGAGCATAGTCCAGCCCCTTTCCAAATCACTAGGCAGACCACACATGGAGTACTGTGTACAGTTCTGTTTCCCAGCAGAACTAGAGAGGGTCCAGAACTAGAGAGGGTCCAGAGGAGGGCAACTAAAGTAATGACTGGAATGGGGAAACTACAGGACCCTGACAGATTGCTCCCACCATCTGTTCATCCCCAGGACTGTGACTGTGACAAGGGGAACATTCTCTGCGTCCGGAGGTAAGAATGTATTTTCACAACATAGAAGAGGATTATTTACAGCAAGAGCAGTGAGACTATGGACTCTCTGCCTGAGGAGGTGGATGAGAAAGGGATAACCATATGTCAGGACACATGAGGTCCAGAGCTCTGGAATGGACAAAGGCGCATTACCACAGCGCGGGTCACCAGCATCACCGCGCCTGTATACCAACCACTGTCTAAAGACCAAGGTAAATTGTCAAACCATAGTGCACTTGGAAAGAGTAAACTGATGGCTCACTGTGAGTGATCACGCTATGTGCTCTGGACGAAGAGAGCCACCCCTTGCTCTGGAGAAGGTAAGATACACGCATAAAATTAAAAAGCAACAAACAAAACAATATCCTTAATTGATAAATACTTGATTCTTCTGGAGACCTAGATGTTTCACACAATTAAAGTCCACAATTAAAGTCCCAGTGTAATAAGCCCATATCATATGCGTGAGTCCCAGTGTAATAAGCCCATATCATATGCGTGAGTCCCAGTGGAGATGATAAAAGCTGTGTCCCAGTAGGAGTAATCAGAATTGTAGCCTCAAAGCTCTATAAAGAGAACAGGGATGTGCCTATTCAGGCTAGCATAGATAAATGCAACCAGATTTATTTCATTTTACCGTACCCGAACAAACCCGTCCGGGTCCACACCCCCCTGGGCGCCCCGAGCGCCGGCCCGAATCACCCACAAATTGTTAAACCGCCTGGGGGAAACCTAACCTAAAGGGAAAAACAATTGGAGCCCCACCATGTGTGAAGTCATTACAGAATACCAAACGAACTGACCAGCTGGACCGAAACCAGGCGGAGGGGAGGTACCCACCCCTTTATATTAACTGGATCGACATGTATAGACGGACCCCAATCCCAAGTACTATTACCCCATACAAAAATTCTGGAATAACAACCCCCCGCGCAGTGCGGCCTTGAATGAAGAGACAAACACCTTGGAGAAAATATCACTCAGTCAGAACAGAAGGCTGAATGAGACGGGACATGGCTATCCAAACTAAATACTCCCTAACTATACCCGTATCGCCTACCGTACAATGAAAATAATGCTTGGAGGGTCACCATGCCGACCTGTGAAGTCCTCTCAAGAGGACCCGTCAGTGGGTCTAATGCGCATCAAAACTTAGATCAAGGCTGCAGTTTAACTGTGTAACTCCATGAATGGTGTTGTATCAAGGCTCCACCCTGAGCGATGTCTACTAACGGACCTGGTAATCCGCTCCTGGCTGACCATTTAGTTATACCTGCGACTACTGATCCCACAATACCCACTCAACAAGGGGCAGCCCTGCATCGTACAAACCATGTGCACCAGTTACTAATACCGCCCTCAAGGCAACCAACCCAGCTCTAGGTATCAACCAAACCAACGGAACCTTGGGCCGGCGGACCAGTACCATAGACTGCAGAAAGAGAAAACCGTAATTGCGGCTGTGATGATATGAACTCACAACCATTAACATTAAAGGAAGGTCCATAGCCACGGGCTATAGAGCTGAATGCTAGAGGGATTACTACTAGTGATGAGCGGCAGGGGCAATATTCGAATTCGCGACATTTCGCGAATATTTTGGACGAATATTCCCCATGTAATTGAGAATTCGAGAATTAACATGATCTCCAGGCATTATTCCTTGATTGCGAAAATTCGCATAAAATTCGCATAAAAATTTTCGCATAAAAATTTTCGCATGAACTAGCATTTTCGCAAAAATCGAACATTCGCAATTACGAATATAATTTGCGATATTCGAAATATTCGCAAATTCTCGAAGTGCCGATATTCGCGATTAAAATTCGCAATTCGAATATTCGTGATCAACACTAATTACTACTACTGCATCTCGCCTCCGTATATACGTACTAACCATGCCCTGTATGTCATAATTGAAAGCCCAAATAAAACGCTTATATTTTATTTTTATTTTTTATATATACACGGCCTAGTGCCCGCAGATAGGAGCATAACAGACAGTACTACTTTATTATTATTATTATTTTTATTTATTTTTTTAAACTACTACACTCCATGCTGAAAGGGAAATTGGGAGAACACCCGGCAGGACTGATCTATCCTGAACAACATCCGCAAAAAAGGCTAGCCAATAAACAAGACACAAGATAGAAGCAAGGCTTCTCATGCAGGAGAATATAAACATACATAATAAATATATACATTGATCAAACCTGATTATGTATTTACATATGTATTTATTCATTCTTTTCATTATATATATATTTTTTTTTCTTTTGTTATACATCGTAATATATATTCCATAATTTTTTTTTTTTTATATCCATAAAATTACATTGTTAAACCATTTATTATTAGTATCATTCCATTCTTTTTAATCCCGTTTTATTTTAATTTTTTAATGTTCTTTTTTTTTTTTTTTTTAAATACTTAGATATATACATATACACTCAGTTCCATTTATTTATCTTTTTTTTTTTTTTTTTTATTTAATACCCTCTGTATATTTTAATGCCTATAATATATTAATTCGGCTAGTAATTTTCTTTTTTATTCTTTATTTTATCGTATAAACAGAGAAAACCTCCATATATGCTAATGATATCCTGTTGTTCAGGGCTGCACCAGAGTTGCCCAATCTCCAGGAAAATATGGCTCTGCAAACCCACCCTGAAGCCATTGAGCGGCCATCGAGATTTTTAATATTTTTTTTTTGGTTTTTTATATATATATATTTTTTTTTTATTTGTATTAAGGCAGGGACACCGCCTCTACCAGTGATTCTAACTCTGCACAAGAACCATCCTCCCTGCAGTACTCACCAGTCATGGAGAGGGACGGAACCTCCAAAGGAGCGGGTACGGGCTGCAGCGACCAGGCCGAGCCCTGGAGTGACGGTCAGGCAACAGCCTAGATACGGTGATTGTATAACCAGACTCCTCCGATGCGCCTGACATCCGTCCTAAAGACGATGATAAGCGCCACCTGAGGATCTGGAGCGCCCACTTCTCCCTGAAACCCAGGAACGGCGACGGGACTGGCGCATGTGGAATCCATTATGGCCATGCCTCCAGGCAACCTAAGGGAAGAAAAAACCGCACCTGTGCCTGCGTGAAGGGGAGGAAGGAGGGGTCGCCATAATGGACTACAAATAAGACCCAGAGAGTCTCATAGTACGGAAGGGGCTCTGATCGCAAAGCTGGGACCGTAGGAATACCCCTGAGAAGCCATAGGCACAGGTGCACCACAATCGGACATGGCAAGCGCGAGGGGTTAATCTATAATACTGGACAGGAGACTGGGGGAAGCTAAAACAAGCACCACATATAAAAAACTCGCCTGCCCAGCGGTGCCCAGTACTGGACCCGGTAAACGCTGCAGGGGAAGGGGGCTGGGCTAGGCGAAGCAACCTAGCTTGCGCCATGGGAGCTAAAGAAGGCCGTCCAAAGCAGCAGGGGGAGAGGTGAGGACCCCATACTGCCCTACATTACCAGGGAGACAAACAATCGCGCCCGTCATGCTTAGCCCTAACACCATGGAACAGAAGCTGGGAAGGGGGGGGCAGAGACACAGCGCAGCGCCACAGATATCACAGGATGGGTCGAAAGAAACTGCACACACGCGGGAAGCTGGGGGATAATAAGAGTCGGGGGGAGGGGGATTAGGAGGAACGGCGAGCAGACCGCCGGACCTTCGCTGAAGCGCTGGAGCCGCATGCATACCGCAGCAGCAGCTCCACAAAGCCCCAGAAGCAGGCACAGGGGAGGAGGATGGCAGGGTAGAGCTCAGGCTGCTCTAACAGAGCACAGCTAACCCTCCCCTCCTCATGTAACTCACCAGGGAGCAGCCCAAAGGGCAGAACCACCTGTGGACTCCTGGTGTGGACAGAGCAAAGGGGTATGTACATACCAATCTGCTTCCACTTGCAAGAGGAAGTGACCAGGACAGAGAGGAGGTATATGTGACCTTCAGGATTTCCTGCACCGCCCCCATCCTGTCTAAGGAGGATCCCCAGGGATTAACCCTTAATGACCCTAATCTGCAACCTACTTAACCATTACTGAGACGGGGCCAGATTCCTGAATGCCCCTAAGGGGAAAAGGGGGGGGGGAGGACCATCAGTCCCTAAGCACCCTCCCTATACAGTCAGGCGCTTTCCAAGATGGCTTTCTCTCAGTAGTTCTCTCAGAGATGATGGTTCTCCTGCGCTCAGACTTAGTACAGTGATTGCCTCAGGATATAATATTTTCTGGGCCATCATCAGTTGAAACTAGACTCAACATACATACAATGCCCATAGAATAGGTCATCTCTATTAAAATCTCTGAAAACCCTTTTAAAAATTGACAACTTTGAGGGATGGGTGCCACTGTATGCCTATACAGTTTCTTCCAACAGAGGCATATGTAGTAGATTTTCAGTAGTCCTGATGTGTACAGGTATGTCCCTCTTTACCTTTTCTCTTGTCTCAACATATCCCCCGATATGTGGCACAAGATGGCCATTTTTTAATAATAAAAAAAAAAGATTTGAAGATACTGTCATGAGTTGCCTATTTATTTGTGTGTCCATATGTGGCCACTACAGATGACTGAATTCCTTGAAATCCATTTCAAGTCCAATTCAAATGAATTGGTCAAAAAATCTGACATTATAATGTACATGATAATCTCTAACAAAGCTAGAACCAGCCCTGTACCTCACATGGGTCCAGAGATCTCCCCATTCATTGCTCTGCTAGATTTATATCAAGATGACAGCTCAAGAGGAGTGTCTTTTCTGCTTCAACTAAGGCTACTTTCACACTAGCGTTTTAGTTTTCCGGTATTGAGACCCATCATAGGGGGCTCAATACTGGAAAAAAAATGCTTCAGTATTGTCCCCATTCATTGTCAATGGGGGCAAAACTGAACAGAACGGAATGCACCAAAATGCATTCTGTTCCGTTTAGTTGCATTCCCCTACCAGAGAGAAAACCGCAACATGTTGTATGTAGTTTGCTTTCCATCCTGGGATGCGGAGCAAGACGGATCTGGCATGACCCCCAGTGCAAATCAATGGGGAAGGATCTGTTTTCTCTGCCACAATCTCCCACAATAGAAAATGGATCCGTCCTCCATTGACTTTTAATAGAGTTCATGACGGATCCGTCTTGGCAATGTTAAAGATATTACAACCGGATCCATTCATAAAGGATGCAAATGGTTGTATTATCAGTAATGGAAGCGTTTTTACTGAACCCTGCCGGATCCAGTAAAAATGCTAGTGTGAAAGTAGCCTAAGGGGGCATCTCTCAGCTCTCCCTATCACAGCTCAGCCGGCAGTTGAATGATAACATGTCCATCCATCTCATCAGGGCAGTTGAATGATGGCTGAGCATGTGCATCCAGCTCAGCAAGGTGGGCAGGACTGGTCAGACAGGAGGCAGGGGTCTGCTCACCGCAAGTTGTGTACACAGTGCAGAAGTGGACATACCGCCTGTGCAGCCGGTTCGGCTTCGGCTGCGCAGAGGCCCAGTGCGGTAGGGGGGCCCGTGAGAGGTTCCATGGCAGGGCAGGGGGAGATGAGCGCTTCCATTGCGGAAGCGTTCATCTCTATATTCATCTGTATTGCTGTCCTCAGGACAGCGATACAAATGAATGCTGCAGTGGGGCAGGGGAGAGGTGTTTCCCTTACCTATTCCTCAGATAGGCTGCAGGCCTAGTGCCTGCAGCCTATCAGAGGCCGGTACAGGCGGCAAGATGATGTAATCGCGCCGCCTGAGCCGTACAGTGCAGGACACAGGCCGGAAGAGGCCTTCACCGCTTCACAGAGAGTGTCATGGAGGTAAGTATGTGAGTTGTTTTTTTATTTTTTTAACACTATGCTGTTGCCCAGAATGGGGAAGTGGGGAGAGGAGCACTATGGGGGTATCTACCAAGAAGCATTATACTGGCACACATGGGGGGAGAGGAGCACTATGGGGACATCTACAAGGGGGCATTATACTGGTACACATGGGGGGAGAGGAGCACTATGGGGGCATCTCCTAGGGGGCATTATACTAGCACACATGGGGGAAAGGAGCACTATAAGGCATCTACTAGGTGGCATTATACTGGCACCCACGAGGGGAGAGGATCACTATGGGGGCATCTACTAGGGGGCTTTATACTGGCACACATGGAAGGAGAGGAGCACTATGGAGGCATCTACTAGGGGGCATTATTTACTGGCACACATGGGGGGAGAGGAGCATTATGGAGGCATCTACTAGGGGGCATTATTTACTGGCACAGATTGGAGGTAGCACCATGGGGGCTTCTACAAGGGGGCATTATTTACTGGCACACATGGGAGGGAGGAGCACTATGGGGGCATCTACTAGGGGGCATTATTTACTGGAACACATAGGGGAGAGGAGCACTATCGGGGCATCTACTGGGAGCCCTATATATTAGAATTATACTGGCACTATGGAAGGAGAGGAGCCATATGAGGGCATCTATTAGGGGCCCTATATATTGACATTGAGAGACACTATGGAGAAGTGGGGGAGAGGAGCACTATGGGGGCATCTGCTGGGGACCATTATATAGGGGCATTTTATACTGGCACAAACTGTATGTGCAATATGGGGTTGGGGATGAGTACCATGGTGGCATTTTATACTGGCATACATTATATGGGTACTATGGGGAAGGGGGAGAGGAACTTTATCGGGACATATACTTCGGGAACTCTATAGGGGCATTTTAAACTGGCACATTATGTCAGGCCCCATGGAAATGGGGGGAGCACTATGGGGACATCTACTGGGGGCACTATATGGGAGTATTTTAAAGTGGTGCAAAATTATGAGGCACTATGGGGACATTAGCTTAACTGGGGGCATTAAGAGTTTTTTTGGGGGGGCACACAGTAGGGGGCATTGGCACACATTATGAGGGCACTATAGGGACATTGGATCTACTAGGGGCACTAAGAGGAGGCTTTTTTTTTTTACTGCCACACAACAGGGCATTTTTTGTATCATTATTTTGGGGGGACATTATGTTTATTAGTGTACACTATTTGCTGGGTGCAGTTATTTTTTAGGGCACTGTGTGCCAATAATTATTGAAGTGGCAATATCTGGTACTATTATTTTCAAGGGGTTTATCTGTTTCTGCAGTATAGTATTGGGGAGCACAGCAGGCTCAGGGTGTTTGTTCAGAAGGTTGGAGGATGTTGGAAAAGTAGGAAAACTAAGATGTCTGTCTGTCAAACTCTGCAGAGAGAAGAGATGGGTGAAAGGAATCATCATGGTGGTCTGGTCTGAAAGGAGAAGATGAGGAAAGAGAAGATCTAAGAAGACGTCACTGGATGTACAAGGTATGTTGGGCTGTATTAGGCTACTTTCACATCTGCGTTAGTGATTCTAGCAGGCTGTTCTAGCTGAGAACAACCTGCTGGAATTCACTGAATCCGGCACTGCTGGATGCAGACGGAATGCCCGCCGGCCCCATTAACTATAATGGGGTACGGTAGAGAGCTAGCCACAATCTGGCAAAAATGCAGAGAATCAGCGGGACATAAACTGCTGCATGCTGTGGTTTGTGTCCGAACGGATTGTAGTGCCGCGGGTGTGAAAGTAGCCTTACCTTGCATGTTTTGTATTGCTGTATGTAATATTTGATAGCAAGGGTCTAAAAGCATGGCTATCCAGTAATCAGATAACTTGATGCTAGCAATATACCTGTTAGTGCATAAGCAAGTGAGCATACAACTTGTCATGCTCACCAGCATGCTTGGGGACCCAGTTCTTTCAAGCTCCATCCCCCCGTTGGAATGATTGGTCATTATGGCCAGTGTCATCGTCATTAATGATGAGCGAAATACAGAAAAATTAGTGCAAGAAGTGCATTTTTTTGTAACTAGTGGCTGCAATGACAGGGAGTGGCGACTGCGTCGCTCCCCGTTATTGTGCCTCATAGATGCTGCATTTATCGCTAATCACGGCATCTGACAGCAATAATACAGTGTAAAAAAAATTATGAAATCATACTTACCGTCATCTATTTGATCGTGAAGAGCTGGCCACCACCATCTTGACTGACGATCTAGTGCAAAATCTTGTGCGGCCCATGATGACGTCACTGTGCACCGGAATTTGTGCGAGATCTTCAATCCAGATGGCAGCAGCCAGCCCGTCATGCTGAAATGGATGAGGCAAGTACATTTTTTTACATTTTTTACTACCATTAAGGGAAAATCGATTAATTACCACTAATCACAAAAAAAGTTGACTTTGCTGCTATGAGACAGTGACAGGTCTCACAGAGGTTAGAGGCAAGGAAGGGGTGGATAGTGCGGTCCACCACAGGTGAGACCAGCTGGAGGTACTCAGGCTGGCATAAAGCGCCTCCCAGGGTGTCAGTAAGGGGGAAGTGTGTTACCCGTGGACAGAGGCCTAGAGGCTCTGTGAGTGTGATCTCAGCTTGGCAATGCTGAGGGACCACGAGGCTGGGAGATTGGGGATGAAGCAATGCCTGGGAGGGTCGCAGGGCCATAGTCAGGTGGACTACTGAGTCCCAATCCCCCACAAGAGACACTGGACTGGAGACAGTGGGTGTACTGTGCTCTGTACAGCCAGTAGGCTGTGGGACATTGGCTGGGAAACCCGCATGGGTTCACATGTGTTTGTTTTAATAAATGCACTGTTTGGACCTTAAACTTGGTGTCCTGAAGCCGTATCTGTGAGGATTATCACCTGAAAGAAAGCTACCCCCCACACTGCAAATTAAATTTTCCCTGAAATTCAGATCATCCAAATCATTTTGTTGAACACTGGCACCACCACTTACTCCTCCACCTCCAGTGGTAGCTACTTATCTTCCTTCACTTCCACCTTCATGAAACTTTGTGGGTCTCCAAAAACTACAGGGTAGCCAGTAAGATGTAGAGGCTGGTTGTCTTACATGTTCCCTTGCTTCATCTGCATGAGTATTTTCTCTAATATAAATATCTAGGGGGTGACATCATTGATGCTGCAGTTGTCTCTGCTGAACAATCCTTTAAAAGGGTTGTCCGAGTTATTTTTTTGTTCTATGTTCCGAACTAGGCAAATATAACAACTTTACAATTAACTCACTTTATCTGTAGTGCCTTGTTTATCAGATTTGACTGAGGGCCACCTCACCTGTGATGTCAGCTGCTCTCCCTGCTCTGATAAAGTTTGTTTACAGCCCTGTAAACAAGACGTGCTGGCCACACCCCATTCACTGCCAAGCTGTCTGCTCTCTCCTAGGACTCTTAGCCTCTTAACCCCTTCAGCTGCACAGACTGGGTAGCTGCAGGCAGTGGAAATTCTGGGCACATGAGCTGACAGACTAGAGAGAGCATTGCACAAGAAGGTAGGGGGAAGATCCTGTGTGTATTAGCAGTGTCATTATACAGCTGGGACTTGTAGCTCTACACATACAAGTTGCTGTTGATTCTCCCAGCAGGCAGACATGTCACTCAGTGCAGCTCTTGTATTCACTCCCTTAGCAGAGCAGGGATTGTTTTTATTGCATGTAAACAAGGGCCAGAAAAGAACCAGGGAAATTAGGAAATATATATTTTTTTTTTGCATAAAACTTGCTTAGTTATATATTGCTGCCCATCAGATTTTCAGTGCTATATTTTTTTTTCATAACTCAGACAACCCCTTTAAAGAAAGGATGAGCTGCCACTGCCTGACCTCAAAATAACATCCTGCTGTGGTGGTGTGGTATATGATGTAATCATTCACCACCTTAGGCCTCATGCACACCACCGTTGTTCTGGTCCGCATCCGAGCCCCAGCTTTTGCGGCTCGGGTGCAGACCCATTCACTTCAATGGGGCCGCAAAAGATGCGGACAGCACTTCGTGTGCTGTCCGCATCCGTTGCTCCGTTCCGTGGCCCCGCAAAAAAAAAAATAACATGTCCTATTCTTGTCCTATTCTTATCCGCCTGTTCCGTTCTTCAAATTGCAGAAGGCACACGGGCGGCTTCCGTGTTTTTTGCAGAACGCAAAAACCGGAACAGTCGTGTGCATAAGGCCTTACATAGATTCTCCAGCATATGCAAGGTGGAATTCCAGCAAGTTAGAACACTGAGGATCAAGTGCTGCAATGGCAGATGATTATTTTGCTGCAAGTCCAGGAGGTTGCACTTAGCCTCATAAGATTGGCTGAAAGGTTCAAGGCCAAAAGCTAAGTAAGAATACTTTTTCAAAAGGCGTTGCACCACTTTTATATAATGTGTACCATGTATCAATCATGTGTTATTTACCCCAAATGCTCCACAGTTACAATGTTCCTGCAATTCGCTGACCACTTTGCCCAGCTGCAGTTGGCTGCTAGATTTACTGCTTGATGCACTTTAGCAATTGATCCACTGTGTGGCTACTCCCAGGATCATCAGTTCTAAGACAGCATGGCAATGTTTCAGTTAACAGATATGATAGGAGGGAGAGTAGAAGCAATGCTCTGTCCTGTTTCTCTTGGGAATGGGAGGATGTCTCATGCTGTTGTACCATGTAGCTGCAGCTGCATAAAAATTTACATTAACGCACAGCGACAATTTTGAGGAGTGGCCCACTTCCTGTACCAGGTGAGAGTAAAAGGGGGGATGGATTGTTTTGACAATAATGGTGGCTGGGCAAGTTCCATGGAGTTTGAGCGCATACCGTCAGTTCCCTAAAGAAAGTGTAATCCAGTAAGTGTTACGGCAATGTCTGCACCCCCAGCAACTTGACCAGGTGGCAATTTAGCTGGAACACCATCACATAGCTGGGCAAATATAGTTTTTCCCTAGCCAAACATTCTCTTATCGATGACTGTCGATGGAGCAGAGGAGGAGTCTGAGTAGGAAAAGCAGTAACTCATGACAATGACAAGGACACTGTACTGCTTGTAGATGAGGCCTGGCTGTCACAAAGAAGGAGGAAAGTCATGTTCCACTTACTTGTGGCCAGTTCAATTTTCCTGCTGTATCTGGTGATGCCTCCTCTTGCTGCAATAGAGCTGTGGTGCCTATGCTTGTGTTTGAACACTAGTGTTTTTTTGCGAATATCAGCACTTTGCTAATTCGCAAATATTTCGAATATAGCACTATAATTTTGCTATTTCGAATATTATTTTTTTTAATTTTTTTTTATTGTTATATTTTTTTCTTTCCCACTTCCCAAAAGTAGTTCTTACCTGTCCTGAGGATTCCTGGCTTCCTGGCTTCTCCAGTTAGTGCCCGTTGCCGCTTCTGCCAACTTCCATGCTCATGGAGCGTCCCCATCACCATGGGAACGCCTCCATACTACAATGTACTGTCGGATGTGAGAATTAAGTTGAAATCGCAATGCGATTACTTCAAGTTATATTAATCGATTTGCAATTTCAACTTAGCACTGCTATATTCCATATTCGTTAACTTCGTTATTCTAGCAAGCTGACCCATTAGAAACACAGCTCTAAGTTGAAATCGCAATTTGATTAATATAACTTGAAGTAATCGCATTGCGATTTCAACTTAGACCTGGTTTACTATGGTTGGCTTGGTAGAATTAGCGAAGATAACGAATATGACGAATGTATTAGTCATATTCATCAAAACGAAGATAACAAAGTATTCTCCATCTTCGTTGTAGCTCCATATTTGTCAACTTCTCTAATTCTAGCAATCAAATAGGAAAGTTAACTATAGAGACAGTGTTTAATTCGCTATGCGATTATATTACTTTGCTTTTTTTAAATAAATATAATAATTATAATAATTATCAAGTATTATAATTATTTTATTTATAAAAAAAAGCTAAGTAATATTATCGCATAGCGAATTAAAAAAGTAGCTGTCTCTAGTCAACTTTTCTATTGCTAGAATTAGCGAAGTTGACGAATATGGAGCTAAAACGAAGATGGAGAATGCTTTGTTATCTTCGTTTTGAGGAATATGACGAATACATTCGTCATATTCGTCATCTTCGCTAATTCTAGATATCAAACCAATAGGAAAGTTACCTTAAGTTAAAATCACAATACACGATTATTTAAATCGCATATTAATCGCGATAACTAGAGTAATGACGAATATTCGATTTCGACAAATATGAGACAAATATTCAAGCGAATATTCACGAATTTCAACGAAATCGATTATGGCACCTCCCGCTCATCACTATTGAACACCCAAGGCTTATTTTCATTGTGCCGATCTTGTACACAGTAATACTTTTGTCTTCTGGCACTGTGGAGGAAAAATGCCAGACAGAAGATACTATGTCACAGCTAGTGGCAGCTGAGCTTGGACTAAGTCTGTCATAATTTGAGCCTACTGTACACCCATAGTATCAGTGGCATAACTAGTTCCTGAGCTGAGCACAATAGAAGCAGATCTGGGCCTAGCAGTTTTTTGAGGTGGTATACTACAGGGCATCACTAAAACTAGTTGAATTCCTGGAAAACATGTTTAATGGCATAAGGGCTATAGCTGGTGAGACCCAAAGGGGCCTCTGCCATATAAGAAAGCATCATAAGACACCATTATCAATGCCACATGGTATTTGAGGGACCTTGCTAGTGTTAGCATTTAGCCCAGGATCCCCTTACTTTTAGATTAGTTTCACATTACAGAGTTCTCAGGATCCAGCATTGCCGGATACTACCACTTCCGCACTGGACCCCTTTCACTATTATGGGATCTGGCAGAGATCCGGCTGCTACCCAGTAAATGTGCAGAGAAACAACACACAGCAGTATTTGTCCGGCCAATTCCCGACATTGTCTGACGGACCTGCGGGCCAGAACACTAGGCCACAGGTGTGAAAGTAGCCTTAGCAGTTTTAGAAAATGTTTATTTTAAAAAACTATCCTCACACTATTTCTTTTGTGCATGTATTTGTCTTACACAGTATGTACATTTAAACCCTGAAATTCAACGTATCTTAAACAAGGGTGTACAATGTCAACAGGAGATAAAAATAGCAGCAGCATCATCTCAGACTGGAAGTCACATAGTGGAAGCAGATGCGAAAGGATTAAGTACACATACAGTACGCTACATACTTTTTTATTGTAGGCTTGCCAAGATTACTCAATTACTATGGCTATGGAATTTTCAACTTATCTTTGTCTGTATGAGAGTTTCAGTCAAATCGACAGAAAGAAGACAGCAAACTGAATAGAGAAATTAAGAAGACCCTAAGATAGTAATTTTTACTGTGTAGACTGGTGTGATGATATGAGTGTAATTTCTATAATGAACATTACAATTACGTAATATGACGGGCTGTAGCAGCTGCAGAACATAGTCATGTTGCAATTCCATTATGATAGTCTTTGCCTATGTTCAGAATCTGCATTAGAGGTTTCAGAAGGATCCTTTGTCAAAGTCTTTTCATTCTTGACTGGAAGTGCATTGCAAGTACAGATAAGAGAATTTTTAAATTTGTCCGATTTGCAAGAATTAGTCATCAGATTAAAACAAAGTTGAAAATGCACCAATTGCACGTAAAACTTAAGGACTGTATCCAACTCCATTCAAGCATGTTAACGCAAAGGTAGCCTTAGTAATGTTAAGCTGACAGTGACATATATGGCTATGGGTAAATAAATGGTAACTAATGGTGTGACGAATACCACACCCGTGCCCGCTTGACGTCGCCTACGTCGAGCTCATGAGATGCGGTATGGTCACGGATTTACCAAAAGCGTGACGTTACTCCCTCCGGGAGGAGCAGGTAAGGTGAGGTTGGTACAGTTTACACACACACCTCCTGTCTATGCGGGCACAGAGAGGCATCAGACTGAGAGAGCCTTTTCACTTCCGCAGTGAAAACAGCGCTGTCTCAGCCTGGGAAATCTACCACCAGCTTCTAGTTTGATATAAGCCTGGTCCGCTAACGGGATTATATAGGGTCAGAAACCAACCCACGGTAGCTTATAACTAGGCCAAAACACGGACGTGGGGATTCGTGATACAAGATAACACAAGATTAAATTATATATTTAATCGCTGTAAGGGCACACTAGATTTAACACAATATACACAGAGAATATATACAGTGATCTGAGGTTACAGATACAGATTAAATGGGTACAACAGGGTTAAGCAGTGTAAACGTCAGTTACCGGGTAAGATGAAAATTCCTTTTGGTTGTGAGATGTTCTTTGCTGGAGTCCACATGAAGGGCCGTGATCTCAGCTAGTTCCTGGGTCCCTCTAAACACATTTGTAAGATGTGACCCTTCTTCAGAGAAAGACACGGCCGCTTGCTGATACAAGCCTTTTAACCTGTAGCCGGCCCCTCCCGGCCTCAGGGAGGGGTCCACTCCTCCTCTTCTGGGCTGGCAGCAAATGAACCACAAAACCCTTTAGGGTTCATAGCTCCAGACCAGAGGGTCACAGGGAGATGGTTCTGGGACCAACAGACCTGCCTGTGTTCCGGCTACAAGTAGAGTCCAAACCTGGTATCATTATGTGGTTTATATGGGGAGATATGGATATCTCCCTCCCCTGACCTCGTCCTATTAAACAAAGACCATGGGAATGTACATTGAAAGGTAGGTGCCAACATGTCTAGGAGGTCTCATTGATCCTGGGCAAGGGATGATACCCCCTGCTGGGGGTTTTCCTGCAGGATTTAGCTTGGCTCCAAACTGGTGGACTGAGGTGTGACTTTCTCCACCTGGGGCCTCCTTGAAGCCTTGACCCTCTGGGGATTTCTTCCTTGCCAGCTGACTGTCACCGCCAGCTCTGTGAGAAGATCTGGCAGACGTTCGTCTCTACCTGTTGTATGATGTTCTTTGTTTTGGTTTCACTTTCTCATCTCTTTTCCTTCTCCCAGCTGTCACCTATTTGCACTGATTGTCTCCCTTTATATTCCCTCCCATACTGCCTCACTTTGAGGTTTATACTTCTTCCTGGATTGTGTTCACTGCTGGAGGCTGCTTCTCCTGATTCCTCAGATAAGTCTGTTTATTTTATTTGTGTTTCCTTCCTGGCTTGATTGTAGGTGACCCTGGCTCCGTCAGTATTAAGTGCAGGGAGCAGGTGGTCGTGTCCCCTCACTATTATAGGGTTTTCAGGTGTCACATAGTAAAAGGTACGAGGGCATGCAATCGTCTACCATTAAGACCTTTCTATGGGCATAGCAGTCAGGGAGAGCTCTAGGGGTTTTATAGGGCTCACCCATATGCTCCTTAGTTTGAGATCAAGCCAGTCGGATGTTTATTTATAAGTTACAGATTTCTGCAACACCATCCGTGACACTGACACTCAGATGGCTGGGGGGTGGAAACTTATTTTGCATGTATACTGATGAACCTGCCAAAAGGTGAATCAAATGACAAGCAGGGCCCTCCTGTGGAGTTCACTACCTCTGCTATCTGTCAGCAAATGGGGGGGGTGAGAACATGACTGACAGTAAATATTAATCCATATTCCTCACAGATGGTAACAAACAGCCCATTCAAAAACACACCATACTGTCTTTTTATTTATTTAAAAACATTCCTAAAATTATCCCTTTTTGGTGACAGATGCCTTCTTCTCTGTCTGCTAAATTGTAAAAATTAACAAAATTTTTAAGGATTTGTCAGCAACAAATTACAAAATTTAATGATTTGCTAAAACTTCAGTTTTTTGGGGGAAATTTGTAATGAATTGGATTAATTTACAATCAATTTGCTCATCTTTAATGTCATAATAGCAACAGTGGGTACTTTCTCACTAGCGTTTTTCTTTTCCGGCACTGAGTTCTGTCATAGGGGCTCAATACCGGAAAATAACTGATCAGTTTTATCCCCATGCATTCTGAATGGAGAGAAAACCGTTCAGGAACAGGATGCATTCAGTTCATGCTGCGGTATTAACTCCATCCAAAATTCCGGATGACAGATCCGCATCTAAATCCGTCAACAAATGCTGTCCGTTTGCATGCAGATTGCAACGGAACTGCTTGCAGGATCAGTCTGCCGCAAGTGTGAAAGTAGCCATGTAGTGATTTTGCGGTACAAAATCACTACATGTTTATAAAGGCAGTTATAGAGGTACTCAAGGAGACATGGCTCCTGCTCATTTCATAGAACATCAGGCCATAAAACTACACTGCTATTGAAAGAAAAAGTGCCCATATTTACCAGTGTGGATGAGGTTGTTGGGTTCCAGGAGATTTTAAAAGTTGGCCTGACAGCAAATGGAATGTTAGCAAAGAATTATCCTTGTATTTTTTAGCAATTTTCTGGCATAAATATATTTAAAGGGGTTATCTGAGTAGCCATGTTGTTTACTGGCATTACAGTGATTGGCTGGCCGGAAAACGTCATCGGGCGCTATAAAGCACCTGATGACACGTGGTTCGGCCATTCTTAGTCAGGGAGAGCTGTGCTGTAGAAGAGACAGATAGTGTAGGGAATTTAATTTAATTTTTTGGTTAGGCAGGGTTGGTGTTAGAGACCCCAAAGTCCTTTTAAGGACTAGTGTTGTGTCTGGCAGCAATATATATTTTTAGCGCAACCTGCGCTAAATAGCTTGCAATTGTTTGGCCGCTGCAGACAGCGACATTATCTGTGCTACATCTCCTGTCTAATGTGTGCACAGCCTAAAAATATCTGTGACATCCAGTGTACTTTTACCGTAGACACTACGGACAGTGATATTATCTGCGCTACATCTCCTGTATAATGTGTGCACATCCTAAAAATATCTGTGACATCCAGTGTACTTTTTCCGTAGATGCTGCGGACAGCGAGATTATCTGCGCTACATCTCCTGTTTAACGTGTGCACATACTAAAAATATCTGTGACATCCAGTGTAATTTTTCCGTACATGCTGCGGACAGCAACGTTATCTGCGCTACATCTCCTGTTTAACGTGTGTGCATACTAAAAATACCTGTGACATCCAGTGTACTTTTTAAGTAAACGGTGTCCGCTGTGGACAGTTATATTACCTGTGCTACATCTCCTATATAACGTTTGCGCATCCCAAATAGCTGTGACATTCCCTGTAATTTTTTATTAGCCGCTGGTGACAGCAACGACATTACTTGCGCTACATCTCCTGTATAACATTTGCGCATCTGGAACAGCTGTAACATTTACTGTAATTTTTTATTTGCCGCTGGTGACAGCGACATTACCTGCGCCACATGTCCTGTATAACGTTTAAACATCCTAAATAGTGGTGACATTCAGTTTAATTTATTTGCGCATACACTGACAGAAACCCCGGTGATGTCACCGGCACTGATGGGCGGGATTTAGTAAAATGGCTAGGGCAGAGCTAAAGCCCACCCCAGCCAGTAAAACAGCTAGGGCAGAGCTAAAGCCCGCCCCTCAGAGCCGGTGACGTCACCAAACACACTGCCGGGCGGAAGTTTCGCCCGGCAGTGTGTTATTGAAAACAAAAGAGCCCGTGCCCTGTGCGATTTAGCGCAGGGTAAGGGAGCGCATCGGAGCATGAGATCCTCTGATGCTAGCCTCAGGGGGGCTGTCTGGGTGAAAATAAGGGTATGTCCGGGTTCAGCTCTGAACCCGGACAAGCCCTTTTAAAATAAGAAAAACTGCTACAAGAGGACATAGTTTTAAATTAGAGGGGCAAAGGTTTAAAAGTAATATCAGGAAGTATTGCTATACTGAGAGAGTAGTGGATGCATGAAATAGCCTTCCTGCAGAAGTGGTAGCTGCAAATACAGTGAAGGAGTTTAAGCATGCATGAGATAGGCATAAGGCCATCATTCATATAAGATAGGGCCAGGGGCTATTCATAGTATTCAGTATATTGGGTTGACCAGATGGGTCAAATGGTTCTTATCTGCCGACACATTCTATGTTTCTATGTTTCCACCAGAGAAAAGCGGCTGAACATAAAAGCACTTTAAATGTAACTTTTATTGTGTATTCAATACACAGTATTCCCATGCTCCCATTCCACCATAAAAAGGGTATATGGTTCAATCTTCCTTTTCTCGCCCCCCTCCTCCTCCTTCATATCAACATGCTTATTAGGCTGCCCTCGCTCCTAATGTTTTAGAGGGTCAGCTCAGCAGCAGACCATCAACCATAATTTTTTCCATGTTCAGATCAGCATCAGGCCTCAACCACAATTTTTACCATGGTCAGATCAGCATCATGCCCTCAACTATAATTTTGTCGATAGTCAGCTGAGCAGCAGGCCCTCAACCATAATTTTTTTCATAGTCAGATCAGCAGCAGGCCATCGTCCCTAATGTTTTAGATGGTCAGCTCAGCAGCAGACCCTCAACCATCATTTTTTCCATGGTCAGATCAGCAGCAGCCCATCGCCCCTAATGTTTTATATGGTCAGTTCAGCAGCAGACTCTCAACCGTAATTTCTTTGATGGTCCGCTCAGCAGCAGGCCCTTAACCATTTTTTTTTTGATGGTTAGCTCAGCATAAGGCCCTCAACCATAATTTTTTTCGATAGTCAGCTCAGCATCAGGCCCTCAACCATAATGTTTTTGATGGTCCGCTGAGCAGCAGGCCCTCAACCATAATTTTTTCAATGGTCAGCTCATTAGTAGAGTTGAGCGAACACCTGGATGTTCGGGTTCGAGAAGTTCGGCCGAACATCCCGGAAATGTTCGGGTTCGGGATCCGAACCCGATCCGAACTTCGTCCCGAACCCGAACCCCATTGAAGTCAATGGGGACCCGAACTTTTCGGCACTAAAACGGCTGTAAAACAGCCCAGGAAAGGGCTAGAGGGCTGCAAAAGGCAGCAACATGTAGGTAAATCCCCTGCAAACAAATGTGGATAGGGAAATTAATTAAAATAAAAATTAAATAAATAAAAATTAACCAAAATCAATTGGAGAGAGGTTCCATAGCAGAGAATCTGGCTTCCCGTCACCCACCACTGGAACAGTCCATTCTCAGATATTTAGGCCCCGGCACCCAGGCAGAGGAGAGAGGTCCCGTAACAGAGAATCTGTCTTCATGTCAGCAGAGAATTAGTCTGCATGTCATAGCAGAGAATGAGGCTTCACGTCAGCCACCACTGCAACAGTCCATTGGCATATATTTAGGCCTAGCACACAGGCAGAGGAGAGAGGTCCCGTAACAGAGAATCTGGCTTCATGTCAGCAGAGAATCAGTCTGCATGTCATAGCAGAGAATGAGGCTTCACGTCAGCCACCACTGCAACAGTCCATTGGCATATATTTAGGCCCAGCACACACACAGGCAGAGGAGAGAGGTCCCGTAACAGAGAATCTGTCTTCATGTCAGCAGAGAATTAGTCTGCATGTCATAGCAGAGAATGAGGCTTCACGTCACCCACCACTGCAACAGTCCATTGGCATATATTTAGGCCTAGCACACAGGCAGAGCAGAGAGGTCCCGTAACAGACAATCTGGCTTCATGACAGCAGAGAATCAGTCTGCATGTCATAGCAGAGAATGAGGCTTCACGTCACCCACCACTGCAACAGTCCATTGGCATATATTTAGGCCTAGCACACAGGCAGAGGAGAGAGGTCCCGTAACAGAGAATCTGTCTTCATGTCAGCAGAGAATCAGTCTGCATGTCATAGCAGAGAATGAGGCTTCACGTCAGCCACCACTGCAACAGTCCATTGGCATATATTTAGGCCCAGCACCCAGGCAGAGGAGGGAGGTCCCGTAACAGAGAATCTGTCTTCATGTCAGCAGAGAATTAGTCTGCATGTCATAGCAGAGAATGAGGCTTCACGTCAGCCACCACTGCAACAGTCCATTGGCATATATTTAGGCCCAGCACACACACAGGCAGAGGAGAGAGGTCCCGTAACAGAGAATCTGGCTTCATGTCAGCAGAGAATCAGTCTGCATGTCATAGCAGAGAATGAGGCTTCACGTCAGCCACCACTGCAACAGTCCATTGGCATATATTTAGGCCCAGCACACACACAGGCAGAGGAGAGAGGTCCCGTAACAGAGAATCTGGCTTCATGTCAGCAGAGAATCAGTCTGCATGTCATAGCAGAGAATGAGGCTTCACGTCAGCCACCACTGCAACAGTCCATTGGCATATATTTAGGCCCAGCACCCAGGCAGAGGAGGGAGGTCCCGTAACAGAGAATCTGTCTTCATGTCAGCAGAGAATTAGTCTGCATGTCATAGCAGAGAATGAGGCTTCACGTCAGCCACCACTGCAACAGTCCATTGGCATATATTTAGGCCCAGCACACACACAGGCAGAGGAGAGAGGTCCCGTAACAGAGAATCTGGCTTCATGTCAGCAGAGAATCAGTCTGCATGTCATAGCAGAGAATGAGGCTTCACGTCAGCCACCACTGCAACAGTCCATTGGCATATATTTAGGCCCAGCACACACACAGGCAGAGGAGAGAGGTCCCGTAACAGAGAATCTGGCTTCATGTCAGCAGAGAATCAGTCTGCATGTCATAGCAGAGAATGAGGCTTCACGTCAGCCACCACTGCAACAGTCCATTGGCATATATTTAGGCCCAGCACACACACAGGCAGAGGAGAGAGGTCCCGTAACAGAGAATCTGGCTTCATGTCAGCAGAGAATCAGTCTGCATGTCATAGCAGAGAATGAGGCTTCACGTCAGCCACCACTGCAACAGTCCATTGGCATATATTTAGGCCCAGCACACACACAGGCAGAGGAGAGAGGTCCCGTAACAGAGAATCTGTCTTCATGTCAGCAGAGAATTAGTCTGCATGTCATAGCAGAGAATGAGGCTTCACGTCACCCACCACTGCAACAGTCCATTGGCATATATTTAGGCCTAGCACACAGGCAGAGCAGAGAGGTCCCGTAACAGACAATCTGGCTTCATGACAGCAGAGAATCAGTCTGCATGTCATAGCAGAGAATGAGGCTTCACGTCACCCACCACTGCAACAGTCCATTGGCATATATTTAGGCCTAGCACACAGGCAGAGCAGAGAGGTCCCGTAACAGACAATCTGGCTTCATGTCAGCAGAGAATCAGTCTGCATGTCATAGCAGAGAATGAGGCTTCACGTCACCCACCACTGCAACAGTCCATTGGCATATATTTAGGCCTAGCACACAGGCAGAGCAGAGAGGTCCCGTAACAGACAATCTGGCTTCATGACAGCAGAGAATCAGTCTGCATGTCATAGCAGAGAATGAGGCTTCACGTCACCCACCACTGCAACAGTCCATTGGCATATATTTAGGCCTAGCACACAGGCAGAGCAGAGAGGTCCCGTAACAGACAATCTGGCTTCATGTCAGCAGAGAATCAGTCTGCATGTCATAGCAGAGAATGAGGCTTCACGTCACCCACCACTGCAACAGTCCATTGGCATATATTTAGGCCTAGCACACAGGCAGAGCAGAGAGGTCCCGTAACAGACAATCTGGCTTCATGACAGCAGAGAATCAGTCTGCATGTCATAGCAGAGAATGAGGCTTCACGTCACCCACCACTGCAACAGTCCATTGGCATATATTTAGGCCTAGCACACAGGCAGAGCAGAGAGGTCCCGTAACAGACAATCTGGCTTCATGTCAGCAGAGAATCAGTCTGCATGTCATAGCAGAGAATGAGGCTTCACGTCACCCACCACTGCAACAGTCCATTGGCATATATTTAGGCCTAGCACACAGGCAGAGGAGAGAGGTCCCGTAACAGAGAATCTGTCTTCATGTCAGCAGAGAATCAGTCTGCATGTCATAGCAGAGAATGAGGCTTCACGTCAGCCACCACTGCAACAGTCCATTGGCATATATTTAGGCCCAGCACCCAGGCAGAGGAGGGAGGTCCCGTAACAGAGAATCTGTCTTCATGTCAGCAGAGAATTAGTCTGCATGTCATAGCAGAGAATGAGGCTTCACGTCAGCCACCACTGCAACAGTCCATTGGCATATATTTAGGCCCAGCACACACACAGGCAGAGGAGAGAGGTCCCGTAACAGAGAATCTGGCTTCATGTCAGCAGAGAATCAGTCTGCATGTCATAGCAGAGAATGAGGCTTCACGTCAGCCACCACTGCAACAGTCCATTGGCATATATTTAGGCCCAGCACACACACAGGCAGAGGAGAGAGGTCCCGTAACAGAGAATCTGGCTTCATGTCAGCAGAGAATCAGTCTGCATGTCATAGCAGAGAATGAGGCTTCACGTCAGCCACCACTGCAACAGTCCATTGGCATATATTTAGGCCCAGCACCCAGGCAGAGGAGGGAGGTCCCGTAACAGAGAATCTGTCTTCATGTCAGCAGAGAATTAGTCTGCATGTCATAGCAGAGAATGAGGCTTCACGTCAGCCACCACTGCAACAGTCCATTGGCATATATTTAGGCCCAGCACACACACAGGCAGAGGAGAGAGGTCCCGTAACAGAGAATCTGGCTTCATGTCAGCAGAGAATCAGTCTGCATGTCATAGCAGAGAATGAGGCTTCACGTCAGCCACCACTGCAACAGTCCATTGGCATATATTTAGGCCCAGCACACACACAGGCAGAGGAGAGAGGTCCCGTAACAGAGAATCTGGCTTCATGTCAGCAGAGAATCAGTCTGCATGTCATAGCAGAGAATGAGGCTTCACGTCAGCCACCACTGCAACAGTCCATTGGCATATATTTAGGCCCAGCACACACACAGGCAGAGGAGAGAGGTCCCGTAACAGAGAATCTGGCTTCATGTCAGCAGAGAATCAGTCTGCATGTCATAGCAGAGAATGAGGCTTCACGTCAGCCACCACTGCAACAGTCCATTGGCATATATTTAGGCCCAGCACACACACAGGCAGAGGAGAGAGGTCCCGTAACAGAGAATCTGTCTTCATGTCAGCAGAGAATTAGTCTGCATGTCATAGCAGAGAATGAGGCTTCACGTCACCCACCACTGCAACAGTCCATTGGCATATATTTAGGCCTAGCACACAGGCAGAGCAGAGAGGTCCCGTAACAGACAATCTGGCTTCATGACAGCAGAGAATCAGTCTGCATGTCATAGCAGAGAATGAGGCTTCACGTCACCCACCACTGCAACAGTCCATTGGCATATATTTAGGCCTAGCACACAGGCAGAGCAGAGAGGTCCCGTAACAGACAATCTGGCTTCATGTCAGCAGAGAATCAGTCTGCATGTCATAGCAGAGAATGAGGCTTCACGTCACCCACCACTGCAACAGTCCATTGGCATATATTTAGGCCTAGCACACAGGCAGAGCAGAGAGGTCCCGTAACAGACAATCTGGCTTCATGACAGCAGAGAATCAGTCTGCATGTCATAGCAGAGAATGAGGCTTCACGTCACCCACCACTGCAACAGTCCATTGGCATATATTTAGGCCTAGCACACAGGCAGAGCAGAGAGGTCCCGTAACAGACAATCTGGCTTCATGTCAGCAGAGAATCAGTCTGCATGTCATAGCAGAGAATGAGGCTTCACGTCACCCACCACTGCAACAGTCCATTGGCATATATTTAGGCCTAGCACACAGGCAGAGCAGAGAGGTCCCGTAACAGACAATCTGGCTTCATGACAGCAGAGAATCAGTCTGCATGTCATAGCAGAGAATGAGGCTTCACGTCACCCACCACTGCAACAGTCCATTGGCATATATTTAGGCCTAGCACACAGGCAGAGCAGAGAGGTCCCGTAACAGACAATCTGGCTTCATGTCAGCAGAGAATCAGTCTGCATGTCATAGCAGAGAATGAGGCTTCACGTCACCCACCACTGCAACAGTCCATTGGCATATATTTAGGCCTAGCACACAGGCAGAGCAGAGAGGTCCCGTAACAGACGATCTGGCTTCATGTCAGCAGAGAATCAGTCTGCATGTCATAGCAGAGAATCAGGCTTCACGTCAGCCACCACTGCAACAGTCCATTGTCATAAATTTAGGCCCAGCACCCAGGCAGAGGAGAGAGGTCCCGTAACAGACAATCTGGCTTCATGTCAGCAGAGAATTAGTCTGCATGTCATAGCAGAGAATCAGGCTTCATGTCAGCCACCACTGCAACAGTCCATTGGCATATATTTAGGCCTAGCACACAGGCAGAGGAGAGGTTCATTCAACTTTGGGTAGCATCGCAATATAATGGTAAAATGAAAATAAAAATAGGATTGAATGAGGAAGTGCCCTGGAGTCCAATAATATATGGTTATGGGGAGGTAGTTAATGTCTAATCTGGACAAGGGACGGACAGGTCCTGTGGGATCCATGCCTGGTTCATTTTTATGAACGTCAGCTTGTCCACATTGGCTGTAGACAGGCGGCTGCGTTTGTCTGTAATGACGCCCCCTGCCGTGCTGAATACACGTTCAGACAAAACGCTGGCTGCCGGGCAGGCCAGCACCTCCAAGGCATAAAAGGCTAGCTCTGGCCACGTGGACAATTTAGAGACCCAGAAGTTGAATGGGGCCGAACCATCAGTCAGTACGTGGAGGGGTGTGCACACGTACTGTTCCACCATGTTAGTGAAATGTTGCCTCCTGCTAACACGTTGCGTATCAGGTGGTGGTGCAGTTAGCTGTGGCGTGTTGACAAAAGTTTTCCACATCTCTGCCATGCTAACCCTGCCCTCAGAGGAGCTGGCCGTGACACAGCTGCCTTGGCGACCTCTTGCTCCTCCTCTGCCTTGGCCTTGGGCTTCCACTTGTTCCCCTGTGACATTTGGGAATGCTCTCAGTAGCGCGTCTACCAACGTGCGCTTGTACTCGCGCATCTTCCTATCACGCTCCAGTGCAGGAAGTAAGGTGGGCACATTGTCTTTGTAGCGTGGATCCAGCAGGGTGGCAACCCAGTAGTCCGCACAGGTTAAAATGTGGGCAACTCTGCTGTCGTTGCGCAGGCACTGCAGCATGTAGTCGCTCATGTGTGCCAGGCTGCCCAGGGGTAAGGACAAGCTGTCCTCTGTGGGAGGCGTATCGTCATCGTCCTGCCTTTCCCCCCAGCCACGCACCAGTGATGGACCCGAGCTGCGTTGGGTGCCACCCCGCTGTGACCATGCTTCATCCTCATCCTCCTCCACCTCCTCCTCATCCTCGTCCTCCTCGTCCTCCAGTAGTGGGCCCTGGCTGGCCACATTTGTACCTGGCCTCTGCTGTTGCAAAAAACCTCCCTCTGAGTCACTTCGAAGAGACTGGCCTGAAAGTGCTAAAAATGACCCCTCTTCCTCATCCTCCTCCTCCTCCTCCTGGGCCACCTCCTGTTCCATCATCGCCCTAAGTGTTTTCTCAAGGAGACATAGAAGTGGTATTGTAACGCTGATAACGGTGTCATCGCCACTGGCCATGTTGGTGGAGTACTCGAAACAGCGCAACAGGGCACACAGGTCTCGCATGGAGGCCCAGTCATTGGTGGTGAAGTGGTGCTGTTCTGTAGTGCGACTGACCCGTGCGTGCTGCAGCTGAAACTCCACTATGGCCTGCTGCTGCTCGCACAGTCTGTCCAGCATGTGCAAGGTGGAGTTCCACCTGGTGGGCACGTCGCATATGAGGCGGTGAGCGGGAAGGCCGAAGTTACGCTGTAGCGCAGACAGGCGAGCAGCGGCAGGATGTGAACGCCGGAAGCGCGAACAGACGGCCCGCACTTTATGCAGCAGCTCTGACATGTCGGGGTAGTTGTGAATGAACTTCTGCACCACCAAATTCAGCACATGCGCCAAGCAAGGGATGTGCGTCAAATTGGCTAGTCCCAGAGCTGCAACGAGATTTCGCCCATTATCACACACCACCAGGCCGGGCTTGAGGCTCACCGGCAGCAACCACTCGTCGGTCTGTTGTTCAATACCCCGCCACAACTCCTGTGCGGTGTGGGGCCTGTCCCCCAAACATATGAGTTTCAGAATGGCCTGCTGACGTTTACCCCGGGCTGTGCTGAAGTTGGTGGTGAAGGTGTGTGGCTGACTGGATGAGCAGGTGGAAGAAGAGGAGGAGGAAGCCGAGAAGGAGGAGGTGGCAACAGGAGGCAAAGAATGTTGCCCTGCGATCCTTGGCGGCGGCAGGACGTGCGCCAAACAGCTCTCCGCCTGGGGCCCAGCTGCCACTACATTTACCCAGTGTGCAGTTAGGGAGATATAGCGTCCCTGGCCGTGCTTACTGGTCCACGTATCTGTGGTTAGGTGGACCTTGCTACAGATGGCGTTGCGCAGTGCACACTTGATTTTATCGGATACTTGGTTGTGCAGGGAAGGCACGGCTCTCTTGGAGAAGTAGTGCCGGCTGGGAACAACATACTGTGGGACAGCAAGCGACATGAGCTGTTTGAAGCTGTCTGTGTCCACCAGCCTAAATGACAGCATTTCATAGGCCAGTAGTTTAGAAATGCTGGCATTCAGGGCCAGGGATCGAGGGTGGCTAGGTGGGAATTTACGCTTTCTATCAAATGTTTGTGAGATGGAGAGCTGAACGCTGGCGTGTGACATGGTTGAGACGCTTGGTGACGGAGGTGGTGGTGGTGGTGTTGGTGGTACATCCCCTGTTTGCTGGGCGGCAGGTGCCAACGTTCCTCCAGAGGCGGAGGAAGAGGCCGAGGCGGCAGCAGCAGAATAGGCCGAGGCGGCAGCAGCAGAAGAGGTAGCAGGGGGAGCCTGAGTGACTTCCTTGGTTTTAAGGTGTTTACTCCACTGCAGTTCATGCTTTGCATGCAGGTGCCTGGTCATGCAGGTTGTGCTCAGGTTCAGAACGTTAATGCCTCGCTTCAGGCTCTGATGGCACAGCGTGCAAACCACTCGGGTCTTGTCGTCAGCACATTGTTTGAAGAAGTGCCATGCCAGGGAACTCCTTGAAGCTGCCTTTGGGGTGCTCGGTCCCAGATGGCGGCGGTCAGTAGCAGGCGGAGTCTCTTGGCGGCGGGTGTTCTGCTTTTGCCCACTGCTCCCTCTTTTGCTACGCTGTTGGCTCGGTCTCACCACTGCCTCTTCCTCCGAACTGTGAAAGTCAGTGGCACGACCTTCATTCCATGTGGGGTCTAGGACCTCATCGTCCCCTGCATCGTCTTCCACCCAGTCTTGATCCCTGACCTCCTGTTCAGTCTGCACACTGCAGAAAGACGCAGCAGTTGGCACCTGTGTTTCGTCATCATCAGAGACATGCTGAGGTGGTATTCCCATGTCCTCATCATCAGGAAACATAAGTGGTTGTGCGTCAGTGCATTCTATGTCTTTCACCGCTGGGGAAGGGCTAGGTGGATGCCCTTGGGAAACCCTGCCAGCGGAGTCTTCAAACAGCATAAGAGACTGCTGCATAACTTGAGGCTGAGACAGTTTCCCTGGTATGCATGGGGGTGATGTGACAGACTGATGGGGTTGGTTTTCAGGCGCCATCTGTGCGCTTTCTGCAGAAGACTGGGTGGGAGATAATGTGAACGTGCTGGATCCACTGTCGGCCACCCAATTGACTAATGCCTGTACCTGCTCAGGCCTTACCATCCTTAGAACGGCATTGGGCCCCACCATATATCGCTGTAAATTCTGGCGGCTACTGGGACCTGAGGTAGTTGGTACACTAGGACGTGTGGATGTGGCAGAACGGCCACGTCCTCTCCCAGCACCAGAGGGTCCACTAACACCACCACGACCATGTCCACGTCCGCGTCCCTTACTAGATGTTTTTCTCATTGTTATGGTTCACCACAACAACAAATATATTATTTGGCCCAATGTATTGTATTCAAATTCAGCGGGATATAAATTTGAGGCCTAGTATTTAGGCGCTGGGTGACCGGTATGGATTTAGTGACAGAATTAGACTTGGAAATGCACAGAAGCGTGTGTGTGAAGTTATTCTGAATGACCCAATGTGCACCTTGAATATTATATACCCTTTTTGGGATAGATTTCAAATAGCTCTGATATAGCAGGAACCACTAAATTATGAAATTGCTAAATTGGGAATTGTACTTCAACCCAGAACAAAAAATGTGCTTTGACGGGCACTAAATAACTTTCCCAGCTACAACAGTACAGCGGTAACGAGAGATTTAGAGGGATTTAAATTTGAGGCCTAGTATTTAGGCGCTGGGTGACAGGTATGGGTTTAGTGACAGAATTAGACTTGGAAATACACAGTAGCGGGTGTGTGTGAAGTTATTCTGAATGACCCAATGTGCACCTTCAATATTATATACCCTTTTTGGGATAGATTTCAAATAGCTCTGATATAGCAGGAACCACTAAATTATGAAATTGCTAAATTGGGAATTGTACTTCAACCCAGAACAAAAAATGTGCTTTGACGGACACTAAATATCTTGCCCAGCAACAACAGTACAGCGGTGGGTAACGAGAGATTTAGAGGGATTTAAATTTGAGGCCTAGTATTTAGGCGCTGGGTCACCGGTATGGATTTAGTGACAGAATTAGACTTGGAAATGCACAGAAGCGTGTGTGTGAAGTTATTCTGAATGACCCTATGTGCACCTTCAATATTATATACCCTTTTAGGGATAGATTTCAAATAGCTCTGATATAGCAGAAACCACTAAATTATGAAATTGCTAAATTGGGAATTGTACTTCAACCCAGAACAAAAAATGTGCTTTGACGGACACTAAATATCTTGCCCAGCAACAACAGTACAGTGGTGGGTAACGAGAGATTTAGAGGGATTTAAATTTGAGGCCTAGTATTTAGGCGCTGGGTCACCGGTATGGATTTAGTGACAGAATTAGACTTGGAAATGCACAGAAGCGTGTGTGTGAAGTTATTCTGAATGACCCTATGTGCACCTTCAATATTATATACCCTTTTAGGGATAGATTTCAAATAGCTCTGATATAGCAGAAACCACTAAATTATGAAATTGCTAAATTGGGAATTGTACTTCAACCCAGAACAAAAAATGTGCTTTGACGGACACTAAATATCTTGCCCAGCAACAACAGTACAGCGGTGGGTAACGAGAGATTTAGAGGGATTTAAATTTGAGGCCTAGTATTTAGGCGCTGGGTGACAGGTATGGGTTTAGTGACAGAATTAGACTTGGAAATACACAGTAGCGGGTGTGTGTGAAGTTATTCTGAATGACCCAATGTGCACCTTCAATATTATATACCCTTTTTGGGATAGATTTCAAATAGCTCTGATATAGCAGGAACCACTAAATTATGAAATTGCTAAATTGGGAATTGTATTTCAACCCAGAACAAGAAATGTGCTTGAACGGACACTAAATAACTCGCCCAGCTACAGCACTAGGGACAGATTTAGCTGGATATAAATTTGAGGCCTAGTATTTAGGCGCTGGGTGACCGGTATGGATTTAGTGACAGAATTAGACTGGGATATGGCCAAAAAATGAACAGACTATTGCTGGTTAAATGCACTTGGTGTGACAGCTTCACCCTGATGTAGGCTTTAGCCAAAAAACAACCACACCATTGAGGGTTAAATGCACTTGGTGACAGGCGCAGCTTGCCCCTGATTTTGTATATGGCCAAAAAATGAACAGACTATTGCTGGTTAAATGCACTTGGTGTGACAGCTTCACCCTGATGTAGGCTTTAGCCAAAAAACAACCACACCATTGAGGGTTAAATGCACTTGGTGACAGGCGCAGCTTGCCCCTGATTTTGTATATGGCCAAAAAATGAACAGACTATTGCTGGTTAAATGCACTTGGTGTGACAGCTTCACCCTGATGTAGGCTTTAGCCAAAAAACAACCACACCATTGAGGGTTAAATGCACTTGGTGACAGGCGCAGCTTGCCCCTGATTTTGTATATGGCCAAAAAATGAACAGACTATTGCTGGTTAAATGCACTTGGTGTGACAGCTTCACCCTGATGTAGGCTTTAGCCAAAAAACAACCACACCATTGAGGGTTAAATGCACTTGGTCGCAGCTTGTGCTGGCGCACCACAAGACACAAAATGGCCGCCGATCACCCCAGAAAAATGAGACTGACAAACGGTCTGTGCAGCCTAAAAACAGTGAGCAATTGAGGATCAGCAGCTCAATGATCCACAGCTGCAGATCGATCAGTTAATCAAGTCCTTTGGAGGAGTTAATCTGCCTAATCTCGCCCTACTGTCGCAGCCGCAACCTCTCCCTACGCTAATCAGAGCAGAGTGACGGGCGGCGCTATGTGACTCCAGCTTAAATAGAGGCTGGGTCACATGGTGCTCTGGCCAATCACAGCCATGCCAATAGTAGGCATGGCTGTGATGGCCTCTTGGGGCAAGTAGTATGACGCTTGTTGATTGGCTGCTTTGCAGCCTTTCAAAAAGCGCCAAGAAAGCGTCACAAAAGCGCGAAGAAAGCGACGAACACCGAACCCGAACCCGGACTTTTACGAAAATGTCCGGGTTCGGGTCCGTGTCACGGACACCCCAAAATTCGGTACGAACCCGAACTATACAGTTCGAGTTCGCTCATCCCTACTCATTAGCAGGCCCTCAACCATAATTTTTTTATGGTCAGCTCAGCTTTATGTGTAATAAAGGGTGTATTGGAGTGTCAGTCCTTTGTAATTTATGGCAGCCCTTTCACATAGTGCATAGGCTTTATGAGCGTAGGAGTCCCACTACCTGAACAATTGTACCACAATATTAATGAGGCCCTCCTTTATGTGATATACAGGTTGTATCAGAGTGACTCCTTGTAATATTTGGCAGCACTTGCACTTTATATACAAGTAAATATACAGGAAAGAATGTTTCCTAACAATTTTTCCTCTAAAATCGATTTTGTCTTCGGTTTTGTGCGTATTATTGTCAGTCTGTAAAAGTGGCGTACTACTCGGACAACATAATTCCCAGCCTTGACCTGGGAGTCCAAGATGCATCCAGACATCCTCTCCATGCTGTTCCCAAACTATTTCAGTGGTGTTTCCATCAATTTCTGACCTTTTCATGTGAACCAGACACCCTCCCCTCTTCAGAGCAGGGGGTGCCTAGTTTAATGCTCCGGTTCTCCCATTGACTTCCATTGTGCTCGGGTGCTCAGTAGAGCACCCTAGAATCCTGAGGTGTTCTACTCGAGCATCCAAGCACTTTGGTGCTCGATCAACACTACTGATGACCTATCCTTAGGAAAGGTTATCTGTATCTGATCAGTGGGGATCCAGCTCTTGAGAGCTGTTCCTAGGCCAGTGACTTCACATTTATCAGTCACATGACCTAAATACAACTCAGTCCCATTAAATTGAATGGGTTTAGCTGCAATAACAAGCACAGCAGCTATCCTAGTGTTGTGCCTGTTAAGCTTCTAGGAGGCCATGGTACTCACAAGAGTGCTGCAGCCTCTTTAAGCAGCTGATTGGCAGGGGTGTCGGGAGTTGTACCCCTGTAATCCCATAATGATGCCCTAAGCTGGGGGAGGTCATCAATAAAGATGAGCGAAGTTATCAAAAATTTCATTTGGCTGCTTTGCTGAAGTTCACAAAGAAATTCAATTAATTACAAATTACTTTGTTACAAATTACAATCCATTGTATGTAACAGGCACATTGACGGAAAAAGTTGACCACGCCTCCTCCCATCTTTGAACCACAGTTCAATGTTGATCACGTCATCTGACATGTCACATTCAAGGGGTTAATCAGGTGTTAAAAACAAAAAAAATACATACTCACCTCTTTCATTTGCTCGTGGAGAGGCTGTTACGGCCATCTTGATTGAAGAAAACGCAAAAAATCTTGTGCATGCTGACGTGATGATGTCACTACGCCATCACGCTGACTAGACGCGGTGACGCATGACATGAAGTGGACTGCCTAATCACAGAGGATTTTGGGTATAAAAAGGGGTATATCCCCCTCTGCGGGTTACCACTGAGGAAGGGGCTAGGAAAAGACCCCGAAACGCGTCTGATTTCAAAAGACCCGCACATCAGCTGATGGACGTCCTGAGTCTAATGACTTGAATAAAGGATTTTACCCTGATATACTTTTGGCATTTAGCGAATATTCTGACCCTTACATCGATAGAGGTACGATTAAAGCTCCTGTTACATCTGAGAATCTCTACACTGAGGGCTATCAACTCGCTCACACTGCTCCTGCTGAATCACCACTAACAGGTACCGCCGAATCTGACACCATTAGCCATGTGGGACGCCACTGTGTGCTCTAGTCAGACGCAAGTGTGACTTTCATTTTGCCATACAGGGAATATTGTGGTCATAATCGAAAAGCATAATCGAAAGAAAATATCGAATTTTAGTCCGGACATTTATTCGAACATTAGAATATCTATTTGATATAAACTAACCTCCGATTTTCACATCGTCGATCATCTAATATCGAACTGTTTACAATTTTTTATTCAATCAGGACATATTCATTCACCTGAGTTGTATTAAGCACCCTTTGCATGCCATTGTATATCCAGCTATTTACTTATGATGCTGTTCTTAATCTGAATATTTTTAATATTGTATATTTTATTACTTATTGTTTTTTGATCTACCAAATTGGTGTAATAAATATTAACATTAGTCATTTTGAGTCAGTCCCTGTGTGGTCCATTTGGAGAGTGCTCAGCCTCTCTATATTTTACATTTTCCTTTTGACTGGGTGAGTCATCAGGCTTAGTAGCACACATTCATAGCTACAGGCGTTAGTGAGCCACCATACTCTTTATATCATGAAGTGGACTTTGATCTAAATTTCAGGCTAAATTCAATTCACCATGAAGCAAAATTTTCTGGTTCTTTATGGTAACTAATACATTTTCCCTAAAAAAGGGGTAACAAAATAAATAAATTATACTCACCTCATACATTTGTGCAAGAAGAATCCACCACGGTCATCTTGATTGAAGATTTTGTGCAAAATCTCATGACGTCACTACACTGGCCAGCACTGCTCATGATTTTGCGCTTTAACTTCTATTAAGATGGCCACGACGGACTCTTCCCAAGCAGATAAATAACGTGATTAATCCCTAACAGCCTGGTCATCTCAGAAGCTGCAATCAGCGATGAACGTTGCATCTTAGGGATACAATGAAGGTGGCAGCATCATCGATGTTCCCCATCATTGCGCTTGCTACTCACAAAGAAATTCTTCAAGAAGCAAATTTCTTTGAAATTTGGCCAAGCAGCCAAATCAAAGTTTTGAGAACTACGCTCATCTGTAGTCATCAGTATTTGATGACATTTGGACAACCCCTTTTTTTCAACACATACAGATATATTAGAAATTAGCAATTCAATTCTATGGAATCAGAACTAGTCCCAAATTTCTTGTGATTTGTTTTAGGCAAATCACTGAGAGGAAGCAAGAACCATACAGGAATACAGTACTTCACTGGTAATGAGAAGTGCAAGCCAGCTAAGAGTACTGAGTGTCCCAGTATTACACTTTTCTGAATGGCAAATGCAGTACAGTTCTCCTTCCAAAAAGACAAGAGTACTGGCTTTCCCTAGAGAAAATTGCCCTGATTAACTGAGTGGCCTTGGGAGTACTCTTGGGGGTACTCTATTTCATTTGGAGACCAAGTGTGCATCAGGAGTATTGTAGTCCAGTTAACTCTGCTTGTCCTTTCAGAGCAATTGAAGCATATTTGATTTGGGTAGAATAAAAAAATATATATAATTGTCGAATCGGACACAAAACCAATTTCAAGAAATTCACTAATCTCAAAAATGCATATGTTTCAAAGTTGAGTCTGATTCAGTAATTAAAGGGGTTGTCCCATCTAGCAATTTCATACTCACCTGCTGCGAGCTGCGCTGTTCACTTCCTTGTTTCTGGCTTGTGAGGCTGGGCGGGCTTAGTGAGCTTGATTGAAGGCTTGTCCTGGCCCGGCCGCGCATTGCTGTCTTGCACATGCACGCCGACGTTCATGCGTCATGGTGACTTCTTCCTGGCCAGTATAGTACAGAGCAGCGCATGACGCCACGCATGCCGCCGCACATGCGCAATGGTGAGTTCTTCCTGACCAAGTATAGTACAGAGCTGCTCTGCATACCGATCATGAGCGTCTCTGTATTATACTCGGCCAGGGAGAAGTCACCATTGCGCGTGTGCGGTGGCGTGCCAGTTCACGGCTCTGTACTATACCGGCCAGGAAGAAGTCACCATGGCGCATGCGCAGCGGCGTGCACGTTCAAGACAGCGATATGCGCGTTCAAGACAGCGATGTGCGGCCCGGCGGGGGAACAAAATGTGTTCTACGCAGGCGCGGCCTACAAGCGGTGGCCGTATCTAGTGGATACCAGAAGACAACAGTGGGGAAGGATTGAAAGATTTTTTTCCAAGATAGGTAGGGATTTAAAATTAATGCTTATAGAAAATAAAAAGCATATAAAACATAAAAAACATAATACAGATTGGTACTAATGTTTCTCTATATTTGGCCAATGTTTCTGAGTCCGTATAAATAAGTAATATTGTTTCTCCGGTGGGTTAATTAACCCAGCTGATGTCCCGGTCAGCGGTATTTAAATAACATAGAGCAGTCTGATATTTAAGCAAAATCCTCAGTATAGTCACTTGTATTTACCGAGTAATAATCGCTTTATGTATTCAATACAGTGCTGTTGAATATCACTGCCTATTTGTATGATTAATCGGTGCTGCTTTTACTCACTGTTTTTAGTTGAGTCGCACCAGTTTTGATTGCATCACTCGTGGCGTCCCACGTGCAATGGAGTTGTTAAAGGCTGTGATCTGGTTATGGTCTGATTTCCAAGCCACTGAGGAAGGAGTCTTAGTTCAGTCCGAAACGCGTATGGTGATCAGAAGCCCCATGAAACAAAGTACGGGACCGGAGGACTGAAGCGCTTTAAGTCAAGCAAGAGGAGAGGGATCGGTAAATAATTTTGTAAAGGAGAAGCCGGAAATCTACATTATCTAGTGAGACCTGACCTTGCGTAAAATCAACCATCTGCGCAGGATTTACATCAGGTAACCACTAGCGCGGCACGCCTAGAGAAGATTACTGAGGATCCCAAATCCCATATACAAGCCTCCGACAAGTCACTCGGAAATCAGACCATAACCAGATCACAGCCTGTAACAACTCCATTTCACGTGGGATGCCATGAGTGATGCAATCAAAACCGGTGCGACTCAACTAAAAACAGTGAGTAAAAGCAGCACCGATTTATCATATAAGCAGGCAGTGATATTCAACAGCACTGTATTGAATACATAAAGCGATTATTACTCAGTAAATACAAGTGACTATACTGAGGGGTAAATATCAGACTGTTCTATGTTATTTAAATACCGCTGACCGGGACATCAGCTGGGTTAATTAACCCACCGGAGAAACAATATTACTTATTTATACAGACTCAGAAACATTGGCCAAATATAGAGAAACATTAGTACCAATCTGTATTATGTTTTTTATGTTTTATATGCTTTTTATTTTCTATAAGCATTAATTTTAGATGTATTACTTAGTATGTATTTTTAATAAGTATCGTATATAACAAATTACCTGAATAAATATATTGTTTTATCAACTCTCCATGTGTAACTGAGTGAAGGTGTACCCTACTATTTTTCTATTTTTGACATTCAATAATTTGTAGAAGATTGGGTGAATCTACTTTGTAGGTGCACCCATACCGTTCTTGATCAGTAGGTGAGCCCTCTAATATTTATACTCGATAGGTAGGCGTTTGCTAAAGGAACATAATTACAAAAATGCTCACAGGCACTTCTACAAATTAAAATAGAATCAATGAGATGGGAATACCCCTTTAACATTTTCTTCTTTTTTTCAGTTTGAGAGAATGGTGGTAGTATTGTTTATGGCATTAGTATCATTTATATTTCAAAGAACAAACAAATTATCAATAGATTATTCTTGAATTTATTCACAATATGTATTATACTGTAATATTTATACAGTTTATCATTTATCATGATCATTTTTTATCTGCCAGATACTGATGTGTAACTCTTGCCCTAAATTTTAAATCCGAGTTAAAACCTTGTGCCCAAGTGATCTGTGTAGTTATTTATGTCCAGTGATATATTACATAAGGAATCTCCAGTCTAGCATTTGTTTAAGCTATGAGCCATATACCCCTTTCCCTTTAAAGCATAGCTAGGACTTTTATCTGACTGTGCAGGCACTCAGAGCATGGGTACAACAAAGCAAGATAGAGTTTCATTCAAGGATAGGATTTCTGAATCTGAGTCTTGGTGGAGTCAAACACATTTGGTTCTTCAGTCTACTACTTAACTAGATTTGTGTCAGTGCTCTGAAAAGCCTGATGTAAATCCTGAAAACACGTGCTTAGAAACAGGTAAGTGGTCTTTTTTTTTACTGTTTATAGATCATAAGGATGGATTAGTGTCAATCAAATAACCAAATGCCAATTAAAATAAACCTATATAAATAATGATTAAAAAGTGCAACCTGATGGATCTGTTTTACATTGTGCGACATTTATGATGTGGAAGATTTTATTTAATGTTTTTATTTGTCTTAAAATAATATTTCTACTATTAACGTTACGTACTCTGGATTATTATTATTATTAGTATTATTAATTTAAGGGGGAAAAAAATGGTTTCACATACAGGGTATTTTATTTTATTTTTTTCAAAATGCCACTGAAGATTTTGATACAGTTTTTTGGAGCCAAATGCAGAAGTGGATCAAGCAGGAAGGAGAAGCGTAAGTCCTTTCTTTATATTTCCCATTCCTTTTTGGCCCAAATAAGCTGCATCAAAAACTGCATTTTTTTCTTTAATGCAGTCTATGAACTCACAATTACAGCAGCAGTTAACAATGTTTAGAAATACTGCTATAATTATTTTTCTATGTGAACAATATGTACATTTTTAAATATTAAGACGTACATTGTGGAATATAAAAAAGCAGATTATTCACAAGGTATGGAGATAAAGGAAATCACATGTTAGGCTGCTTCAGTTTTTTTTTCTGCTTTTACATTATTATTATTTTTGAAAAATAAAACATCCCAAAACAGCAACCTATCACAGCATTTTATTGGCATTGTTTGGTGTTTTTTTTTTTTTTTTTTACAAATAGGGTCCAGATTTTGTAATGTTAGTTAAACTAGACCTTCTAGGAAATTGTACCAAAATCTGTTTAGATATTTTGGGGGTAGTGTATAAATATGGGACTATTTGCTCTAATTTGTTTGGAATGTCTGTCATAGTTTTTTTGTGATGAATTTACAAATTGTTGCACCTTATTTGTTACATCTGTCACATGGAATACCTATGAATACCCTAATTTATTATAGAAGTTTCTGATAGTCTTTGTCTGTGCGCCACAAAGGGACTTGAGTATGCTTGCAACATTTTGTTGGGACTTACAAATTTTGTTTGTCAAAATGAATCATACATTTGGTACAAATGATTAATCCACCAACAAAGCAACCCAAATCATTCCACTTTTTCTGGTAAAGTGCATTTGATACATTACTCAGTATGGTTTTGCTATCCATTAAGTTAGAAACTCTGTCTCTGGTTTAACACATGCATCTTTTAATGCTATTATTTACAGGGATGTTTTTTTTTTCTGTAAATCAATATGAAAACAAGTTATTGTAAAAAAGAAAAAAAAATGCAATGTACAAACACCATGCAAAAATACACACACATTGCCAGGCTCTTTTTAAAGGGATTCTGCCAGCTGGATTTTAGTAACATACATCCCCACATCATACTTTTTTTTGTTAAAAAAAATCACTTTACTTAATATGCTAATTACCTCAGTAATGTGCCCAAGGGGCTGGCCGTTGGTGCCCAGCCGCGCCCATTCTATAGGAGCCCAGCACTACCCCACTGCTAAATATTCACTCCTCTCATCGCCAATGGTGCGCCTTAATCTTGTGCATGCTTACTGGATCCACCGGTCAGCGCCCGTGAGTGAAGTGAACAGACAGCTGACACATGCACACTTCGTTCGCTGAGGCTGCTGCCAGGACACCGCGTGGGCGCTGACCAGTGAATCCGGGGTGCATGCACGAGATTACAACACACCATTGGCGATGAAAGGAGTGAATAATTAGCTGGGCTCCTAGAAAATGGGCTCAGCTGGGCATCAACGGCCAGAGGGACTGCCCCTTTGGGCACATTACTGAGGTAATTAGCATATTAATAAAAACATTTTTTTTTAACAAAATGACAAGACAGATGGCAGTAATACTGGTATATTTTAAAACAAATCGAGGAGACTCATGTGGTGATGTCAAAAGCTCTGATAGGCCTCCTGCACACGACCATATGGCTTTTTCAGTATTTTGCGGTCCATTTTTCATGGATCCGTTGTTCCGTTTATTGTTTCCGTTGTGTTTCCGTTTCCGTTCCGTTTTTCCATATGGCATATACAGTATACAGTAATTACATAGAAAAAATTGGGCTGGGGATAACATTTTCAATAGATAGTTCCGCAAAAACAGAACAGATACGGAAGACATACAGAGTACATTCCGTATGTGTTCCATTTTTTTTTTGCAGGACCCATTGACTTGAATAGAGCCTCGGAACGTGATTTGCGGGCAATAATAGGACATGTTCTATCTTTCAACAGAACAGAAATACGGAAACAGAATGCATACAGAGTACATTCCATTTTTTTGCAGAACCATTTAAATGAATGGTTCCGTATATATGGAACGCAAAAAAAACGGCCTGTAAAAGGAAAAAAAAACTGTTGTGTTCAGGAGGCCTTACTAAAATCCAGTTGAAAGAATCCTTTCAACAAGCATGGCAAACAATAAGAAGGTCATGCACATGTGGACAGCATGTAATAATTATCACAGACTTAGGGCTCATGTACAAAGATATATTTTTTGCAGGTTGGATAAGGATACATTCACTTTAAAGGGGCCACAAAAGATGTGGACAACCCACATGTGCTGTCTGCATCCATATGTCTGTTCTGTGGCATCTGCAAAAATATAGAACAGGTCCTATTCTTGTCCACATTACTATTATGGCACGGATGTCTGTGTTTTACGGATCCGGTCGTCTGCATGATCCCTTACAGCCAACTTCTGGAACTGGCATGTATTGAATAACCATGCCAGAAAAAAAAAGGAATAAAAAAACTGAAAAGTCAAACACCAAAAAGGTCCCTACACACATGATTTTGGATTGGTGTATCTGTACTATCAAAAAGCACCATATAAATCACAAATTTTTTCCATACGTCATGTGATTTTCATTGTGCTTTTTTCTAAATGACTGTGTGAACTACATTTTTCTGGTGTTTTTCACCTATAGCCAAAGTGCCCAAAAAAATGCTAAAAGCTTCAGCATGCTGAGTTTTCCAAAGAAGGTTACCTAATTGATAAAAATCACATTAGCAAGAGTTTGTGTGTCCAGTGTTTCGTATTTTCCATAGATCTTCAGCTAACATCTCAAGTTGGTATTTTTACCACACAAAATACATCAAAATGCAAATGCAAATGACCACTAAAAACAAAGTGCAGAAAAATGCCAGCCTCAAATAGATAATATTTAAACTCAGGATGGGTAGCCCAGGTACAATTTAGTCTCTTAGATCAGTGCTTCCCAACCAATGTGCCTCCAGCTGTTGCAAAACTACAACTTCCAACATGCTCAGACAGCCTTTTGCTGTGTGGGCATGCTGGGAGTTGTAGTTTTGCAACAGCTGGAGAAACACTGGTTGGGAAACTGTCTTAGATCATTGGAAAACCTCTCACTAAACCTCTACTCAGTTGGAGTAAATTGCCAGGAGGAATTTCCATTGAGCACATCATAATCATTCATGTTCTGCAATGCAGTCATACTTAGCCAAAGCACTGGAGCAGAAGCCAAGGTTGATAGTAGAACTGGTATTTTGCCACTCAGTAGTCGGGTTATATTTTGAGTATTGTATCAAGCTTTCCTTGATACAAAAACGCTTAAAAGGGTTTATCTGAAGTACAATATTGATGACACCCTCAGGATAGATCATCAATATCTGTTTGGTGGGGGTTCAAGACCCAAAACCCTCACCGATTGGCTGTTTGATGAGATTCTGGCACGCTGGTGAGCACTTCAGTTTCCTCACAGCATACCAAGCACAGAACCGTACAGTGTAATGTTGATGTGATTTGCATTGCTGCCCAGCCTGATTCATTTGAGTAGGACTGAACTGCACATAGCTTATATGATCGATGAATGTGATGTCACTGACCTAGAAAGAGGCCACAGCGCTCACTAGAGCACTGCAGCCTCGTCAAACAGTTGATTGACGGTGTGCTGGGAGTCAGATCCCCACCAATCAGATATTGATAAACTATCCTGAAGTCATCAATATTCTGCTCCCAGAAAACAACTTTAGGGTCCATTCACACATCTGTATGTGTTTTGTGGATCCACAGATCCGGGGATCTGCAAAACACGGACACTGGCAATGTGCATTCCGCATTTTGCGGACCGTACATCGCCGGCACTATAATAGAAAATGCCTAATCTTGTCCGCAATTGCAGAGCCACGGACCGGAAGGCGGCGTGCTACGGAAATGCGGATGCTCTCAGCATCCATTCCGTGTCCAAAGAGAATGAATGTGTCCGCACCCATTTCACAATTTGCAGAACGGATTCAGACCCATTATTATGAATGTGTGAATGGAGCCTTAAATTGTGCAACAAAACAGATTTTCTGATGCTTTGGAGCGTATTAAAACTTAGTCTGGATTGTGGTGCATGGGACATTTTCTTCTTGTAATAAATTAAAATAATGAGAGAAATTGGAAAAATTCAAACAGAAAACATAGATTATTTGCATACTGGTTTGTAAATATTTAGGTCAGTTATGATTTATTTGCGGTGCTAACACTTAACTTATAAAACACAAGTGATGCACAACATGTTGCGCTAGACAGAATAGTGACATTGGTATTAACACTAGGGAAGAAAAACTAATGAATCAGCACCTCCATAATAAGTAAATCTGAGAACGCAGGTGCATGCTACCTTGGCTGAAACACAATGGGATTAGTGGAACTACAAGTAACAGCACATTGCTAGTCAATTGCACAAAGATATAAGCAAATACTGAATAAAAAATAGCTGCTTGGTGGCCATACTTACTGCAAGGGCAGTTAGAAGCTCTTTGCGCATATAATTGATAAAAAATATGTCAGGCCCATCTACCAGATGACAAGGTGGCTTCTAATCAGATGGGACCTACTCTAACATGCCTCTCCTCGGCTTATAGCCTACAATCTGGGAAAAGTAGTACCAAGCTGTATCCTACACATGCCTCTCCCAGGCTGTCAGCCTGCAATATGGGAAAAGTAGAATATAGCTGTACAATCTATCTAATTAAAAGCACATGGTAAATGGTCAATTATAAACGCAAAGAGCTTCTAACTGCCCTTGCAGTAAGTATGGCCACCAAGCAGATATTTTTTATTCAGTATTTGCTTATATCTTTGTGCAATTTACTAGCAGTGTGCTGTTACTTGTAGTTCTACTAATCCTATTGGTATTACCCCTGATTTTAGAAATGCTGTAAAAGTAGATATGTGATCAGGTTTGTAGTTATAATGACTACATAAAGTTAAGGCTAGTTTCACTAGCACTAAAATCTTCCAGCAGACTGTTCTGGCAGAAGAAGAGCCTGCCAAATTTCATAATCTGTAGTGTTGAGTGAATCAAGTTTCTAATCATAGATATTGTTTCTTTCTAACACATTGTTTTAATGCTCTACGGAGACATGTCTCCATACAGAATTAAAATGTATTGCCACCGCTTCTATATCTTTAAAAACATTTTAAATTAGGAACCCCAAGTCAGGTTTGCTACAAGGTACCAGCCTGTACTAAATCCGACTTTGGATTTCGAATTTGAAATGTTTTTAAAGATGCAGAAATGAATACCAAATTCATTCACCGAAGTCTTGCATGACTTTGGCTGAAACAAATTTTGCTTCTGAGGAGGCAGTCCATTTTAAAGGGATTCTGTCACCAGGTTTCACCCCCTCCAAATAAAAATATGGTTATGTTCAGGGAGCTTTAACCATTCCTAATGTGGTCTTATAAATGTAATCTGTAGGCTCATTTTGCTAAAAAAATACGCTATTACTAACCTGTCAGTCATAAAAATAAGGTGCCCAAGGGGATGTAAATGGCTCCAAGCTGCCGCCCTCACCTGCTGCCGTTCGTGCCCAGCGCTGCCTCATAATCTTCTGTGACGCCTCCAGCTCTCCCTCTGTAACATGCTGTGAAAGCCTCCTGCTCGCTCTCTCTCCCTCCCCCTCCTCCCACCTCCTCCCTCCTCCCTCCTCCTCCCTCTGTAACATCGCAATGTTACAGCAGCAGGAGGAGGGGGAGGGAGGGAGAGCAGGAGGCTTTCACAGCATGTTACAGAGGGAGGAGGGAGGAGGAGGGAGGAGGGAGTAGGGGGGAGGAGGGAGGAGGAGGGAGGGAGGAGGAGGGAGGAGGGAGGGGGAGGGGGGAGGGAGAGAGAGCGAGCAGGAGGCTTTCACAGCATGTTACAGCAGGAGAGCTGGAGGCATCACAGAAGATTATGAGGCGGCGCTGGGCACGAACGGCAGCAGGTGAGGGCGGCAGCTTGGAGCCATTTACATCCCCTTGGGCACCTTATTTTTATGACTGACAGGTTAGTAATAGCGTATTTTTAGCAAAATTAGCCTACAGATTACATTTATAAGACCACATTAGGAATGGTTAAAGCTCCCTGAACATAACCATATTTTTATCTGGAGGGGGTGAAACCTGGTGACAGAATCCCTTTAATGGTGGACAGAGACATGTCTATGTTCCAAAGCTCGATTTGCTCAAGCCTAATCGCATCCGGCATAGCCAGATACTATCTTTCCCACCATAGCCAGGAAAGGTAGCATTTGGTTATGCTGGATACAATTAACTGTGTCAAGCTCTTCTTCTGCCAGAAGATTTTAGCATTAATGTGAATAAACCTTGCAAGGCTACAATTTAAGAACTTTCATGTACAATAGAAAAAGCTTTAGTGATTTCTAATACATTGATAAATTAAATGTGTCAATAAGGCTGGAAGCCGACATAGACATTTTATGACTCTTTTTAGCTCTTTTGCATTTTTAGTGGCATTTTCTGCACCCACACCATCAAAACACCAGTACCAGATATTTGCTGACATTTTATACAAAATATGAAAAGTAAGACACACAATAATTTTTTGCCTGGTGGAATTTTTTTTGCGAATTGTTGGGGGTTGTTTTAACCTCTTCCCACTTTATCAGGTACATTTACGTGATAATATGTAAGGGATTGTATAGAGTGGGCTCAGTGCAGTTTATAATACAGCAGGCACCCAGCAGCAATGACTGGAATCGACGATGATGGCAAACCTGGTCATTTAATCGCTCAGATATAATAGTGATTGCGGCATCTGTGGAGTTAGGCAAAGGGAGGGGGTTCAATCTACCTTCCGATCGGAGCCCCTGCAGTGAAATCATGGGGCTTCAATCAGTTACCGGTACAGCCTTGGGCCTACTAAAGGTTCCCAGGCTTGTCATAGTAAACTGCTTGTAAAGCTGTGCATGAGGCACAGCTCAGCAGGTAGAGCATCAGAATCTCATAGATCATAATAGTTTTCTATTATTGTCTATGGGACAAACAATCAGAAGATCGCAGGTTGTAGCCCTCTAAGGTGGCTAAAAGTTATGAAAAACACATTTCTTTCCAAATTTTACATATAAAAATAAACAATATAAACATAACAGGTATTGTCGTGTATGAAAATGTCAGAACTATTAAATCAAAAATTATTATTCCTGCACAGTATATGCTGTAATTAAGAAAAATAAAAATAAAAACATGATTTGTAATTTTTCAGTCACCTTGTCCCGCCAAAAAAAGAATTGAAAATTAGTGACTATCAAGTAGTACATACCCCCAAAATGGTACCAATAAACATTACAGTTTGTTCCACAAAAAAAGCCCTCATGCAGCTCTGTGTAATGAAATTTAAAAAAAAGTTATGGCTATCAGAAAATGGTGATGCAAAGAAAATGTAGATATTTCCAAAGATTTTTATTTTTTTAAGTTGTAAAACAAAATAAAAACTAAACAACACTAGTATTTCACTAATTATATTGACTCACAAAATAAGGACATCATGTCATTTTCAGCACACAGTTAATGCCGTGATATCAAAACTAGGGATGAGCGAACTCGAACTGTATAGTTCGGGTTCGTACCGAATTTTGGGGTGTCCGTGACACGGACCCGAACCCGGACATTTTCGTAAAAGTCCGGGTTCGGGTTCGGTGTTCGTCGCTTTCTTCGCGCTTTTGTGACGCTTTCTTGGCGCTTTTTGAAAGGCTGCAAAGCAGCCAATCAACAAGCGTCATACTACTTGCCCCAAGAGGCCATCACAGCCATGCCTACTATTGGCATGGCTGTGATTGGCCAGAGCACCATGTGACCCAGCCTCTATTTAAGCTGGAGTCACATAGCGCCGCCCGTCACTCTGCTCTGATTAGCGTAGGGAGAGGTTGCGGCTGCGACAGTAGGGCGAGATTAGGCAGATTAACTCCTCCAAAGGACTTGATTAACTGATCGATCTGCAGCTGTGGATCATTGAGCTGCTGATCCTCAATTGCTCACTGTTTTTAGGCTGCACAGACCGTTTGTCAGTCTCATTTTTCTGGGGTGATCGGCGGCCATTTTGTGTCTTGTGGTGCGCCAGCACAAGCTGCGACCAAGTGCATTTAACCCTCAATGGTGTGGTTGTTTTTTGGCTAAAGCCTACATCAGGGTGAAGCTGTCACACCAAGTGCATTTAACCAGCAATAGTCTGTTCATTTTTTGGCCATATACAAAATCAGGGGCAAGCTGCGCCTGTCACCAAGTGCATTTAACCCTCAATGGTGTGGTTGTTTTTTGGCTAAAGCCTACATCAGGGTGAAGCTGTCACACCAAGTGCATTTAACCAGCAATAGTCTGTTCATTTTTTGGCCATATACAAAATCAGGGGCAAGCTGCGCCTGTCACCAAGTGCATTTAACCCTCAATGGTGTGGTTGTTTTTTGGCTAAAGCCTACATCAGGGTGAAGCTGTCACACCAAGTGCATTTAACCAGCAATAGTCTGTTCATTTTTTGGCCATATACTAAATCAGGGGCAAGCTGCGCCTGTCACCAAGTGCATTTAACCCTCAATGGTGTGGTTGTTTTTTGGCTAAAGCCTACATCAGGGTGAAGCTGTCACACCAAGTGCATTTAACCAGCAATAGTCTGTTTATTTTTTGGCCATATCCCAGTCTAATTCTGTCACTAAATCCATACCGGTCACCCAGCGCCTAAATACTAGGCCTCAAATTTATATCCCGCTAAATCTGTCCCTAGTGCTGTAGCTGGGCGAGTTATTTAGTGTCCGTTCAAGCACATTTCTTGTTCTGGGTTGAAATACAATTCCCAATTTAGCAATTTCATAATTTAGTGGTTTCTGCTATATCAGAGCTATTTGAAATCTATCCCTAAAAGGGTATATAATATTCAAGGTGCACATTGGGTCATTCAGAATAACTTCACACACACCCGCTACTGTGTATTTCCAAGTCTAATTCTGGCACTAAACCCATACCTGTCACCCAGCGCCTAAATACTAGGCCTCAAATTTATATCCCGCTAAATCTGTCCTTAGTGCTGTAGCTGGGCGAGTTATTTAGTGTCCGTTCAAGCACATTTCTTGTTCTGGGTTGAAATACAATTCCCAATTTAGCAATTTCATAATTTAGTGGTTTCTGCTATATCAGAGCTATTTGAAATCTATCCCTAAAAGGGTATATAATATTCAAGGTGCACATTGGGTCATTCAGAATAACTTCACACACACCCGCTACTGTGTATTTCCAAGTCTAATTCTGGCACTAAACCCATACCTGTCACCCAGCGCCTAAATACTAGGCCTCAAATTTATATCCCGCTAAATCTGTCCTTAGTGCTGTAGCTGGGCGAGTTATTTAGTGTCCGTTCAAGCACATTTCTTGTTCTGGGTTGAAATACAATTCCCAATTTAGCAATTTCATAATTTAGTGGTTTCTGCTATATCAGAGCTATTTGAAATCTATCCCTAAAAGGGTATATAATATTCAAGGTGCACATTGGGTCATTCAGAATAACTTCACACACACCCGCTACTGTGTATTTCCAAGTCTAATTCTGGCACTAAACCCATACCTGTCACCCAGCGCCTAAATACTAGGCCTCAAATTTATATCCCGCTAAATCTGTCCTTAGTGCTGTAGCTGGGCGAGTTATTTAGTGTCCGTTCAAGCACATTTCTTGTTCTGGGTTGAAATACAATTCCCAATTTAGCAATTTCATAATTTAGTGGTTTCTGCTATATCAGAGCTATTTGAAATCTATCCCTAAAAGGGTATATAATATTCAAGGTGCACATTGGGTCATTCAGAATAACTTCACACACACCCGCTACTGTGTATTTCCAAGTCTAATTCTGGCACTAAACCCATACCTGTCACCCAGCGCCTAAATACTAGGCCTCAAATTTATATCCCGCTAAATCTGTCCTTAGTGCTGTAGCTGGGCGAGTTATTTAGTGTCCGTTCAAGCACATTTCTTGTTCTGGGTTGAAATACAATTCCCAATTTAGCAATTTCATAATTTAGTGGTTTCTGCTATATCAGAGCTATTTGAAATCTATCCCTAAAAGGGTATATAATATTCAAGGTGCACATTGGGTCATTCAGAATAACTTCACACACACCCGCTACTGTGTATTTCCAAGTCTAATTCTGGCACTAAACCCATACCTGTCACCCAGCGCCTAAATACTAGGCCTCAAATTTATATCCTGCTAAATCTCTCGTTAACGCTGTCCTGTTGTGGCTGGGAAAGTTATTTAGTGTCCGTCAAAGCACATTTTTTGTTCTGGGTTGAAATACAATTCCCAATTTAGCAATTTCATAATTTAGTGGTTTCTGCTATATCAGAGCTATTTGAAATCTATCCCTAAAAGGGTATATAATATTCAAGGTGCACATAGGGTCATTCAGAATAACTTCACACACACGCTTCTGTGCATTTCCAAGTCTAATTCTGTCACTAAATCCATACCGGTCACCCAGCGCCTAAATACTAGGCCTCAAATTTATATCCAGCTAAATCTGTCCCTAGTGCTGTAGCTGGGCGAGTTATTTAGTGTCCGTTCAAGCACATTTCTTGTTCTGGGTTGAAATACAATTCCCAATTTAGCAATTTCATAATTTAGTGGTTTCTGCTATATCAGAGCTATTTGAAATCTATCCCTAAAAGGGTATATAATATTCAAGGTGCACATAGGGTCATTCAGAATAACTTCACACACCCGCTACTGTGCATTTCCAAATCTAATTCTGTCACTAAACCCATACCTGTCACCCAGCGCCTAAATACTAGGCCTCAAATTTATATCCCGCTAAATCTCTCGTTACCGCTGTCCTGTTGTGGCTGGGAAAGTTATTTAGTGTCCGTCAAAGCACATTTTTTGTTCTGGGTTGAAATACAATTCCCAATTTAGCAATTTCATAATTTAGTCGTTTCTGCTATATCAGAGCTATTTGAAATCTATCCCTAAAAGGGTAGATCATATTGAAGGTGCACATAGGGTCATTCAGAATAACTTCACACACACGCTTCTGTGCATTTCCAAGTCTAATTCTGTCACTAAATCCATACCGGTCACCCAGCGCCTAAATACTAGGCCTCAAATTTATATCCCGCTGAATTTGAATACAATACATTGGGCCAAATAATATATTTGTTGTTGTGGTGAACCATAACAATGAGAAAAACATCTAGTAAGGGACGCGGACGTGGACATGGTCGTGGTGGTGTTAGTGGACCCTCTGGTGCTGGGAGAGGACGTGGCCGTTCTGCCACATCCACACGTCCTAGTGTACCAACTACCTCAGGTCCCAGTAGCCGCCAGAATTTACAGCGATATATGGTGGGGCCCAATGCCGTTCTAAGGATGGTAAGGCCTGAGCAGGTACAGGCATTAGTCAATTGGGTGGCCGACAGTGGATCCAGCACGTTCACATTATCTCCCACCCAGTCTTCTGCAGAAAGCGCACAGATGGCGCCTGAAAACCAACCCCATCAGTCTGTCACATCACCCCCATGCATACCAGGGAAACTGTCTCAGCCTCAAGTTATGCAGCAGTCTCTTATGCTGTTTGAAGACTCCGCTGGCAGGGTTTCCCAAGGGCATCCACCTAGCCCTTCCCCAGCGGTGAAAGACATAGAATGCACTGACGCACAACCACTTATGTTTCCTGATGATGAGGACATGGGAATACCACCTCAGCATGTCTCTGATGATGACGAAACACAGGTGCCAACTGCTGCGTCTTTCTGCAGTGTGCAGACTGAACAGGAGGTCAGGGATCAAGACTGGGTGGAAGACGATGCAGGGGACGATGAGGTCCTAGACCCCACATGGAATGAAGGTCGTGCCACTGACTTTCACAGTTCGGAGGAAGAGGCAGTGGTGAGACCGAGCCAACAGCGTAGCAAAAGAGGGAGCAGTGGGCAAAAGCAGAACACCCGCCGCCAAGAGACTCCGCCTGCTACTGACCGCCGCCATCTGGGACCGAGCACCCCAAAGGCAGCTTCAAGGAGTTCCCTGGCATGGCACTTCTTCAAACAATGTGCTGACGACAAGACCCGAGTGGTTTGCACGCTGTGCCATCAGAGCCTGAAGCGAGGCATTAACGTTCTGAACCTGAGCACAACCTGCATGACCAGGCACCTGCATGCAAAGCATGAACTGCAGTGGAGTAAACACCTTAAAACCAAGGAAGTCACTCAGGCTCCCCCTGCTACCTCTTCTGCTGCTGCCGCCTCGGCCTATTCTGCTGCTGCCGCCTCGGCCTCTTCCTCCGCCTCTGGAGGAACGTTGGCACCTGCCGCCCAGCAAACAGGGGATGTACCACCAACACCACCACCACCACCTCCGTCACCAAGCGTCTCAACCATGTCACACGCCAGCGTTCAGCTCTCCATCTCACAAACATTTGATAGAAAGCGTAAATTCCCACCTAGCCACCCTCGATCCCTGGCCCTGAATGCCAGCATTTCTAAACTACTGGCCTATGAAATGCTGTCATTTAGGCTGGTGGACACAGACAGCTTCAAACAGCTCATGTCGCTTGCTGTCCCACAGTATGTTGTTCCCAGCCGGCACTACTTCTCCAAGAGAGCCGTGCCTTCCCTGCACAACCAAGTATCCGATAAAATCAAGTGTGCACTGCGCAACGCCATCTGTAGCAAGGTCCACCTAACCACAGATACGTGGACCAGTAAGCACGGCCAGGGACGCTATATCTCCCTAACTGCACACTGGGTAAATGTAGTGGCAGCTGGGCCCCAGGCGGAGAGCTGTTTGGCGCACGTCCTGCCGCCGCCAAGGATCGCAGGGCAACATTCTTTGCCTCCTGTTGCCACCTCCTCCTTCTCGGCTTCCTCCTCCTCTTCTTCCACCTGCTCATCCAGTCAGCCACACACCTTCACCACCAACTTCAGCACAGCCCGGGGTAAACGTCAGCAGGCCATTCTGAAACTCATATGTTTGGGGGACAGGCCCCACACCGCACAGGAGTTGTGGCGGGGTATAGAACAACAGACCGACGAGTGGTTGCTGCCGGTGAGCCTCAAGCCCGGCTTGGTGGTGTGTGATAATGGGCGAAATCTCGTTGCAGCTCTGGGACTAGCCAATTTGACGCACATCCCTTGCTTGGCGCATGTGCTGAATTTGGTGGTGCAGAAGTTCATTCACAACTACCCCGACATGTCAGAGCTGCTGCATAAAGTGCGGGCCGTCTGTTCGCGCTTCCGGCGTTCACATCCTGCTGCTGCTCGCCTGTCTGCGCTACAGCGTAACTTCGGCCTTCCCGCTCACCGCCTCATATGCGACGTGCCCACCAGGTGGAACTCCACCTTGCACATGCTGGACAGACTGTGCGAGCAGCAGCAGGCCATAGTGGAGTTTCAGCTGCAGCACGCACGGGTCAGTCGCACTACAGAACAGCACCACTTCACCACCAATGACTGGGCCTCCATGCGAGACCTGTGTGCCCTGTTGCGCTGTTTCGAGTACTCCACCAACATGGCCAGTGGCGATGACACCGTTATCAGCGTTACAATACCACTTCTATGTCTCCTTGAGAAAACACTTAGGGCGATGATGGAAGAGGAGGTGGCCCAGGAGGAGGAGGAGGAGGAGGAGGAAGAGGGGTCATTTTTAGCACTTTCAGGCCAGTCTCTTCGAAGTGACTCAGAGGGAGGTTTTTGGCAACAGCAGAGGCCAGGTACAAATGTGGCCAGCCAGGGCCCACTACTGGAGGACGAGGAGGACGAGGATGAGGAGGAGGTGGAGGAGGATGAGGATGAAGCATGGTCACAGCGGGGTGGCACCCAACGCAGCTCGGGTCCATCACTGGTGCGTGGCTGGGGGGAAAGGCAGGACGATGACGATACGCCTCCCACAGAGGACAGCTTGTCCTTATCCCTGGGCAGCCTGGCACACATGAGCGACTACATGCTGCAGTGCCTGCGCAACGACAGCAGAGTTGCCCACATTTTAACCTGTGCGGACTACTGGGTTGCCACCCTGCTGGATCCACGCTACAAAGACAATGTGCCCACCTTACTTCCTGCACTGGAGCGTGATAGGAAGATGCGCGAGTACAAGCGCACGTTGGTAGACGCGCTACTGAGAGCATTCCCAAATGTCACAGGGGAACAAGTGGAAGCCCAAGGCCAAGGCAGAGGAGGAGCAAGAGGTCGCCAAGGCAGCTGTGTCACGGCCAGCTCCTCTGAGGGCAGGGTTAGCATGGCAGAGATGTGGAAAACTTTTGTCAACACGCCACAGCTAACTGCACCACCACCTGATACGCAACGTGTTAGCAGGAGGCAACATTTCACTAACATGGTGGAACAGTACGTGTGCACACCCCTCCACGTACTGACTGATGGTTCGGCCCCATTCAACTTCTGGGTCTCTAAATTGTCCACGTGGCCAGAGCTAGCCTTTTATGCCTTGGAGGTGCTGGCCTGCCCGGCAGCCAGCGTTTTGTCTGAACGTGTATTCAGCACGGCAGGGGGCGTCATTACAGACAAACGCAGCCGCCTGTCTACAGCCAATGTGGACAAGCTGACGTTCATAAAAATGAACCAGGCATGGATCCCACAGGACCTGTCCGTCCCTTGTCCAGATTAGACATTAACTACCTCCCCATAACCATATATTATTGGACTCCAGGGCACTTCCTCATTCAATCCTATTTTTATTTTCATTTTACCATTATATTGCGATGCTACCCAAAGTTGAATGAACCTCTCCTCTGCCTGTGTGCTAGGCCTAAATATATGCCAATGGACTGTTGCAGTGGTGGCTGACATGAAGCCTGATTCTCTGCTATGACATGCAGACTAATTCTCTGCTGACATGAAGCCAGATTGTCTGTTACGGGACCTCCCTCCTCTGCCTGGGTGCTGGGCCTAAATTTATGACAATGGACTGTTGCAGTGGTGGCTGACGTGAAGCCTCATTCTCTGCTATGACATGCAGACTGATTCTCTGCTGACATGAAGCCAGATTGTCTGTTACGGGACCTCTCTCCTCTGCCTGTGTGCTAGGCCTAAATATATGCCAATGGACTGTTGCAGTGGTGGCTGACGTGAAGCCTGATTCTCTGCTATGACATGCAGACTGATTCTCTGCTGACATGAAGCCAGATCCTCTGTTACGGGACCTCTCTCCTCTGCCTGTGTGTGTGCTGGGCCTAAATATATGCCAATGGACTGTTGCAGTGGTGGCTGACGTGAAGCCTCATTCTCTGCTATGACATGCAGACTAATTCTCTGCTGACATGAAGACAGATTCTCTGTTACGGGACCTCCCTCCTCTGCCTGGGTGCTGGGCCTAAATATATGCCAATGGACTGTTGCAGTGGTGGGTGACGTGAAGCCTCATTCTCTGCTATGACATGCAGACTAATTCTCTGCTGACATGAAGCCAGATTGTCTGTTACGGGACCTCTCTCCTCTGCCTGTGTGTGTGCTGGGCCTAAATATATGCCAATGGACTGTTGCAGTGGTGGCTGACGTGAAGCCTCATTCTCTGCTATGACATGCAGACTAATTCTCTGCTGACATGAAGACAGATTCTCTGTTACGGGACCTCTCTCCTCTGCCTGTGTGTGTGCTGGGCCTAAATATATGCCAATGGACTGTTGCAGTGGTGGCTGACGTGAAGCCTCATTCTCTGCTATGACATGCAGACTAATTCTCTGCTGACATGAAGACAGATTCTCTGTTACGGGACCTCCCTCCTCTGCCTGGGTGCTGGGCCTAAATATATGCCAATGGACTGTTGCAGTGGTGGGTGACGTGAAGCCTGATTCTCTGCTATGACATGCAGACTAATTCTCTGCTGACATGAAGACAGATTCTCTGTTACGGGACCTCTCTCCTCTGCCTGTGTGTGTGCTGGGCCTAAATATATGCCAATGGACTGTTGCAGTGGTGGCTGACGTGAAGCCTCATTCTCTGCTATGACATGCAGACTAATTCTCTGCTGACATGAAGACAGATTCTCTGTTACGGGACCTCCCTCCTCTGCCTGGGTGCTGGGCCTAAATATATGCCAATGGACTGTTGCAGTGGTGGCTGACGTGAAGCCTCATTCTCTGCTATGACATGCAGACTGATTCTCTGCTGACATGAAGCCAGATCGTCTGTTACGGGACCTCTCTGCTCTGCCTGTGTGCTAGGCCTAAATATATGCCAATGGACTGTTGCAGTGGTGGGTGACGTGAAGCCTCATTCTCTGCTATGACATGCAGACTGATTCTCTGCTGTCATGAAGCCAGATTGTCTGTTACGGGACCTCTCTGCTCTGCCTGTGTGCTAGGCCTAAATATATGCCAATGGACTGTTGCAGTGGTGGGTGACGTGAAGCCTCATTCTCTGCTATGACATGCAGACTGATTCTCTGCTGTCATGAAGCCAGATTGTCTGTTACGGGACCTCTCTGCTCTGCCTGTGTGCTAGGCCTAAATATATGCCAATGGACTGTTGCAGTGGTGGGTGACGTGAAGCCTCATTCTCTGCTATGACATGCAGACTGATTCTCTGCTGACATGAAGCCAGATTGTCTGTTACGGGACCTCTCTCCTCTGCCTGTGTGCTAGGCCTAAATATATGCCAATGGACTGTTGCAGTGGTGGCTGACGTGAAGCCTCATTCTCTGCTATGACATGCAGACTAATTCTCTGCTGACATGAAGCCAGATTGTCTGTTACGGGACCTCTCTCCTCTGCCTGGGTGCTGGGCCTAAATTTATGACAATGGACTGTTGCAGTGGTGGCTGACGTGAAGCCTGATTCTCTGCTATGACATGCAGACTGATTCTCTGCTGACATGAAGCCAGATCCTCTGTTACGGGACCTCTCTCCTCTGCCTGTGTGTGTGCTGGGCCTAAATATATGCCAATGGACTGTTGCAGTGGTGGCTGACGTGAAGCCTCATTCTCTGCTATGACATGCAGACTGATTCTCTGCTGACATGAAGCCAGATTCTCTGTTACGGGACCTCTCTCCTCTGCCTGTGTGTGTGCTGGGCCTAAATATATGCCAATGGACTGTTGCAGTGGTGGCTGACGTGAAGCCTCATTCTCTGCTATGACATGCAGACTAATTCTCTGCTGACATGAAGACAGATTCTCTGTTACGGGACCTCCCTCCTCTGCCTGGGTGCTGGGCCTAAATATATGCCAATGGACTGTTGCAGTGGTGGCTGACGTGAAGCCTCATTCTCTGCTATGACATGCAGACTAATTCTCTGCTGACATGAAGACAGATTCTCTGTTACGGGACCTCTCTCCTCTGCCTGGGTGCCGGGGCCTAAATATCTGAGAATGGACTGTTCCAGTGGTGGGTGACGGGAAGCCAGATTCTCTGCTATGGAACCTCTCTCCAATTGATTTTGGTTAATTTTTATTTATTTAATTTTTAATTTAATTCATTTCCCTATCCACATTTGTTTGCAGGGGATTTACCTACATGTTGCTGCCTTTTGCAGCCCTCTAGCTCTTTCCTGGGCTGTTTTACAGCCTTTTTAGTGCCGAAAAGTTCGGGTCCCCATTGACTTCAATGGGGTTCGGGTTCGGGACGAAGTTCGGATCGGGTTCGGATCCCGAACCCGAACATTTCCGGGATGTTCGGCCGAACTTCTCGAACCCGAACATCCAGGTGTTCGCTCAACTCTAATCAAAACCAATTTTTTTCGGTTTTCCAGTTTTCCAATATACTGTAACATGATAATAAAATGAAGGGGTTAAAGCACAGCATGTTAAAGCAATGGTGGTTTTTCAAGATTTTGTTCATCCTTTTCTCTATACACTTTTCTCATTAACATATAAATTATACACATTTTCAGTGGACACAGCCACATTAATATATCACATTATGTTTATGCATAAGAGTCGACCTCCAAGGTTTTCAATGAGAACAACCAATTTTTAAAGCTGTACACATGTTGCCTGGATCTATGCACCACGACATCCGCATTGGATGCTGCCAAACATGGCGCACAACCCGGCTATTCGCAATGTCTTTCAAAATATATTCGGATGATAATTAGATTAGTGACAAATAAACAAAAAATTACAATAAAAACTAATAACTACAACTGTCTCTCTCCTCTTATTAATCACCCTATTCAGAATCATGCTCTCATATCGACTTGTCATATTTAAGATTCCATATACCTCCTCTGTATTCGAAAGGGTTTGCTTGTTTCCAAGAACGAGTGATCACCCACTTAATAGAATGTGACCAGTGAGTGCCCTCATCAAGGGTGCAAATTGGTGAATGTTAATAAGTTCCCCATGGTTTATTTTTTTTATGTTTTTATTGGTAGTATCTACGGTAAATAAATTGATATGCATTGGATTACAGTTGTGAGCTTATAATATTATGATACTAATATATTTTGCATATTATATGCTTTCTGTAGATTTTCTAGTTACATGAGCTTGCATGAAATACAGTATACATTTTAATGAAATGTGCAGGTGAAAGTCAAATGTTGAATGTGGATATGTGTGCTATATACATACTTATCTTACCTTGTTTTTTTATTTTTACAGTGTATTTTTTTAATAAGCCATCACATGTAGTATATGCAAATTTTGAACTTTAATATTTGGAAGGTGTTTGGTTGGGAACATCTGCTTGGCTTAGATTTATAGCTGGAACATGTGTGCAATGTTTGCAATAAAATAAATTTGTACTGTAAAGTTGTATGAAGGTATAAGCTACTAGGTAGAATGTTTGCTTTCTTCGGGTTGTGTGCTTCTAGAAAATGTATATTGTGTAAGAGACCACTCTCTACTCAAGGCAACATTCTCTGTTGGTTACAAGCAGTGTCAGACTGACATTCTTTGGGCCCACCAAAATATACTGTTCTGAAGATCCAACACCTACATTATATGATCATAAAAGCCTAAGGGGGTGTGAATCAAGCAAAGAAACTCTAGTATCCAGGGATTGGCTCCAAAATCAAACTAATTGTTTTGGGTTTTTTCTCCTGAAATTTTTGGACCCACTATGGCTGTGATGGCTAACCTCCGGCACTCCAGCTGTGGTAAAACTACGACTCCCAAGATGTACAGTTGCTTGGCTGTTCTCAGAACTCCATAGAAATGAGGGGATCATGCTGGGGGACATAGTTTCACCACAGCTGGAGTGCCAGAGGTTAGCCATCACTGCACTATGGTGTCAGAGCCTTGGCCCACCAGATGATCCTCTGGTACGCTAGAGGGCCAGTTTAACCCTGGCTATAAGGTGCTCATTATTTTTTTTTAGAATTTACTGCTTAAGTTCACTTTCGTACAGTCAGTATTTTGATCAGTATTTGTCCTAGTTCACAATTGTTGTTTGCTGTCTGCATTTTCCAAACACAGCACATATACCCATTGATTTGAATGTGTCTGTTCACACATCAGTACGGTTTTACTGAAACGTGCACTACTTTGATCCATGAGGCATCTCTGTTTGGTCCTTTTTCCACTGACCACTACTAGGAGATGCTCTGGAAACAGGAAATGGACACATGGACCAAACATGGACATCTTCATGGATGAAACACATACAGATTTTTTCACAGAAGTCATGCAAATGTTAACAAGGACATTGTAAACCAAAACCAGGTAGGCCCAAGCACAGGCAAAAATATTTCCATTATACTTTTTCTTTGTAGGTTCCACTACATGTAGACATAGGCATAAGAAGGCATATTTGATCTCTGCACTTCAGAAGTTTTTCTTATGTAGTACACCTAAAACTCTATTTGGGTCAGACATTTAATTATAAACATATATTTTTACTTTGATGCAAAACTGCATGTTTTTGAGTGTGAATGTTGGGTATCACTATTATAAAGTGCTACTTACAAAAAAGCTATATGGTGGCATAATGTTTTTATTCATTTTACAAATGAGATTTTCTAAATGTTAGAAATGTGAAAATTGTCCTGCTTAAAGGGGTATTCCGGTAGGTACAAGTTATCAAATCATTGTGGGTCCTACCACTGGGACCCCACCTATGATGAGAATAGGGGCCCTGTACCCCCTGCAGGCCCTTTGCTACTCCTCTAAAATGAACGGAGTGGCCATTCACACATGCACCTGGCCTCTCTATTCATTTCTATGGGAGATAAGTTCCAGAGATAGCCAAGTATAGAGCTTACCTATCTCCAGAACACCCATAAAAGTGAATAGAGCGGCCACATAGAAAGTGTATTATAGTGCATTTGTATTATGCAGCAGTTGTGTGCGGTTCTGCTGAGATACCGCAGCTATATAGAGGGAAAAACGCTATTGGAGCAACTAATTGCAACGGGTGTGATATGCCTGTTGCCCCAAATAAAACTGATTGAGGGGTGTGATATACCTATAATATACTTTCTAACATAGACCGTATATAGTACATTTGTATTGCGCAGCAGTTGAGTGCATTTCTGCTGCAATACTGCAGCTATATAGAGGGACAAGCGCTATTGGAATAACTATTAGTGATGAGCGGGAGGTGCCATATTCGATTTCCACGAAATTCGCGAATATTTGCTAGAATATTCGTCTCATATTCGTCGAAACCGAATATTCGTCATTATTCTAGTTATTGCGATTAATATGCGATTTAAATAATTGCGTATTGCGATTTTAACTTAAGGCAACTTTCCTATTAGTTTGATTTCTAGAATTAGCTAAGATGACGAATGTGACAAATGTATTCGTCATATTCCTCAAAACGAACATAACGAAGTATTTTCCATCTTCGTTTTAGCTACCTATTCGTTAACTTCGCTAATTCTAGCAATCAAATAGGAAAGTTGACTATAGAGACAGCTGTGTTTAATTCGCTATGCGATTATATTACTTAGCTTTTTTTTTAATAAATAGAATAATTATCATACTTGATAATTATTATAATTAATCTATTTATTTAAAAAAAGCTAAGTAATATAATCGCATAGCAAATTAAACTCAGCTGTCTCTATAGTCAACTTTCCTATTTGATTGCTAGAGTTAGCGAAGTTGACAAATATGGAGCTATTTTGTTATCTTCGTTTTGAGGAATATGACAAATACATTCGTCATATTCCTCTTCTTCGCTAATTCTACCAAGCCAAGCCAATAGTAAACTAGGTCTAAGTTGAAATCGCAATGCGATTACTTCAAGTTATATTAATCGCATGGCGGTTTCAACTCAACGCGATTATTTGAACTTAAATTACTCGCATTGCTCTTTTAACTTACAGCTGTCCAGATTTAACCTAACCATAAACAACCAATAAAGAGAATCCTGCTCTATTTTCTTATTTTTTAATTCGAACAGTCAATTGTTCACATTAGTCAACTTTCCAATTGGCCCCTCACTATAAGTTGTAATCGCTTTCAAATGGAACATTAGAGCTATTAGTCTGATTTACTATTGGTTGGCTCAATAGAATTAAGTTTCGTTCGTACGCGAATACAACTTAGAGCAAGGTACCAATATGAAATTTGCCTGCCTACATAGTCTACTATGTTTGGTTTGGTATCTCGATAATACGTAATTTAAATAATCGTGTTCGTGCGTCTGTACGTGCGTCCTTGGATCACAAGGGGAGTGGAGAGAGACCGATTAGAGACAGAGATTTTGAAAACTTTGTTCGAAAATGGCAAAAAGCTATTTCAATCCAGAAGAGCTGGAAGCTTTGATCACTGTAAGTAATTCTACCTAACAAGTATGTCACTGTTAAAGGGGCGGCCACTGTTCTAGTCACTGCTAAAGGGAGGCCAACTGTTCAAGTCACTCTCAAAGGGGAGGCTACTGTTCTAGTCACTGTTAAAGGGGAGGCCAATGTTCTAGTCACTGTTAAAGGGGAGGCCACTGTTCTAGTCACTCTTAAAGGGGAGGCCACTGTTCAAGTCACTCTTAAAGGGCGGCCACAGTTCTAGTTACTGTTAAAGGGGAGGCCGTTGTCAAAGTCACTGTTAAAGGGGAGGCCACTGTTCAAGTAACTCTTAAAGGGGCGGCTACAGTTCTAGTCACTGTTAAAGGGGAGGCCGTTGTCAAAGTCACTGTTAAAGGGGAGGCCACTGTTCAAGTCACTCTTAAAGGGGAGGCCACTGTTCTAGTCACTCTTAAAGGGGAGGCCATTGTTCTAGTCACTATTAAAGGGGAGACCACTGTTCTAGTCACTCTTAAAGGGGAGGCCACTGTTCAAGTCACTCTTAAAGGGGCAGCCACTGTTCAAGTCACTGTTAAAGGGGAGGCCGTTGTCAAAGTCACTGTTAAAGGGGCGGCCACTGTCAAAGTCACTGTTAAAGGGGCGGCCACTGTGGAGTTTAGTTCTTATATGTGCCTTGAATATAAATGTTTTTATTTTTATTTTTATTTCATATAGTTCCATAGGGAACTATATAAATATCTACTCTTTTACCGTTTTGATATACAATTTTATTTTTGATGGTTGACATGACTATAAATACTAATAATTGTATTTTACAACTTTGGGATCACATCCTTTCATTGTTATCTTGCAGACTATGTTGGACAAGGGATATGACGATTTAAAATGCCGTTTAGAGAAACAGGCCATAGTACGGAGAGAAGCACGCCGGCTGTGGCATTTGCATGGAAAGGTTCATTCTAAAAATGCAATGTTAAAGAAATGGTCGGACCTTAAACGGCATTGGATGGATCTGATCAAAGAGGTCAGAGACAAAAATTGTCCAGGTACAATGCTTACATTAATTTTCTATCACCCACTCTGTTATTTATATGTTCAGTTATGCAAATAAGTATTTCTATCCCTTTACAACTGATAACTAGAGATGTCCCGAACTATACGCCGGCGAATAGTTCCCGGCGAACATAGCTTGTTCGCGTTCGCCGCAGCGGGCGAACATATGCGATGTTCAGTCCGCCCCCTATTCGCCATCATTGTGTAAACTTTGACCCTGTACCTCACAGTCAGCAGACACATTCCAGCTAATCAGCAGCATACCCTCCCTCCCAGACCCTCCCACCTCCTGGACAGGGTCAGGGAGGGAGGGAAGCTGCATTCTAGGTGAGAGGAGGGACAGTGTAGCTGCTGCTGTTTTAATAGGGAAATCGATAGCTAGACTAGTGTATTCAGTGTCCACTACAGTCCTGAAAGACTGATCTGATCTCTGCTGTAAGGACAGCACCCCAAAAAGCCCATTTTAGGGCTAGAACATCAGTCTGCTTTTTTTTTTTTTCCTGTGTAATCTAATTGCAGTTGCCATTTGTGTGTCAGGCTCACAGCGTATACTGTGCCCACTTGCCCAGTGCCACCACTCATATCTGGTGTCACAGTAGCTTGCATTTAAAGAAAAACAACAATTTTGACTGTGAATAACTAGCAGTCAGTTGCACACACGTGTTTGTGTGTTTAAGACCCAGCTGCAAGTCCATAGTGTCACTTCAGCGCAACTCATATCTGGTGTCACATTCGATTACATTTAAAGAAAAACAACAATTTTGACTGTGAATAAATAGCAGTCAGTTGCCTGCATGTGTTTGTGTGTTTAAGGCCCAGCTGCAAGTGCATAGTGTCACCAGCGCAACTCATATCTGGTGTCACAGTAGCTTGCACGCATAGTACAACTTAACTAATCTAAAAAAAAATGACAGGCAGAGGCAGGCCACCCCGCAGGGGCCATCCTGGTCGTGGTGCTGTGATTCCCTTTGGCCCTAGAATAATGCCCAGTGTTCAGAGGCCACGTACCCTGAACTCGAAAAATGTTCTGAGGACATAGTTGACTGGCTAACACAGGACACCCAATCTTTTACAGCTTTGCTCGGAACCTTGACGCACCCTCCTCCTCCAGCTCAGCTTCGGGTACCTCTCAAGTTACCACTCACCCGCCTTCCGCCACCACCAACACTAGCACCTCAGTCGCTTCACTTGATCTGTCAGAGGAGTTATTTACACATCAGTTGGAAGAAATGAGTGATGCGCAACCATTATTGCCAGAGGATGAAGATAACAGGGATATGTCTCAGTCAGGCAGCATTACACACATGGACGTATGGTGTGATGATGATGATGTTGTACCCGCTGCTGCTTCCTTTGCTGAGCTGTCAGATACAAGGGAAGCGGTCGATGATGACGATGTGTCCGTGGATGTCATGTGGGTGCCCGCTCGAAGAGAAAAACAGGTGGAAAGTTCTGATGGGGAGACAGAAAGGAGGAGGAGACGAGTTGGAAGCAGGGGGAGGTCATCGCAAGGAGCTAGAGGCACAGTCAGACAGCATGCATCGGCACCCAGGGTCAGCCAGACAGCACGCCAATCAACGCATTGTCACGGCTGAGGATGGGGAAAACCCTCAGCCGTGCGATGCCAAAAGATGTTAATAGGTACTTGGCCAGAACAGCAGAATTTAGGGAACAGGTCACCTCCTATTGCGTCCCTAATCTGACCCTGACTCCTAACAGTATGAGCCAACCCTGATGGTAGGAGGGCTCATACACCGGAACCTATTAGTCCCTGCTAGCCCTCAGGGTGGCCTTGGACTAGGAGCTGGGTAGACAACCTGTTCCTCCTGGACGCGGAGAAACAGGAGTCTAAAGTGGCCAAGCTACATAGAAAAGGGAGACATGAACAACTTATGGCAATGGCAGGTAAATGTAACAAGTACAACACCTACCTGCCACAGACACAAAGCCTGGAACCTATGTGCAAGTGCTGCTGTCCACAACAACACAAACGGACACAGCACACACCACACATCACACAGGAACCAAGGACCATAAGCTGCAAAGAATAAAGACCAAACAAACATCTTCATAACATCATATAACATAAACCTATGACCACAAGGGTGGCCCCCACTGGCAGATGGTATAACACAGGAGGATGACTCCAGCTAGCCATGGCTGAAGTACCCCACAGACTACTGATCTTAACTGAGGCTTTATAGCCTATGTAGCCACACCGACATACAGACACACACAGAGTGCACACACACTAGGAAGGAAGTTAACCCTTCCAACACAAGGCAAGGGAAGACGGCCACTTAAAGGAGAAGTACACACATAAACACACACTTCACCTGTTGCCGCGGGCAACGGCATGCGTGGCAACCATGTCCTAGGGATTAGCCAGAAGGCCGAGACACTGCCACCACAAGCATACAACACCAAACGTAGTCACGGGAAACCAACTGAAGTAAAATGTCACTACGCACACCATAGGCTGTGAAACGCATGCTGTTGCCACCACCATAATGCCGTAATTTCAGAACTCAGCAGTGTGCCATTTTTTTGTGTGTCTGCCTCTGACAACAGCGATGCCATTTGCAACCTGTGCCAAAAGAAACTGAGTCGTGGGAAGTACAACACCCACCTAGGTACAACCGCTTTGCGAAGGCACATGATCGCACATCACAAACGCCTATGGGATCAACACATGAGTACAAGCAGCACACAAACTCAAAGCCACTATCCTCCTCCTGGTCCAGCATCTTCAGCCATGTCAACCACTGCTGTCCTCCTTGCCCTCTCTCAACCATCCGCCACTCCGTCTCTCACCTTGAGCAGTTCCTGCTCATCTGCCCACAGTCAGGTGTCTGTCAAGGACATGTTTGAGCGTAAAAAGCCAATGTCACAAAGTCACCCCCTTGCCCGGCGTCGGACAGCTGGCTTGTCTGAACTCTTAGCCCGCCAGCTTTTACCATACAAGCTGGTGGAGTCTGAAGCCTTCAAAAAATTTGTAGCTATTGGGACACCGCAGAGGAAGGTACCCAGCCGAATATTCTTTTCACAAAAGGCAATCCATAACCTGTACTTGATTGTGCAAAAGGAAGTCATGGCATGTCTGGCACACAGTGTTGGGGCAAGGGTCCATCTGACCACTGATACCTGGTCTGCAAAGCACGGTCAGGGCAGGTATATCACCTACACTGTGCATTGGGTAAACCTGCTGACGGCTGCCAAGCATGGAATGCGTGGCTCAGCAGAGGAGTTGGTGACACCGCCACGACTTGCAGGCAGGCCTGCTGCCACCTCCTTTACTCCTCCTACTTTATTCTCTTCCATAACCTCCTCGGCTGAGTCCTCTTCTGCTGCTGCGTCTTGCTCCACATCAACGGCACCCCCCCAGATCCCCAGGGGCTATTCCACATCCCGGATACGACAGTGTCACGCCGTCTTGGGGTTAACTTGCCTGAAAGCAGAGAGTCACACCGGACCAGCACTACTGTCCGCCCTGAACGCACAGGTGGATCAGTGGCTGACTCCGCACCAACTGGAGATCGGCAAAGTGGTGTGTGACAACGGAAGCAATTTGTTGGCAGCATTGAATTTGGGCAAGTTGACACATGTGCCGTGCATGGCACATGTGTGTAATCTGATCGTACAACGCTTTGTGCATAAGTACCCAGGCTTACAGGACGTCCTCAAGCAGGCCAGGAACGTGTGTGGCCATTTCAGGTGTTCCTACACGGCCATGGCGCACCTTTCAGAAATCCAGCGGCGAAACAACATGCCAGTGAGGCGCTTGATTTGCAACAGCCCGACACGTTGGAATTCAACACTCCTAATGTTCGACCACCTGCTCCAACAAGATAAAGCATCGCTTGCTGGACCTGGGGCAATGCTGGAAGAGGAGTGTGAGGAAGAGGAGTCAGAGGAGGAATGTAGCTTTGAGGAGGAGGAGGAAGACCAACCACAACAGGCATCCCAGGGTGCTCGTTGTCACCTATCTGGTACCCGTGGTGTTGTACGTGGCTGGGGGGAAGAACATACCTTCAGTGAGATCACTGAGGACGAGGAACGGGACATGAGTAGCTCGACATCCAACCTTGTGCAAATGGGGTCTTTTATGCTGTTGTGCCTGTTGAGGGACCCTCGTATAAAAAGGCTAAAGGAGAACGACCTGTACTGGGTGGCCACGCCCCGGTATAAGCAGAAAGTGCCTGAAATGTTACAGAATTTCCAGAAGCCGTAAAGGATGCAGCAGTTCCAAAATAAATTAAAAAGTATGCTTTACACAGTGTATAAGGGTGATGTCACAGCACAACGGGAATCTAACAGGGGAAGAGGTGAAAGTAATCCTCCTCCTCCAACGACCACGCCGGCAAGGACAGGACGCTTTACAGACGTGTTGTTGATGGAGGACATGCTTTTTAAGTCCTACACATCGCCACAGCCCTTCGGGGTCCACCCTCAGAGAACGACTCAACCGACAGGTAGCAAACTACCTCGCCTTAACTGCAGATATTGACACTCTGAGGAGCGATGAACCCCTTGACTACTGGGTGTGCAGGCTTGACCTGTGGCCTGAGCTATCCCAATTTGCGATAGAACTTCTGGCTTGCCTCGCTTCAAGTGTCCTGTCAGAAAGGACCTTCAGTGCAGCAGGAGGTATTGTCACTGAGAAGAGAAGTCGCCTAGGTCAAAAAAGTCTAGATTACCTCACCTTTATTAAGATGAATGAGGGATGGATCCCGAAGGGACTGACAGTGGGCGATACATTCGACTAAAAAAGGCCTGATGAGATGAGCTGCCTTGGGCTAAAAATGGTTCACACGCTGCTGTATTTTATCTCTATATGCCGGATGACTTGCGTGACTTATCCGCCACCAACTAGGGTTCAAGCCGCAATGTTTTAGGGCACTTTCTGCCTGGGAAACATTAATTTTTCTGGCCTCTGGTGCTGCACTGTGGCTTCAAAAAACAAACAAAAAAAAGGCACATACATGTGTCAATTCCCCTTCGTGATCATTACCTTGTTGTGGTGAAGGGGCTTGCGTATCACAATTAAGCGACCACCTCTATGAGTGTGTTGGCAATGGCAATGTTGGCACACCCCAGATGATAAGTTTGTTGCTTCATTGTGAACAGGCCAAAAGCGATCGGCTGGATAATTTTGCATAGAAAAAACATAAAATTTCTTTGTGATCTTCAGCACGGATTTAGTAAATGCTGGGACATGTAGCTGATTATTCCTTTAAAATATATACATACACTCACAGCGAGATACAGATATATAATCTAAACCCTTATCCAATGTTTAAAACAGTTGACTTAGTCCACCTCATTTCAATAACCCTGCAACAGTACCTTGCGAACCAATACCCCCCCCCCCCCCGCTACCTCATCCTAGATATTAACGTACTCAACTGTAAACCATCTGAAAGACTTCATTTATTGTTTCATCTAACACCAAATCAAGTGAAATCAAACATAGGGGTAATCATTATGCTATCCAGATCCCACCATAGAATAATTTGTGTACCGTTACCTTTTTTTTTTTTTTTTTTTGCTTTCCTTGTTTATCTTGGTATTTTTGGAAAATTTGGTCATTACAGGGGCGCCTCTTCCAAAAGTATTTATTTACAATTGGACACCAGGACCAGTGGTTGTCTCTAGGTTGGCAGATTGCTAACTGGCTAAAACACTTAGATTACAGTCTGCCCCCCGACATGTTTCACCAGAGACCTGGCGTTTGGCCACCCGAACGAGATGGCGTTTAAGGAGGGTGGAGCGTGTCATAGCACTAGAAGTGAATTCCCCCGGCCTTAGGAAGCCATAAAACCCGAGATATATTGCAGCCTTGATGATAAGGCTTGCTGGGTGCCCAAGGGGGGAACCATCTAGAGCTAGGGACAAACCCCGAAATAACTCACCAGAAACTGTCTGTCTCCGCGCAACTGGGCTTGCACAATTTTTTTGTATGCCCCTAAGGGTTGCCTTTTCAGCTTGGTTGGACAAGATGGATTGGCAGGAGGGATCATCAAGTAATCTGTAATGCTGGACCCCTGCTAAATACCCCTTAATGGTGTTGTGAGAGAGGTGCAAGTAGAAATGGCAGTGGGCGATGAATGCCATGAGAAAGGTCACATTGTCTTGGCCGTTCTGCGGGTGGCTGAGCATGAAGCGCCAGAACGCCTTGTGGCCCGTAAGATAGTTCCTGGCGGTATTCTTAGCTAAAGATCCTTGGACCAACTTCTTTGCAGATGCCACCAGCTGTCCTAGTCCATGGTCAGGAGGCTGAAAGGGGGAACGGTCGTACCCACCGGGTCTGCGTCTGGCATTGCCTGGAAGAAGATGGTGAAGTTAAATCCGGACAAGGCGTCAGCCGCCACATTCTTAGCCCCCGCGATGTGGGAAAGGAATATATGGAAGTTGTGCCGCAGGGAAAGCCAAAGCAACCTGCGGAGGAGGGACATAATCCTTAGTGATTTGGCCCTGCCCTTAGAGAGTACCTCTACCAGAACTTGACTATCCGTAACAAACGCTACGGGTTTGTTGGCCCAGATGGGGCCCCAGACCTGGGCAGCCGCCACCAGTGGATATAGTTTCAGGAGAGGGGAAGATTTGAGGGACTCGCCATCGAGGGAGAATTCCGCCAGCCAACTGCCAACCAGCCAGTGCGGATGGAAAATGGCCCCAAACCCACGGGAGGCGGCAGCTTCGGAATGGATCCTCGGCGAAGAGGCATCCAGAGTGGGCACAAAAAGGGATATGCCGTTCCAGGAAGTCAGGAAGGAGTGCCACATGAGCAGATCCACAACAGCTTGGTTGTCAAGATGGACGGTGGAATCTTGGTCTTGAGCCGAGGGGAGAACAGTGAGGAGCCTAGACACAAAGGATCTTCCCTGGGGCATGATCCGGGATGCGAAATTTAAGGAACCCAGGAGGGACTGCAACTCCAGCTTGGTAAGAACCCGGGAAGAAGCTGCGGCGGAGACTGCAGCCCTGATCTTGGATAATTTCTCCTCCGGCAGGCTTGCTTCCATCCGGACGGTATCTAACACGATACCTAGGAAGATGACCCTTGTACTAGGGCCCTCAGTCTTGGAGGTAGCGACTGGAACCTGGAGACTGGAAAACAGCTGGAGCAGGACATCCAGCCCAGAGGAATCACCCCGGGGGTTTTGGATGATTAAGTAGTCGTCGAGGTAGTGAATGACCATAACCAAACCCCCGTGGTGACCCAAGATCCAGTGCAGGGCGCCCGCAAACTAGTCAAATAACCAAGGGCTGCTCTTGGAGCCAAAGGTGAGTCTATTGGCAAAATAATACTTATGATCCCACTTGATGCCAAAAAATCCCCAGAGTTGAGGTGCAATGGGAAGCAGCTTAAAGGCGGCATCCTTGGCACTGAGTAGTACTGCAACCTCCCCACAATTGATGACTTTATTCTCGGCCACATCTTTCCCAGCTAAAAATGTCCTTCTTAATAGCCTCAGGGACAAAGTGGGCTGGGGCCACAACTGGACTGACGTTGAGCGTTCCCAACGCTGGTTCTTGAGAGGTCGAGGGAACGATTGCCGTAACCGCAGCCGGGGAATCTTCTGGGCCACGTGACTCTAGCTCGGTCACTCTGGATTGGACGTCCGCCAAAGAACCGATGAGACCGCTGATGGTGGCTTGCAGCTGGTTCAATGACAACTGGATAGATGAGAGGGAGGACTGTGAATTGCAGCTCCCCGACTCCGTCCTCAGAAGGCGGTAGAGCTCCGCATTCCTAGCTGAAGCTGGATGGGGAATACCCCTCTTATTCAGTTCTGCAATAAGTTTAGGGACGGTCCAACGCCTTAGTAATGGGCTACCGGCGTGCCCTGAAACCGATGAACCGGGACCCGAGAAGGTGTCCTCAATATCGGATGGTTGGGACATCTTGAACCTGTAAAGGAAAAGCCAATAAAAATATAAATTAAAGAAAATTTTAATAAAAGAAAGAACCGGCATGAAATGAGGAACAAGACATGAGGGAAACGTAATCCTACCCGAATCGCTCAGAACTGGTGAGTCCAATAACAGGACTGGTACTTGCTACAAGAGGGTACTGGAGGCAGTACGGAAAAAGCACCTGTGAACAAGAATAGATAGCCATGAATAAACACCGCTTTAGGAGAGCCGGGAAGAGAAGGAAGAAGAGGGAAAGGATGACTGTGGCCGGGGAGCAAGGAAGGAAAAGAGTGGAAAAAATGAACGAGAGGGAGCACCTAACCCGAAAATACGGAGTGCCGGCAAAGGAGAGCCGGAATGTGCCGAGGACGGGGTCGGGTGATTCGGTGACAAGAGGAACTAAAACTAATCTGGTGTCCAGCTGAATGGACCTGGTTGAGTTGAGTGATGCTCCTGGACGTGTACGTGCCGTGATGGAAAGGTGACCCGATCGACATGGTGGAGACATGGGCCTGAGTGATTCAGGCAGGTGCCGGGCTGCTGAATGTCCTGGAAAGATAGAGGTGGAACTAAGATGGACACTGGCTGATGTCTGGGTTGGTGATAATAGAAAAAGACAGCCAGTTTGTGGACCTGAGCGATTCAGGTGGACACCGGCCAAGAAGAATACCTGGGCGAATCAGGCAGAAAATAAACCCTGCAGGTGAAGGTAGAAGACAAACTGGAGAAAGCGTCTGTCTAAGTGGACCCGACGTGCTCAGGAAGGCCTAGACGGAACGTGAGTGGACGAACCAGGATGACAGAGACAGAGCGAGCCTGGGTGATCCAGGATGACAGAGACAGAGCGAGCCTGGGCGATCCAGGATGACAGAGACAGAGCGAGCCTGGGCGATCCAGGATGACAGAGACAGAGCGAGCCTGGGCGATCCAGGATGACAGAGACAGAGCGAGCCTGGGCAATCCAGGATGACAGAGACAGAGCGAGCCTGGGTGATCCAGGAAGACAGAGACAGAGCGAGCCTGGGCGATCCAGGAAGACAGCGACAAAGCGAGCCTGGGCGATCCAGGAAGACAGCGACAAAGCGAGCCTGGGCGATCCAGGATGACAGCGACAAAGCGAGCCTGGGCGATCCAGGAAGACAGCGACAAAGCGAGCCTGGGCGATCCAGGAAGACAGAGACAAAGCGAGCCTGGGCGATCCAGGATGACAGCGACAAAGCGAGCCTGGGCGATCCAGGAAGACAGCAACAAAGCGAGCCTGGGCGATCCAGAAATACAGCGACAAAGCAAGCCTGGGCGAACCAGGATGACAGAGACAAAACGAGCCTGGGCGGTCCAAGGAGAACTACAGATGATGTGTGAGAGCGAGACAAAAACATGGAAAACAGAAAAAATGACTTATTCGTGATACCTGAAGAAATTTGGAAGCTGATGAGCAGCTACTTGGCTGAATGGGAAGTCTGGATATCAGACAATACTGCAGCCCTGTTCATTTTGGAAAAAAATTATCAGCACCCAGGTATAGACAACAAGCTCATAAAGTAAGCCCTGAGCCTGAAATGGCACATAAGACAACTGGACAACAGCAACTCCACCTGGGAAGGGAAGGACCCGTTTAAGTGACATCCCGCCCTCCCCCACACATGTGTCGGGGGTGGTATAACACAGTGGTGTTATATACATGTGACAGGAAGAGGAACAGGCAGGACCATTAGGGCATCATGCCCATAGCCCACCTGAGGAAGATGAGGTCCAGGAGGATGATGGGGAGGAAGAAGACTAGGTGGTGACCACCCCCCACCAGGAGGGTTAATATATTCTGTTGAGGTTTTAATTAAAAAAATGTCCCCACACACATACAGGTGTCAGTTTAGTCTTCACCACAGGCAGATTTTATTCAAGAAAACAATTATAAACAAGTTCAAGTTCAACCTCTAATTTTTATTCAAGCTTCAGATATTGTATAACCTAAAGTCCCACACTTTGCGTTCACTCCAAGCAGTGTAACAAAAAGATTAGTATATCAACACTCTTTAGGGTCTGTCCGAGACCATTCTCTGCAGGTTCAGTTTTCACATCTCCTGTCCACACTTGAAAATAACAGCATTTTTAATCCCCACTTTATAAAAACCCTTTGTTACCTGTACTGATTTCCATAAAGTATCTCAATGAGGCATACAATTTAATTAAGATGTAACAAGCATCCAATATATAAAAATTTTCTTAGACTAAAAAATAAAGTGCACAAAACCATATTAATATGTATCTAAAAAATGGTTAATTAATTAATCTACATAAAAAGCATTAACTTAACTACTAAGTCCATAACCCTAAAGTCAAAAGAACTATTATTAATCCTAACTAAACCAATATATAACGGATTAACATAGTAACATAGTACATAAGGCTGAACAAAGACATTTGTCCATCCAGTTTGGCCTGTTATCCTGCAAGTTGATCCAGAAGAAGGCAAAAAAAAAAACCCTGTGAGGTAGAAGCCAATTTTCCCCACTTTAGGGGAATAAAAAATTCCTTCCCGACTCCAATCAGGCAATCAGAATAACTCCCTGGATCCTAAGGCAGATAGTTCAATAGTCTGACTGCTCTTACCGTAAAGAATCTTCTTCTATGTTTGTGTACAAACCTTCTTTCCTCAAGACGCAGAGGATGTCCCCTCGTCACAGTCCTAGGGATAAATAGATGATGGGAGTGATCTCTGTACTGACCCCTGATATATTTATACATAGTAATTAGATCTCCCCTCAGTCGTCTTTTTTCTAAAGTGAATAACCCTCATTTTGATAATCTTTCAGGGTACTGTAGTCCCCCCATTCCAGTTATTAATTTAGTTTCCCTCCTCTGTACCCTCTCCAGCTCTGCTATGTCTGCCTTGTTAACAGGAGCCCAGAACTGTACATGGTTCTCCATGTGTGGTCTGACTAATGATTTGTAAAGTGATAGGACTATGTTCTTATTACGGGCATCTATGCCCCTTTTGATGCAACCAACCCATTATCTTATTGGCCTTGGCAGAAGCTGCCTGACACTGGTTTTTGCAGCTTAGTTTGATGTTTAGTAAAATTCCTAGATCCTTTTCCATGTCAGTGTTACCGAGTGTTTTGCCATTTAGTATGTACGGGTGACTTGCATTATTCCTTCCCATGTGCATAACCTTACATTTTTGAGTGTTAAACCTCATCTGCCTCTTATCTGCCCAAGCCTCCAATCTATCCAGATCCCTCTGTAGTAGTATACTGTCCTCTTCATTGTTAATTACTTTACACAGTTTATTGTCATCTGCAAAAATTGATATTTTACTATGCAAGCCTACAAGATCATTAATAAATATATTAAAGAGAATAGGGCCCAATACTGACCCCTGAGGTACCCCACTAGTGACAGTGACCCAATCTGAGTGTGTGCCATTAATAACCACCCTCTGTTTTCTATTACTGAGCCTTACTTACCCACATACAGACATTTTCTCTCAGTCCCTCATGAAGCCATGCTGATATGGGGTTATTTGCTTATTTCCGTTGAGATGTTCTAAGATAGCATCGCTCAGAAAACCTTCAAACAGTGTACCCACAACAGATGTTAAACTTGCTGGCCTATAGTTTCCGAGCTCTGTTTTTGAACCCTTTTTGAATATTGGCACCACATTTGCTATGCACCAATCCTGTGGGACATTCCCTGTCAGTATAGAGTCCGCAAATATCAGAAATAAGGGTCTGGCTATGACATTACTTAATTCCCTTAGGATACAGGGGTGTATGCCATCCGGTCCTGGCGATTTGTCTATTTTAATCTTTTTAAGTCTCTGATGTACTTCTTCCTAGGTCAGACAGGAATTCATCTGCTTTATACACCAATAAATGATTGTCTTTTAAAGTACATTAAAATTTTTAATTTCCTTTACTTTTACAGCTTACAACAACATGATTAAAAAAAATTAAAAAAAGTGCAGCGGGAGCAGCGGGAAAGAATGAAGAAGTTCAGGGAGCTGCAGATGCAAAAGATAAGGGAGCTGAAGCTCCAATTGTCACACGAGCTCACCCTAATGGAGGAGGCCAACCAAAAGGCCCTTGATGAACTTCTCCAAGAACAAAAAAAGGGAAATTTACCATACTTTTTTCATTTGTTTTTTTGGGCTTCTGTTATTTATGTTATTAATATTTTTCTTTATTTAAAGATTGTTTTATTAAACTTTATTGTTCTATAAAATTTGTAGTGTTTTGTTTTATTGTAACCTATGGGGTTACAGTACGGACAATTTAGTCTGGGCCAAAGTAATAATTCATTATCATTACATACAGCAGCTGCCGTTACATGGAAACAGGGTAATAGACATGGCGCCGCTTATGGTCGCACCACTTATTCACTATAACTATTTACTTGTGCCTGTGGTCATGTGTGTGCGCCACAATTCAAACCGAATAATGCGGTCTGTGGCGCTCTTAGCAGCACGCGTGACGGGACCAGGTCCAATCATAGACCTTGTACAACATGCATACATGTAATCCGAAACTTTGAAAATACAAGTATTAGTACTTAATGTGATCATGTCATCAAAATGTAAAAACAATTATGGCTATAAATGGAAAAAATTTGATTTTAGGTTACCGTTATAACATTACATTGTATTTAAATTGTATGTGTGTGGTGTATGAGCAAAGGGGTATTGGCCAATGGCCATCTGAGGAGAGGTGTACCTGTGTAGTGAGGTGACGGTACGGTATGGGGTGTACAGCTGGTTCGCCTATACGTGGTGCACCCTGGGTTATGGTAAATGAACCAGCAAATACTGAAATACTGGAGGTCAATCATTACTTCTCATAAACTGTGTGTGAGTCAGGAGGTGGGGGGGACTTGATGGAGGAGGGTTTAAGGTGGTTGAGGCTTTAAGGGGTGAAGGGGGGTTGGTGTGGGTTTTATAGCGTGGGATATACAGTGTGCAGCATGTAAATTTAGGTGCTATGTGCATATGAGAGATATTTGTCTGCTATCCATACATACATGTTACAGACATTGTAGTGTGATGTAACCACTGTAATTTGTGCCATAATCATTTACCGCTTCACTCCCAATGACGTATCTATACTTCATCCAGCAGCATAATTAAACATGGATCAATCCTTATGCGGGCGCCATGGCCACCTGCTTTGTGTGGCTGAAACACCCACGGCTAATGTCCGTGACCGTCAGTAATAACGATGGTGGACATTTAACTCATAAGATGTAGTGGTTACTTGTTAACTATAACAATACTAGCAATACGAATATTTAACAATAGTGTTGGATTCAAAATGCAACTAATATTTTATTGCATTGCAATTCCAGCTTTGGAGATTTTGCTATAGGTGGTATTGGTAGAATTAACTAATAAAACAAATATAGTACTGTATGTCAGAATAGTGCATTATAAAAGTTGGATTCGCAATGTGGTTAATAATAATAGCAAATATCACATTGTGATAAAAAATTAGCACTGCTAGATTCAATATTAGTTAAGTTCGTTAATTCTAGAAAGCTGACCCATTCCATTAGAGACCCAGCAGCAGCCTCAAGTTGAAATCGCAATGCGATTAATATAACTTGAATTAAGCGCATTGCGATTTCAACTTAGCACTGCTATATTCCATATTTGTTAATTCTAGCCTATTATGGAATATAGCAGTGCTAAGTTGTAATCACAATGCGATTAATATAACTTGAATTAATCGCATTGCGATTTCAACTTAGACCTGGATTACTATGGTTGGCTTGGTAGAATTAGCAAAGATGACAAATATGACAAATGTATTTGTCATATTCCTCAAAACGAAGATAACGAAGTATTCTCCATCTTCGTTTTTGCTCCATATTCGTCAACTTCGATAATTCTAGCAATCAAATAGGAAGGTTGACTATAGAGACAGCTGTTTTTAATTCGCTATGCGATTATATTACTTTGCTTTTTTTTTATAAATAGAATCATTATAATAATCAAGTATTATAACTATTCTATTTATTTAAAAAAAAGCAAAGTAATATAATTGCATAGCGAATTAAAAACTTAGCTGTCTCTAGTAGCCAACTTTCCTATTTGATTGCTAGAAACGAAGATGGAGAATATTTTGTTATCTTCGTTTTGAGGAATATGACGAATGCATTCGTCATATTCGTCATCTTCGCTAATTCTACCAAGCGAACCATAGTAAACCAGGTCTAAGTTGAAATCGCAATGGATTAATTCAAGTTATATTAATCGCATTGCGATTTCAACGTAATTCTCAAATCCGACAGTACATTCTAGTATGGAGACGTTCCCATGGTAATGGGGACGCTTCACGAGCACGGAAGTCGGCAGAAGCGGCAACGGGCACTGACTGGAGCCGCCAGGAATCCTAAGGACAGGTAAGAACTACTTTTGGGAAGTGGGAAAGAAAAAAATATAACAATAATATTAAAAAAAAGAATATTCAAAAAAGCTAATTTATAGCACTATATTCGCATATTTGCAAATTAACGAAGTGCCGATATTCGCTAAAAACATTTGATATTCGCATATTCGCGCTCAACACTAATAACTATTTGCAACTGGTGTAATGTACCTATTGCTCCCAAAAAACTGATTGAGGGGTATGATATACCTTAATCCACAAAATACTGATTGTGGGCTGCGATATACCTGTTGTCCCAAATAAACAGGGTAGTGTGATATACCTGCTTCCACAAAATACTGAATGAGGGCTGCGATATACCTGCTTCCACAAAATACTGATTGTGTCCTGCAATATACCTGCTTCCACAAAATACTGATTAAGGGGTTTGATATACCTGCTTTACAAAATACTGATTGAGGGCTGCGATATATCTGCTTCCACAAAATGCTGATTAAGGGAGTTCGATATACCTGTTTCCATCAAATATTGATAGAGTAGGAGTTAAGTGGAAGTACAAAATATATAACAACCTTTAATATATTTCTAAATAGATACATAAATCTATATACTAGATTAAAAAGGATACAAATAGGATTAAGAATAAAAATAGGCATGGAGACATGTATCTTAGTTGTAAATCTGCAAAAATAAATAAGGGTCGTGACCCATATCAGTCATAAATTTGCAAGTATAGGAATTAATATAGTTCTTCTTTTACAATATAGAGTACTTTATAGATCCTATGTTGATTGTGCCATACACCAGTCTCTATCTCTGTTGAACAATCCGATCGTTCACTGGTATGGTTGTATAGTCTCTACTGATATGCCATATAGAATATTATACCCTATAGAGAATTGCCAGGATCCAAACCTCTATTTTGTACCATAGGTATATATAGGGAAATGTTGAGACCATCAAAATAAAAGTTAATCATTAGTGATCATTTGTACGGTCCATGTCCTGTTAGTGCTTCTTAACTGCAGCGGTGGAAGAAGTAGGGACCTACTTCAAAACAAAGTTGGAACAAAACTATTTACTTGTAAAAGTCCACCAATGAAATCATCATGGCCAGGCAATATAGGAGACATATGAATTAATGACTTTACACAAAATACTTCTATAAACAATGAACAATGGAAAGGTAACCTCTCATCTCGCAGCAACTAGAGAAAGGTAACCTCTCATCTTGCAGGAACTAGAGCGAGACATACAAGACGCCGAAGACACACTATCGGCTGCACCCGCCTGCTTCATCTGCACCAAGAGAAGTAAGCGCTTACACGTGGGATGCCACGGAACAGAAGTTTGCGCTATCAAACAGTGAGTACGGACAACTAATATACCCAGCAACTGAATGTCTATTATCCCATACCACAGCAGTTAAGAAGCACTAACAGGACATGGACTGTACAAATGATCACTAATGATTAACCACCTCCGGACCGCCTAACGCAGATGTGCGGTCCCGAGGTGGCGGCCCTGCGCAGAGTCACGCATATATGCGTCATCTCGCGAGGGCCGGGATTTCATGTGAACGCGCGCACACAGGCGCGCGCGCTCACAGGAACGGAAGGTAAGCTAGTGGATCTCCAGCCTGCCAGCAGCGATCGCTCGCTGGCAGGCTGGAGATCCGAATTTTTTAACCCCTAACAGGTATATTAGACGCTGTTTTCATAACAGCGTCTAATATACCTCCTACCTGGTCCTCTGGTGGTCCCTTTTGTTAGGATCGACCACCAGAGGACTCAGGTAGGTCAGTACAGTCGCACCAAACACCACACTACACTACACCCCCCCCGTCACTTATTAACCCCTTATAAACCCCTGATCACCCATGATCACCCCATATAAACTCCCTGATCACCCCCCTGTCATTGATCACCGCCCTGTCATTGATGACCCCCCTGTCAGGCTCCGTTCAGACGTCCGTATGATTTTTACGGATCCACGGATACATGGATCGGATCCGCAAAACGCATACGGACGTCTAAATGGAGCCTTACAGGGGGGTGATCAATGACAGGCGGGTGATCACCCATATACACTCCCTGATCACCCCCTGTCATTGATCACCCCCCTGTCACTGATCACCCCCCTGTAAGGCTTTATTCAGACGTCCGCATGATTTTTACGGATCCATGGATACATGGATCGGATCCGCAAAACACATGCGGACGTCTGAATGGAGCCTTACAGGGGGTGATCAATGACAGGCGGGTGATCACCCATATACACTCCCTGATCACCCCCCTGTCATTGATCACCCCCCTGTAAGGCTTCATTCAGACGTCCGCATGTGTTTTGTGGATCCGATCCATGGATCCATTGATCCGTAAAAATCATGCGGATGTCTGAATGGAGCCTTACAGGGGGGGTGATCAGTGACAGGGGGGTGATCACCCTGATCACCCCCTGTCATTGATAAACCCCCTGTAAGGCTCCATTCAGACGTCCGCATGTGTTTTGTGGATCCGATCCATGTATCCATGGATCCGTAAAAATCATGCGGATGTCTGAATGGAGCCTTACAGGGGGGTGATCAGTGACAGGGGGGTGATCACCCTGATCACCCCCTGTCATTGATCACCCCCCCGTAAGGCTCCATTCAGACGTCCGCATGTGTTTTGTGGATCCGATCCGTGTATCCATGGATCCGTAAAAAATCATGCGGATGTCTGAATGGAGCCTTACAGGGGGGGTGATCAGTGACAGGGGGGTGATCACCCTGATCACCCTGATCACCCCCTGTCATTGATAACCCCCCTGTAAGGCTCCATTCAGACGTCCGCATGTGTTTTGTGGATCCGATCCATGTATCCATGGATCCGTAAAAATCATGCGGATGTCTGAATGAGCCTTACAGGGGGGGTGATCAGTGACAGGGGGGTGATCACCCTGATCACCCCCTGTCATTGATAACCCCCCTGTAAGACTCCATTCAGACGTCCGCATGTGTTTTGTGGATCCGATCCATGTATCCATGGATCCGTAAAAATCATGCGGATGTCTGAATGGAGCCTCACAGGGGGGGTGATCACCCTGATCAGCCCCTGTCATTGATAACCCCCCTGTAAGGCTCCATTCAGACGTCCGCATGTGTTTTGTGGATCCGATCCATGAATCCATGGATCCGTAAAAAATCATGCGGATGTCTGAATGGAGCCTTACAGGGGGGGTGATCAATGACAGGGGGGTGATCACCCTGATCACCCTGATCACCCCCTGTCATTGATAACCCCCCTGTAAGGCTCCATTCAGACGTCCGCATGTGTTTTGCGGATCCGATCCATGGATCCATAAAAATTATACGGACGTCTGAATGTAGCCTTACCAGGGGGGTGATCAATGACAGGGGGGTGATCAGGGAGTCTATATGGGTGATCACCCCCCTGTCATTGATCACCCCCCTGTCATTGATCACACCCCCCCCCCCCCCCCCTGGTAAGGCTCCATTCAGACATTTTTTTTGGCACAAGTTAGCGGAAATTTTTTGTTTGTTTTTGTTTTAGTTTTTTCTTACTAAGTCTCATATTCTACTAACTTGTGTCAAAAAATAAAATCTCCCATGAACTCACCATACCCCTCACGGAATCCAAATGCGTAAACATTTTTAGACATTTATATTCCAGACTTCTTCTCACGCTTTAGGGCCCCTAAAAAGCCAGGGCAGTATAAATACCCCACATGTGACCCCATTTCAGAAATAAGACACCCGAAGGTATTCGCTGAGGGGCATATTGAGTCCATGAAAGATTGAAATTTTTGTCCTAAGTTAGCAGAAAGTGAGACTTTGTGAGAAAAAAAATCAATTTCCGCTAACTTATGCAAAAAATAAAAAAATTCTAGGAACTCGCCAGGCCCCTCATTGAATACCTTGGGGTGTCTTCTTTCCAAAGTGGGGTCACATGTGGGGTATTTATACTGCCCTGGCTTTTTAGGGGCCCGAAAGTGTGAGAAGAAGTCTGGGATCCAAATGTCTAAAAATGCCCTCCTAAAAGGAATTTGGGCCCCTTTGCGCATCTAGGCTGCAAAAAAGTGTCACACATCTGGTATCGCCGTACTCAGGAGAAGTTGGGCAATGTGTTTTGGGGTGTCATTTTACATATACCCATGCTGGGTGAGAGAAATATCTTGGTCAAATGCCAACTTTGTATAAAAAAATAGGAAAAGTTGTCTTTTGCCAAGATATTTCTCTCACCCAGCATGGTTATATGTAAAATGGCACCCCAAAACACATTCCCCAACTTCTCCTGAGTACGGCGATACCAGATGTGTGACACTTTTTTGCAGCCAAGGTGGGCAAAGGGGCACATATTCCAAAGAACACCTTTCGGATTTCACCGGCCATTTTTTACAGATTTTGATTGCAAGGTACTTCTTACACATTTGGGCCCCTAAATTGCCAGGGCAGTATAACTACGCCACAAGTGACCCCATTTTGGAAAGAAAACACCCCAAAGTATTCCGTGAGGGGCATGGCGAGTTCCTAGAATTTTTTATTTTTTGTCACAAGTTAGCGGAAAATGATGATTTTTCTTTTTTTTTCTTTTTTCCTTACAAAGTCTCATATTCCACTAACTTGCGACAAAAAATAAAAAATTCTAGGAACTCGCCGTGCCCCTCACGGAATACCTTGGGGTGTCTTCTTTCCAAAATGGGGTCACTTGTGGCGTAGTTATACTGCCCTGGCAATTTAGGGGCCCAAATGTGTAAGAAGTACCTTGCAATCAAAATGTGTAAAAAATGGCCTGCGAAATCCGAAAGGTGCACTTTGGAATTTGGGCCCCTTTGCCCACCTTGGCTGCAAAAAAGTGTCACACATCTGGTATCACCGTACTCAGGAGAAGTTGGGGAATGTGTTTTGGGGTGTCATTTTACATATACCCATGCTGGGTGAGAAAAATATCTTGGTCAAATGCCAACTTTGTATAAAAAAATAGGAAAAGTTGTCTTTTGCCAAGATATTTCTCTCACCCAGCATGGGTATATGTAAAATGGCATGCCGAAATACATTCCCCAACTTCTCCTGAGTACGGCGATACCAGATGTGTCACACTTTTTTGCAGCCAAGGTGGGCAAAGGGGCACATATTCCAAAGTGCACCTTTCGGATTTCACCGGTCATTTTTTACACATTTCGATTGCAAGGTACTTCTCACACATTTGGGCCCCTAAATTGCCTGGGCAGTATAACTACCCCACAAGTGACCCCATTTTGGAAAGAAGACACCCCAAGGTATTCCGTGAGGGGCATGGCGAGTTCCTAGAATGTTTTATTTTTTGTCGCAAGTTAGTGGAATATGAGACTTTGTAAGAAAAAAATAAAAATAAAAAATCATCATCATTTTCCGCTAACTTGTGACAAAAAATAAAAAGTTCTATGAACTCACTATGCCCATCAGCGAATACCTTAGGGTGTCTACTTTCCGAAATGGGGTCATTTGTGGGGTTTTTATACTGTCTGGGCATTGTAGAACCTCAGGAATCATGACAGGTGCTCAGAAAGTCAGAGCTGCTTCAAAAAGCGGAAATTCACATTTTTGTACCATAGTTTGTAAACGCTATAACTTTTACCCAAACCATTTTTTTTTGCCCAAACATTTTTTTTTAATCAAAGACATGTAGAACTATAAATTTAGCGAAAAATTTATATATGGATCTCGTTTTTTTTTGCAAAATTTTACAGCTGAAAGTGAAAAATGTCATTTTTTTGAAAAAAAATCGTTACATTTCGATTAATAACAAAAAAAGTAAAAATGTCAGCAGCAATGAAATACCACCAAATGAAAGCTCTATTAGTGAGAAGAAAAGGAGGTAAAATTCATTTGGGTGGTAAGTTGCATGACCGAGCGATAAACGGTGAAAGTAGTGTAGTGCAGAAGTGTAAAAAGTGCTCTGGTCATGAAGGGGGTTTCAGCTAGCGGGGTTGAAGTGGTTAACTGTTATTTTGATGGTCTCAACATTTCCCTATATATACCTATGGTACAAAATTGAGGTTTGGATCCTGGCAATTCTATATAGGGTATAATCTTCTATATGGCATATCAATAGAGACTATGCAACCATACCAGTGAACGATCGGATTGTTCAACAGAGATAGAGACTGGTGTATGGTACAATCAAGGATCTGTAAAGTACTCTATATTGTAGAAGAAAAACTATATTGATTCCTATACTTGCAAATTTGCCTAAGGGGTTTCGATATACCTGTTTCCACCAAATATTGATTGAGGCCTGCAATATACCTGTTTCCACAAATACTGCTCTTCTCTAGGCACACCCTTTCGCTTCTGCACCCTCCTCTTCCTCTGTATCTGCACCCTCCTCACTCTCTGCTGTGTGCACCCCAAATACACCACCACCATAGCCCCTCCACTCGAGTCAGAGGAATTATTTTCCCATCCATTCCCAGACCTTACCGATGTGCAGCCATTCTTGACATTGGATGGGGAAGAGGAGGTAGCAACGGCCGCCATCCAGCGGTCTGACGACAGTACCGAGATGAGCACAAGGAGGTTCCTGCTGTTGCTGCCTACTCCGATATCTCTAATGTCAGTGGTGGTGAAGGTGACGATGATAACGTTTTGATGGACGTCACGTGGGTGCCCACAAGAGAGAAAGAAGAGGGGAGTTCAGAGAAAGATTGAGTAGCAGAGAGGGTGGAGAAGGAGGAGAAGCAGGCAGAGCTCGCAGGGCATAGGAGGCAAAAAGCAGACTGCAAATGTATCTGAAACGAGCCATCCACCATGCACAGTCACTTCTGGTGCTCCCAGGATGCCAACACATGGCTCTGCAGTGTGGGCTTTTATTAAAGTGTCAGCTGCTGACAATAGTGTTGCCATCTGCAGCCAGTGCTGTCAATGCATAAGTCGTGGTGGGCCAAACACTCACCTAGGACGACTGCCTTAAGAAGGCACCTCACCTCCCAACACCGTCAGACTCCGCAAAGTCACACTCCCGGCGCTCCGCGTCCTACCTCTTCTCTCTACTCCTATTCGTCCTACATTCCACCTTCAACTGTGCCGTTGTGGTGTTTATCTAGCAGAAGGCAGGCTTACGTGGCCAAAATGTTCGAACATAAAAAGTTGATGACACTGGATAACCCTCTTGCCCAAAGGCTGGCTTGTATGAACTGCTAGCCTGCCAACTACTACCATATAAACCGGTGGACTCAGAGGCCTTTAGCTTTAAATTGTGGCCATTAGCACAACGCAATGGAAGTTCCCAGGAAGAAAATATTTCTCCCAGAAGGGTATCCCAGAGCTATATGGCCACTTTCAGCAGCAAGTGAATATATCTCTTGCACACTGTGTCAGTGCCAAAATACATCTGACCACAGACACGTGGTCTAGTAAACACAGGCAGGGAAATTACATAACTAGTAGAAGGAGAATTACAGAGGCTCTACAAACAACAAAACACAGGTTGGTGCTCTCTCCAATATGGCAGTACCTATTGCCAAAGTATTGGGTACACTAGAGAAATTTGCTAGTTGGAGGGCACTCAGATGGCTGGGTATATATATATAATCGGATAACAGATAAAGTATATAACTGTTTTTATTTATTACATGTAGAGATTTGCATATAAAATAACACCAATCGTCGTGGCGTCTTAGCTACAAGGTGTAGAGTAAGTGGATAGGTATACAGTATATATATATATATATATATATATCCCTATATAACTGATGATTGAGATGATAGGTAGGTAAACATACTGTATATATATCTCTGAATAAAAGATAATTGGCCTACTTGTGCAGGTGATCAGTCTGCATTGAGGTCCTATTTAAAACTTGTAGATGTGCACAAATATGAATAAAAAGACCAAGTATAAAACTTGCACTGATGTTAGTCCGCTTAAATCCTGGTAAAACAGTCACTTAGGATAAAAGAACAGTCTTACCCCGTAAATCTGGGTCTCAGGGAGCTGTTATGGAAGAATGTCTGTATTGGCGATGATCCGATCCTACATGGCGTTGGTGCACACGTGGTCCTCGGCGTCCTCGCCGTCTCTCTCTATTCCGACTTCCTGGGTATTTGCTGCGTTCCACGTAGTGCCGGAAGTGACGTTGCTGTGGGACCGGAAAGGATAACCTGTTGCTCCGGTCGGCTGGACAATTGCATCAGCAATTTGTGAACTACTTTTGTGGGATTTAACCTGTAGTTTTTCTTTATAAAGAGATCCTTTACAACTTATTTGAAGTCCATGTACTGTCTCTTATCAAGCCAAACGTGTTTCCTTTGCACTCTTGCACCTTCATCAGTGGTGGACAGTACTACTGATTTCCTTCCTTTTTATAGGGGAGGGATCATTAGGGTATTTAGGCAGAATTGAAACTGTGGGATGGATCCAATTCGCATCTTGTCAAGCTTATAAGGTATAAGGGTATCTTCACCAATAGAAGCAACATTAAGATTATAACAGTAAGATTATAATGAAATCATAATGAGATCAATTCTCAGATTCCGGTCAGCAATAAAAGAGTACATTATATCAGGAGGATGGTATTATAGATAATCGACATCATAAGATAAAATAAAATAATCAATATTAAAACGATCGATAAGATCCTAAAAATCGATAAAAAAAAATCAATAAAAATCAATAAATAATTTGATAAAATTATTTCTTAAAATTCGAGGCTTTACAAGTAGGATATGGTATATATCTTCCTCTTGCTGGTTAGATGTATATATTGATCTCAAGCATGTGTGGAGGGGTGAGGGGGGCCCAACGGGGAGAGGCCGTCGAGGTGCTGATAAACAGCCAGACTTCGACAGACTGTCCCCGGGGGGCACACCTCCCTATAAGAATCCAAATAGTTCTAGTTCTGCAGCAGGAGTGATAGTCTCAAATTCAAAAATCTTGCAGGATTCTGCTCTGGACATACTCGATATATGGTTGCCCCCTCTCCAAGATTTATGAATTTTCTTCTGTGCTATGTAGACTAATCCAGAGGGATCTTTATTATGATGTGTTTTAAAATGTTGGGACAATGTATGGTTCTCATAGCCCTTTTTAATGTTGCCAATATGTTCGGCTACCCTCTTTTTGAATAATCTCTTAGTCCGACCCACATACTGTTTGTGGCACAGACATTCCAGGATATAGATAACATCTGAGGAATTACAGGACAGACTATCTTTGATTGTGTGGCTAAAAGAGTTCTGTCTTGATTGGACCTGTGTAGTTTTTTTCGGAAAATGTGTTAATTTACAATTATTTCAGCTCCCGCATCTGTAGAAGCCTTTTAAATTAAGCCAATTGAATTTGGAACTTTTATTAGAATTTTTTATAGTAGGGGCAATCAACAAACCCAAATTGGGTGCTTTGGTATAGGAGATTAAGGGATTATTTGAAAGAGAAGGACCTATAATCTTGTCCCTTTGTAGATGGTGCCAGTGTTTGCGCACCAGTGTATTAATCTTCTTATATTGTCCATGAAACGGAAGAATTATGTGCATTTTATCCCCCAATTCTTCCTGTTTCTTTTTACTTTCAAAGAAGGATTTTCTCTCCATATCTCTAACTTTAGTTAAGGCCGAGTCTATAGTTTCTACCGGGTACTGTTTCGTTAGGAACTGTTCCTTTAATATTATAGCCTCCTTCTCAAAATCTTCTTTCAAAGTACAGTTTCTTTTCAACCTTCTAAACTGGCTTGTTGGAATATTCAATAACCAGCGGTGAAGATGGCAACTGGTGTATAGTATGTATCCATTCTTCATCACCAGCTTATGATACGTACTACACACAAATTGACTCCCTTTAACCGCCTCCGGACCGCCTAACGCAGGATCGCGTTCCGGAGGCAGCAGCTCTGCGCACAGTCACGCATATACGCGTCATCTCGCGAGACGCGAGATTTCCTGTGAACGCGGGCACACAGGTGCGTGCGTTCACAGGATCGGAAGGTAAACGAGTGGATCTCCAGCCTGCCAGCGGCGATCGTTCGCTGGCAGGCTGGAGATGCGATTTTTTTAACCCCTAACAGGAATATTAGACGCTGTTTTGATAACAGCGTCTAATATACCTGCTACCTGGTCCTCTGGTGGTCCCTTTTGCTTGGATCGACCACCAGAGGACACAGGCAGCTCAGTAATAAGTAGCACCAAACACCACTACACTACACCACCCCCCTGTCACTTATTAACCCCTTATTAACCCCTGATCACCCCATATAGACTCCCTGATCACCCCCCTGTCATTGATCACCCCCCTGTAAGGCTCCATTCAGACGTCCGTATGATTTTTACGGATCCACGGATACATGGATCGGATCCGCAAAACACATACAGACGTCTGAATGGAGCCTTACAGGGGGTGATCAATGACAGGGGGGTGATCACCCCATATAGACTCCCTGATCACCCCCCTGTCATTGATCACCCCCCTGTAAGGCTCCATTCAGACATTTTTTTGGCCCAAGTTAGCAGAATTTTTTTTTTTTTTCTTACAAAGTCTCATATTCCACTAACTTGTGTCAAAAAATAAAATCTCACATGAACTCACCATACCCCTCACGAAATCCAAATGCGTAAAAGTTTTTAGACATTTATATTCCAGACTTCTCACGCTTTAGGGCCCCTAAAATGCCAGGGCAGTATAAATACCCCACATGTGACCCCATTTCGGAAAGAAGACACCCCAAGGTATTCCGTGAGGGGCATATTGAGTCCATGAAAGATTGACATTTTTGTCCCAAGTTAGCGGAAAGGGAGACTTTGTGAGAAAGCCCACCTAGGCTGCAAAAAAGTGTCACACATCTGGTATCACAGTACTCAGGAGAAGTTGGGGAATGTGCTTTGGAGGTTATTTTACATATACTCATGCTGGGTGAGAGAAATATATATATATGTATATGTAAAATGACACCCCAAAACACATTCCCCAACTTCTCCTGAGTACGGCGATACCAGATGTGTGACACTTTTTTGCAGCCTAGGTGGGCAAAGGGGCACACATTCCAAAGAGCACCATTCGGATTTCACCAGTCATTTTTTACAGATTTTGATTTCAAACTACTTTGCATGCATTTTGGCCCCTAAAATGCCAGGGCAGTATAACTACCCAAGTGACCCCATTTTGGAAAGAAGACACCCCAAGGTATTTCGTGAGGGGCATAGTGAGTTCATGGAAGTTTTTATTTTTTGTCACAAGTTAGTGGAATATGAGACTTTGTAAGAAAAAAAAAATAAAAAAAAATCATTTTCCGCTAACTTGTGACAAAAAATAAAAAGTTCTATGAACTCACTATGCCCATCAGTGAATACCTTAGGGTGTCTATTTTCCTAAATGGGGTCATTTGTGGGGGGTTTCTACTGTCTGGGCATTGTAGAACCTCAGGAAACATGACAGGTGCTCAGAAATTCAGAGCTGCTTCAAAAAGCGGAAATTCACATTTTTGTACCATAGTTTGTAAACGCTATAACTTGTACCCAAACCATTTTTTTTTTTACCCAAACATTTTTTTTATCAAAGACATGTAGAACAATAGATTTAGTGAAAAATTTATATAAGGATGTCGTTTTTTTTGCAAAATTTTACAGCTGAAAGTGAAAAATGTAATTTTTTTGCAAAAAAATAGTTAAATTTCGATTAATAACAAAAAAAGTAAAAATGTCAGCAGCAATGAAATACCACCAAATGAAAGCTCTATTAGTGAGAAGAAAAGGAGGTAAAATTCATTTGGGTGGTAAGTTGCATGACCGAGCAATAAACGGTGAAAGTAGTGTAGTGCAGAAGTGTAAAAAGTGGCCTGGTCATTAAGGGTGTTTCAGCTAGGGGGGATGAATTGGTTAAAATGGAAAATTTGCCAAAAAATTAAAATTCTCTAATTTCATCTCCATTTGCCAAAAACTCTTGTGGAACAACTAAAGGGTTAACAATGTTTTTTAAATCAGTTTTGAATACCTTGAAGGGTGTAGTTTCACGAATGGGGTCATTTTTGGGTGGTTTTTATTATGTAAGCGTCACAAAGTGACTTCAGACCTGAACTGGTCCCTAAAAATTGGGTTTTTAAAAAATTCAGAAAAATTTCAAGATTTGCTTCTAAATTATAAGCCCTGTAACGTCCCCAAAAACTAAAATCTCATTCCCAAAACGATTCAAACATGAAGTAGACATATGGGGAATGTAAAGTAATAACTATTTTTGGATGTATTTCTATGAATTATAGAAGTAGAGAAATTGAAACTTGGAAATTTGGTTAATTTTGTATTTTTTTTATAAATAAAAAAGTTTTTTTTTTTACTTAATTTTACCAGTGTCATGAAGTACAATATGTAATGAAAAAAACAATCTCAGAATGGCCTGGATAAGTCAAAGCGTTTTAAAGTTATCACCACTTAAAGTGACACTGGTCAGATTTGCAAAAAATGGCCTGGTCCTTAAGGTAAAATATGGCTGTGTCCTTAAGGAGATAAACACTACACTATAGAGCTGCATGGCCAGTTACTCTAAATAAATAAATAAATAAATATGAGACTTCTACTGTATAGGAATACTTACTACTAGTAAGTATTTCTATACAGCAGAAGTCTCATATTTTTTTTTTATTACTAACTGGCCATGCAGCTCTATAGTGTAGTGGTCAAATTCTTGGCTGTTATGTAGAAGGTTGCGAGTTTGAATCCCACCAGAAATAGAGGCTAAATTAGATATAAATACACTGACTCGAGCATCGCGCTGGAGCACGTGATATTTGGCCAAACACCGTGATGTGCCAAGCATAGCAATGCTCAAGCCGAACTGGTGTTCGGCCGAGCATGCCCACACAACACTAGATTAACTAACTTCTGTATTCATGGATATAAAAAATTAAAGGAGGCCATAGACATACTTTTTTCTTGCATGGTTCTCCTGGAGACAACAAACAACTGAGCAGGTCCAACTTGTCTAATTTTATATTCTCTGATGGATATGTTTGTGGGGGCAAAGGGCAGGTATAATTGTGATAATTTATTTTATTTGTGAATATTAAGGTACTTTTGTTTCTTCCATTAATCAATAAAGAACATAGACTTTCAATAGATCTGCTACATATGAGAAAAAGAGGAGGCAATGAGGTAAATAATATTATGTTCCAAATACTGAAATATGTATTTGCTATATGCAAAAGCAATTTTTATTAAATAAGAAACAAAACTGGTTTACTGATACAGCACAGGTCTTACAGCATACTTGCAAAAGGCAATCCAGGCATGGAGAGTACATCCATATATAGAATAATTAGAGTAAAAGTAAGTCAAATATACAGTAAATTAACTAATAATTTTGCTCAAAGGGAACTTAGTTAGAATTGTGATATTTTCTGAATTTTTTGTATATAATTGAAAATTTATCTCTTCGAGTGGAACTCATGAACAAAAGGAATAATACTAACAGAATCCTATGCAATTTTCTGGTGTCAGACCTCTGGCCTAACAGAACTAAAGTAGCTGACAGAAAGAGGAAAGCCTTTTGCAAGCAAACATGGCATATTTTGGCATGTGTTATTTATAATACTAATGAATTCACATGTGTCAGAAAGGCCTTTGGGGTTGACTTGTATTTCTGTGACCACAATCTGGAACAACCCCCTGGTCTACTGCTTCCTATAGATGGCATTTTCTAAAATAGGCAACCACTGGATCTACAGTACAGTAGCCTTTCTATACTCATACTATATATAAAGCGGTTCGTGAGACTTTTATACTGATGACCTGTCCTCTGGATAGGTCATCAGTATCTGATCGGCGGGGGTCCAACATCTGGGACCCCAACTGAAGAGCTGTTTGAGAAGGTACCAACGCTTGCAGTAGCACTGCAGCCTTCCCCCTGCTCACCAAGTACAGTGATGTAAATTGTACAACGGCTGTGCTTGTTATCACAACTCAGAGCCTTTCTCTTCAATGGGGCTGAGCTGCGCCTAGGCCATGTGACCTATAGAAGTGAAGTCACATGGCCTAGGGCGGCTAAGCTGTGGGAAGGCTGCGGCTCTACTGCAAGTGCTGGTGCCTTCTCAAGAATTTGATCGGCAGGGGTCCAGGGTGTCAGAGCCCCAACAATCAAAAACTTATGACCTATCCAAGGGATTGGCCTTATCTATAGCAGATCACCTTTAAGGCTAGCCCTACACCTCGACTTTGACTGGGCCAAGCATGTACAACCTAAGATTGTTGTGTAACCTAATGGAAGAAAATGGGGTTGCAATGGGATTCATAAATGGCCTCAACCACAATACCAGAATCACAAAAATCCATCGGTGTTGGCTTTTTGGTCATGGTTGTGGCAACTAGAGAGTGGAAACATGACCCCATTTATTTGCATGACTTGCAATTCAGGCAGTGCTACATTGTGATATTTGGCAATCAAAGATTCCATGTTGCCCTTGCTTAAGTCTTGAAATGTATTTTAAAGAACACATAGCAGAAAATGTATTGATGAAGTTTGCACTTTTAAGTGTTCATTATTATATTTAATGATATTTTTTCAAGACATGAACATACATTATTTTTTTTCAAACAGAATGGATGAAGATGATAAAGATGCAGCACTCATTTTTTCTATTCAGAATCCTCCAAGCTGATGACCCTCCATAGGTACGTAGGTCCAGTAAATTATAAGTGGTTCATCACATCTTTTTAATCTGAAATGAGGGTATAGCCACATGGAGCAGCTATGCTGCAGTTGCGATGAGTGCGTCTTGAGAAGTGTACTGTGCGGTCTTACGAGCCACAGTATCATCTTTTTAGTTAATTAAAATCACATTGTCTATTAAGTTTTCATTTAACGGCCACACGGATTTGTATGTTACCCTGACGCCATTAAGAACTTCTTCTAACAGAGTACTTGATCAAGACAGCTCTTTTAACAAATAGTACTACTAGCTATATTCATAAAATGTAAATTACGCACTTCAGGGGAGATTTATGAAGGCTGGTGTTTCATATGCCAGTCTTGAAATCCTCTCAGTTACCAAAGGATGAGCTTAATTTACGATGAGGTACGTGTTCAGAAAGTTGTGTGGGCACAAAAAGAACAGTTGCGCAAAAAAATGTAACATTTTCGCTTTAATTTGAAAAATCTTTCAGACTCACAGATTGTGACTTTCTGGTGTAGGGGGTAAATCTACCCTTATGTGTTTTGATTGGTGGGCATCTGGTTGTTTAGGCTTTCACTAGCCACTTAAAGGAACAGAAATACTGAAAGGAAAACTGTTAAAAATATAAAGCTGTTATGTGATATGAATATTGCAGTATGTGCTGTATTTCATGCTCATGGAATTAGAGCCATGAACAAAGTTGAATTCCCCTCCGTAATCTTCAAGTAGTTGATTCATGTACTCCACAACCACAAACAGTATCAATGTATCAATATATGTTAAATTGCACAATGGAAAAAAGATGACTTGCTATACTTCTGCAACACAACATTTTGGGGGGATATAGCAAAAAAGTCAAAACTCTGTAGTTTGATTATCAAAAAATGATACAGAATATTTAATAATCCTATCTAACATTTATTTTTAGACAGCATAAACCTAGGCACTCTGGATAATAAAGGTAAACTTTAAACCACCTATTGGTTGACTTTACAACACTTGCTGAACAAGCCACAAAAAGTTAAATACTCTTAAAGCGGTTGTCTCGTCTCAGACATTAGTCACATATTGCTAGCAGTTCTCTCCATGTCAGATAGGTTTGGCTTCCATCTCTGGGATGCACTCCTATCTCCAGAACAGGCCTCCCAAAGTGAAGTAGAGTGCACTGTGCAAGCACAGCCACCTTCTATTCACTGCTATGGAAGTTCTGAAAAAAGCCAAGCTCTGAAAAGATTTTTCCAGCAGTCCCATAGCAGTGAATGTGCACTCTCCATTCACCGCTATGAAACTTCTAAAAATAGCCGAGTGTGCTTGCTCCGCTTTTTTTGGAACTCTTATAGAAGTAAATGGAGACATACCACGCATGGTCCTTCACTTTTAGGGCCCTATTCTGGAGATAGGAGTGAATCCCATAGGTGGGACCGACAACTATCTGACATTGGTAGCATATCACTAGGATAAGCCACCAATGTCTAATATGGGTATACATTTTTAAAAAGGTTGCCTGAATGTTTAATACTGATGGTCTATCATTAGGATAGGTCATCGGTATCTGATCAGTGGGGGTAGAACTCCCTGCACTGCTACCAATCAGCTGTTTGAAGAGACCAGACCTTTTTCCTATTCCAGTGAGATAATATTCATTGGAAACTTGGGCTAGTCAAAGCTCAGTCCCATTCAAGAGATCCAATCGATGGTTTTGAGTTTGGTAAGCTGCTAGGAGTCTCTTCAAACAGTTGACCAGTGGTGGTGCGGTGTGTTGGAACACCACCGATCTGAAATTGACAATCTATCCTGCACTGCCTGAGGATGCAACTAATTTATGATAAGGTGCATGCCTTGTCATAAATTAGGCACATCCTCTGGCAGTCAGTGCACCTAGATTGAAATCTACTTCAGTCCCTGGAATAGATTTCAATTGTCATTTACGCCTGGAAGCAGATGTAAATGTCCCTGCCACTCCCCAGTGGTAAGGATGGAGTAAAAACAATGTTTAAAAAGTCGCACAACAGGGATGTGCAACTTTTTTATGCCTTAAACGGACATAAAGGGCCCTGATACCCCTTTGTGCCTAGTTTGACGATGGGGCATGAATTAGCAGGAAACAGTGTGGCATAAAATGCACCAACATATAAAACCAATAGATAGTGAGAAGTTAGACAGAAGTGTTAGACATTGTGATAAATTTGGCATGTTTTTCGACATACAGTATTTAGATGCTAAGAATAATATGGCATCCAATAGAGAATTTCAACAGAATCTACATGTGTAGTAAAGCCCCCCCCCCCCATACAGTTCTATAGGAACGAGCACTTGGAGGCTGCATGATACCTTAATAGAGCCACACGCATGATGTCTAAGCCTGTTATCAGGCACCTCTCTTCACAATATGTTTCTTCTATTCAATTTTCTTGTTATATTCTTCTTTATTTTAGAAAATGTAATACAACTTAATTGAAGACAAGTCACAGCATGGATAACCTTCAAAAGGCACTGCCAAATCCTGAAGAGAGTTCTTCGAATGGTCCTGCTGATTCGAAATCCACAAAAGCTCCTGGAGATGAAAGTCCAATTCCTGCAGATGCCACCTGGAAACTGTTAATGAATGATACATTAAATGAGACTGACCTTTCCAGAGTTTCTAAAGAATGTCATAACAACCTAGTTACTGAGCAAATAAGAATGGAAGAAGGGAACCAAAGGGTATTTATCAATATATCCGGTCTGAGATATGAGACCCAACTTAAAACACTAAGTCAATTTCCTGACACCCTCCTTGGAGATCCTCAAAAAAGAATTCATTATTTTGATTCCATGAGAAATGAATACTTTTTTGATAGAAATCGACCTAGTTTTGATGGAATCCTATATTACTACCAATCTGGTGGCAAAATACGACGTCCAGCAAATGTACCAATAGATGTTTTTGCAGATGAAATAGTATTCTATGATCTTGGAAATAAAGCTTTGGATCAGTTTCGAGAGGATGAAGGATTTCTAAAAGATCCTGAAATACCTTTACCAACAAATAACTATCATAGGCAATTCTGGTTGCTCTTTGAATACCCAGAGAGCTCAAGTGCAGCAAGAGGCATGGCATTGGTATCTGTCCTAGTTATTGTCATCTCCATATTCATATTCTGTTTGGAAACGTTACCAGAATTCCGAGAGGAAAGTCTCTTCAAATATTCAAGCAATTTTACTAAGGAGGCTACATACTTTAACACCTTCACAGATCCATTTTTTCTTGTAGAGACTATATGCATTATTTGGTTTTCATTTGAACTTGCTGTTCGGTTTATCGTCTGCCCGAGTACATCCGAATTCTTTCAAAATATTATGAATATAATTGATATTGTATCTATCATTCCATATTTTGTAACACTTATCACTGAACTTGCGAAGCAAACAGAGCTTAATGGACAACAAAACATGTCTCTAGCTATTTTAAGAATTGTACGGCTTGTTAGAGTTTTTCGAATTTTTAAGCTCTCAAGGCATTCAAAAGGACTTCAGATATTAGGACAAACCCTAAAAGCCAGCATGAGAGAATTGGGGTTGTTAATATTTTTCCTTTTCATTGGTGTCATTTTGTTTTCCAGTGCAGTATATTTTGCAGAAGTTGATGAACCTAAGTCTCAGTTCATAAGCATCCCTGATGGCTTCTGGTGGGCTGTAGTGACTATGACAACTGTTGGGTATGGAGATATGTGCCCAATCACATTAGGGGGTAAAATGGTAGGTACTCTTTGTGCTATTGCAGGAGTGCTAACTATTGCCCTTCCAGTTCCAGTTATTGTATCAAACTTTAATTACTTCTATCACAGAGAAACAGAAAATGAGGAACGGCAAATTTTAACTACAGAAATGGAGAAAGGTAGTTTAAACAATTTAACACGATCGGTAAGCACTTCTTCTCTGAAGAAAAATAATGGATCCTGTATTACAGACAGGAATGGTAAAACTTAAAACAAAACTGTGACTTTAAAGGGTAATACACAGTATAAATGATTCACCAAATATAATGGTTATTAATGAAAAATTACTAATAGGGTTGTCTCTTTTCAGTAAGTGGCATTTAATATGTAGAGAAAGTTAATATAAGCCATTTACTAATTATTGTGATTCTCCATATGGCTTCCTTTGCTGGTTGGATTAATTTTCCCATCACATTATACACTGCTCGTTTCTATAGTTAAGACCACCCTGCAATCCAGCAGCGGTGGTCATGTCTGCTCACAATAGGTAAAAGCGCGCTAGATTCTCTGCTGGCCAGTACTGTGGGTGCTCACATAGGTTGGTGCTTTTTGCGATATTGTGCATGGCCACTGCTGCTGGATTGCAGGGAGGCTGTAACCATGGAAACGAGCAATGTATAATGTGATCGAAAATCCAGCTAGCAAAGCAAGAAATATGGATAATAGCAATACATTAGTAAGTGCTTTGTATTAACTTCCTCTACATAATAAATGCTATTTGCTGAAGTGAGACAACCCATGTAATACTGATATTTTTGTTATAGTTCATGTTCAAACGTTTTATGGCATTGTTACTACTAATATTGCTATACTATTTTGTATTCTGAAAAGTAGAAGGACATTAAAATAGTATATATTAACACTAAATGAATTACTATGGGTAATATTTATTTCTTTATTTTCCGATAAGGAGACAAAATGGCGCTGTAGCAGTTGCATTGCTGATACTGCTAGAATATGGAAAGGTTAATTATATGATTTTAGTAGTACTATAGACAGGGGTGTAATCATAGTGGGTGGAATAGTAGCACCTGCACATAAGAAAATACCAATATGAGAATGTAATTTGAGATTTCAGATTTTCTTCTCTATAAAAGCAAACTAGATGAGAACATTTGTTGAAATCCATTTGAAATGCAATTCAACAAACTTTTCCAAAACTTAATTTCAGGTAGTAATCAATTCTACCCAAATCAAAAGAGAGAGAGAGCAAGAAAAATCCATGCACTGAAAAAGAGATTTGTAAGTCAGTGCTACTTCCAACTGGACAAGAAAACTAAGGGGGTCATTTATTATACTGAAATACACCTAATATAGTTGAGCCGAAAACTGCGACTTCTCCCCACTAATGCCAGGTCTAAAAAAGCGGGCGTGGCATGGATGGGCCGGCAGGCCCGTCTCATTTACCAATTTCTACACCTGTTTTCGGCCTCATGCACATGACCGTTGTGTGTTTTGCGGTCCACAAATTGTGGATCTGCAAAACACGGATGGCGTCCGTGTGCATTCAAAAATTTGCGGAATGGCACTGATAGCCATTAATATAAATGCCCATTCTTGTCCGCAAAATGTGAACAAGAACAGGAGAGGTAACATTTTTTTGTGGACCACGGAGCGGAGCAACAGTTGCGGACAGCACACGGAGTGCTGTCCGTATCTTTTGCGGCCCCATTGAAGTGAATGGGTCCGCATTCAAGCTGAAAAAACTGCGACTCAGATGCGGACCGAAACAACGGCCATGTGCATGAGGCCGAGGCATAAAAAAACGTCTAAATGTAAGACAGCAAGTAAGCTGTCTTACATTTAGAACTGGCATAAGATCCTCCAAAGTTATGAAGAGGCAGACGCCAGCACATGGGTTTATTAAGACAGGCATCTAAAACTCCAGTCTTAATTAATGTGTCCCTAAGTGTCTCAAGGAAAATTGCCCTGGTCAGCTGAGTGGCTTTTGTAGGGGTCTTGGCAGTACTCGTTCTCATTAGGGAGATCACTTAGTATGCATTAGGAGTCATATCAAAGCTGTTCTGCATTTCTGGGATATGCTAAGCAAATTAGCATATCTTTCTTCTACTGGCATTAGATAGGCTTAGTGTTCTTTTGTTTTGTTTTTAAGTTAATTTCAATATTTTATCTCGAAATGAATGCAAATTAGCTTTCCTTTATGAAAAAGCACTGATTGAATAGTTTAGGGTTAAGACCAGAGGAAACCTTATTATGAAAAGGCATTGATTGAACAGTTCGAGGCTACCATCACGGGACAATTTTATTATGAAAACCACTGATTAAACAGTTCACCGCTACCACCAGTGGAAAATCATATCATGAACAAGCACTTATTGAACAGTTTGAGACCACCATAAGGAGAAAATCTTGTTATAAAAAACACTAAACAGTTCAAGGCTACCACCAGATGTTCCCTGGTGCTAGCCTCAAACTGTTCATTTACTTCTTTTTCATAATATGATTTTTCCATGGTAGTAGCCTCAAACTGTTCAATCAGTACTTTTTCATAAAGGAAAGCTAATTTGCATACCTTTGGGTTTCCAGGAAAGATATTCATCTTAAGCTTTTCTTTCTTATCTGATTCTAGTAAAGGATTAGCATTTACTCGCATATAGACCCCAACAAATGTCACTCAGCTAACCAGGGCAAATTTTTATTGAGGCAACTTTTTTGTCATTTTTAAAGATCTGACATGTGTTTCATTCAGTACTCTTGTCCTTTTGGAACTATCTTGCACATCCCTTCTCCAGTGAAGTATTATGTATGTCTCTCTCATTTGACTGAAATGAATCAAAAGAAATGTAGGTTTCTTAGAATCTTAGATATAGTTAACATGGTTGAAAAAAATACATATATTTTGGGTGAAATTCAGGAAAATTTTGAAGCAGTACAATTCGTTAATCTGTAAAGCAAACCAAAACTCAAAATGGTGTTTGGTAGAGATCTGTCTATGACCAGGTAATGTTCAGACAATTTTAATACCATATATTATGAAAATAATAGCATAATGTTTCTAAATGTTTTTCCGTTCTCAGTGGTTGAATAGCAGGCACAAGTACATAAAAACAATCCAAGTGAAGAAGTGGCAATTGTAAAGCATATACAAAATCAGATCTCAATCAAAGCAGCTTTTAGATGACCAAGCAGTATATAATGTATAGGAGGGAATTTATCATTACCCCTACCCCAGTGTTCTGGCGTAAAAAATCAAAATAAAAAAAAACTTGCAAACTCCTCACATCCACCAAAAAGGGGATGTGGTGAGAGTGGTAAAAGTGCAGGGCCAGAGACAAAAATCTCAGAACTGTCATAGATTTCAGTTTAGGCACACGGAATGCCAGAGGATGTGCCTAATTTATGATGAAGCTTATGCTCCACCAAAAATTAGGTGCATCCTCTGGCAGGAACAAGAAAGGCGTAGCACACATCTGTCTTCATTAATCTCCCTCATAGAGTAGAATAAACTGTTCCTGATCTAGTAAAGGACAGTGGAATGCAGCTTTGATTTATTTACCTATGGAAATGTACTGCCAAAATAATATAGGAACATGGATTTACTGGGGAATTTTAATCAATAGGTTCCTGAATTCAGTCTCTTGTCTCAGGGTGGTCAACCCATTTACTCATTGTCAGACTTCTAGGACCCATCCATTACATTTATTCTGGGGGCCCACTGTACATCTGCATAAAAATATTACCAGCTCCCATAGCGGTTGGCAGCAACAAAATGCTATAGGATGATTGATTGATTGATTATGGGGGACTCTGCAACAAGTTTGAGAAGGTGGATCCATAAGGAAAGAGGATATTGGCTACACTGCCTTTGTTCTTTTAAGTCAACTATGCACCCAAAACATCTACTGTATAAAACTTAAACTGGGCAGTTTGTTAAATAGGTTGCCACATCTTAGGCATATCTATTACTTGGATGTGCCATCCATGGCAGATAGGTGCAGGTCTAAGCTCTGAGACCAACCGCTATCTCCAGAACGGGACCTCCGAAGTCAACAGAGAGCAGCCGCACATGCACTGGCTTATCAATTTCCGGCAGTCCCATAGCAGTAAATGGAGAGGTGGCGGCTCTCTATTCACCATTATGGGAATTCTAAAAACAGCTGAGCGCGCTTGCTCGGCTATTTTCAGAGCACTTATAGTGATGAATGCAGAGTAGGCTGAGACAGTGTTTTGTGTTCTCCTTCACATCGGAAGCCCCGTTCTGGAGACTGGAGACAGGTGTGACATGTACCTATCTAATATTAATGGTATATCTTAGTGATATGCCATCGATGTCTGAGATATCCCAAATTATTTAGATTATTTACCCAGTTTTTAATATGGATATAGGCTATATAGGAAATGTTGTGCTGGTTGACTGGGGGCCTACCTTTATCAGAGGACCACTGGGGTATTTACTTGTTATCCTGTGGGCCAGTCCGAGCCTGCATTTAAGTAGAGTATAGGCTAGGATCTTCTAAGATGCAGTGTAGAGTAACAAACCAGTCATATAGCTGATCTTTTCTGAATCATTAACACAACAATGAATTACTAAACCCTGGTCAGACAATTCCTTTTACACTGTAAGCTACATGGCAGAGGTGATAGATTTCAGGAAGCTGCTCTGATTCATTACTGTTTTTGTATAAACTTTCCACTTTGTTGCCACTTTCTATGTGGATTGTTTTTATGTATTCAAGTTACAATGTTTGTATATTTTAAGGCCTCAAACCATGGATCTGCAAAATACAGTTGCTTTTCCGTTTGCAATCCACATTTTTATCAGTCTCAATTATAGAAATGGCTAGTCTGGTTTGCTAAATGGACAAAAATAGAACATATTCTGTAATTTGTGGGATGGACATATGGATGTGGACAGCACATGGATGAAATCTATGTGCTGTCCATTTTGTTTATAGAAATGAATAGATCCATGTGCGATTCACAAAAAATATGGATCTGACATGGACCAAAAATATGATGGAAGCATGAGGCCTAAAGGACAGATAGAAATTCTCTTTTTTGAATACACTCCTGGTTTTAGCTTTCAAGACTGTATCAGGAAACCTTAACCTGTGGCTGTATCCTTACCCTCTAAAATAGCATATGGGGGTCAGAAATGCTGTTGATGCTGCTGTTGTACTATTCATTTGAATGGGGCTTACAGAAATTAATGTCTTCCAGCCCAAATAACCTTATTTAGAAGAATAAAACAGATTTTTTAGTCACAGGAAAAGGTTTTACAAGAAATCTTTCACTTGTGAATTTAGGCAGCTTTATACATACTAAATGTAAAATTGTACAATTCATGCATTTAACTGAATCATAGAAAAATATTAGAAACATTTTTATTACTTTTCCTAAGTGTTACCACATTTGAGCCAACTTTCGGGTGTATGGAGATTGACGCCTGCTGTCATTTACCTCTAACATGTGAATGCCTAATGAAATAGGTAAAAACATGGGTTTAAACACAAAAAAGAGTTATTGTAATTTAGTAATTATTTTAAAATATGAATTTTGAAGACTTGTGCTTTATTTTGTGTTTAGTTGGATGTATACACAGAGGGTAATTTATCATGAGAGGAATTTTTGAAGTCAGTTTTGTTTTGATTCTGCATTGTCAAAATTTGAGCCAAATATATCAAGCATAGCATATTGTTTGATACATTTGGCACATTCTTAAACATAACACTTCTGTTTAGAACTGTTACTTTAGACCACATAGCTTGTAGACATTCCCCTGGCCTCTAGATTACAGGGTCGGTCATCTCACCAGGCTCTCACAAACCTGCGCCTGCACAGAGGCTCTGCCTATAAACCTGTAGCAACTAATTTTCATGAGCAGCACAATTACTGCAGGCAGAGTCTTTGCACATGCGCTGCTACTCACATCAACGAAATAGGCACGGCTGCACGAGATGTCCGGCCCTGTCAATCAACCAGCAGGATGGAGATACATCGGTAGAGAGAAAGCCCATCACAGACTTTGAATTCCGTCAGATGAATTCAATTTGCCAATCCCTAGACTGCGCTTTTTATTTTGCTAAGAAAAACATTTATGAGAAAAGTATGGGGCTTCACTGGAAAGGACCATTTCTTAAGATGTGCCGGAAAAAAAAGTTCTAGCATAAAATTCTGTCTCAAAGTAAGCAAACCATAGTTGGTATAAAGCTAGATGGATTATCTATCCTTGCAGCACATTTATCATCCAGTCTGAGCCACTGTGATAATTCTGGTGCAGGTCTAGACAGACTGTGTAAGAGTTAATGTATCAAGTGCATGGAACAAGACAATTGAAGTCACTTTGGTTGTTTTGTCAGTGAAGTAGGCATGTGTGCAAGGTTTATGATGAATATATGCCACTTAAGGGCCAAATTGCTTTTACTAAGGGTCAGACAGATGTTTTGTTGACTTCTTTTTTACCCAGATTTATCATTGCAAATATTTGACAAAAAAAAATTATGTCACCCCAAAAAGTCACAAATGAGCTCCAGTATCCAGGTGGAGTACAAACTGTCCAAAACATTTGAAATAAATGAGTTGAGACTTTAGACTGAAAAGTCCATAGGTATTCCATTCAACAAATGTAATAAATGGTGTGCAACATTTTATATATCTGTTGCAAAAAAAAAAAAAAAAACACAATCCATGACAGCCATACAAAAATTTTGATGAAAATGTCTCATGGCATTTTTTCCTATAGGTTTTGCCATTGGACTTCAGAAATGCCATACAAAAAGGCATTTACAAAGATTTACAAGCAAAAAAAAAGTCACCAAAAACACTTGTAGAAAATGCTATGAAATCTTTTTGAACTTCATGGCATTCTTTAACATGCATTTAAAAACAATTAAGAAAACACTTTGTGAAGGTACTTTTTAACTGCTTCTTGACCACAATACACCTTTTAATAACACATTAGCCTATGTCTTATTCAGCTATAACATGCAATACATTCACTTTTGTGACTTTAATGAGAAACTAAGCATATCCTACTAAAGTGACAGAAAGCAGAAATGATTGGCTCCTTATCACAAATAGTGTTGCCATGTATATGTTCAGCTTTGTGATGACATCATGAAGCAGAAATAATACTGAGTACAGTATGTGCAGAGAGTGGAGAAAATGGGAGTAGTTGTACTCATGGTGTCAGCTCTCACTGCAGTGTTCCCTGGACCATGCAGCAACAGGAGGGCACACCTTTCCTTTCCTCAAAGCACACTCAGATTTTGGGGCCCTCTGCTTGATGGTAGTGAAGGCACACTTGGTGAAAGGGTTTTGTGGGTGCAAGGCAGGGGACCTTTTGACAGGTTGGTGATGGAGAATGTTGGTGGGGCAGGCGGCAGCATAGTACAATAAGAGGGCAGGATTCACTGTACTTTACTGAGGCAGTTTTGCAGATAGTTCATACACGCACTTAATATATCTAGAACAGTTACCATGTTCAGTTTCTCAAGCCTATGGGGGAGATCTATCAACACTGGTGTAAAGGAAAACTGGCTTAGTTGCCCATAGCAACCAATCAGAATCCAACTTTCATTTTCCAAATTAACTCTGCAAAATGAAAGTTGCTGAGTCATGAGCCCCATTTTTTTACTTTAGAATAGTTTTGATAAATTTCCCCCAAAGTTTAGGACTCAATGGGTTAAGTCTCTTTGTTATAATTTATTAAATCTTTTCCATCTCAACTAAGGGGTGCAATGTGTTCCTCTCAATCTCATTATATTGGTATCTCCTCAATATAGCACAGTCTCCAAACAAGTAATCAAGCTATTCTTCTAATATGATTGGCAGCTTGAAGGTTATTACATCCCACGACATGCGGGCATGTCCAGGGTGTATACATTTATCTTCTCTGAAAGAATGCTTCGTGCAGTACCCCAGAGCAGGTAAATGTCTGCAAATGGTTTGTTATTTAGCGTATTGTCTACCAGTCTACCTATGTATGGATGGCCAGGGTTAACAATCAGCTCAGCCCACGCAAGAGATGAGTGGGTATACAGGATCTGTCCTCAGATCAGTTGAGTTGGGGGTTGAATATAGACTGGAGTTAAGAGTTGGAGGATGCAGTGATCTTTGTCCCTACTTCTTAGGTCCAAAAATCTGCAGAGACTCACCAATGGGTTGCATCAAATGGGGTATAGATGCATGTGATGAGAATATAGTACTGTCAACAATGGAATACTGTGTACAGTTCTGGGCTCCTGTGAACAAGGCAGACATAGCAGAGCTGGAAATAATTCAGAGGAAGACAACTAAAGTAATAACTAAGTGAACTACAGTACCCAGAAAGATGATCAAAATTAGGATTATTCAGTTTAGAACAATGACAACTGAGGTGAGATCTAATCGCTATGTATAACTACATCAGGGGGCAGTACAGAGATCTATCCCATGATCTGTTTATACCCAGGATCAGGGGACATCCTCTGCATCTAGAGGAAAGAAGGTCTCTACACAAACATAGAAGAGGATTCTTTACTGTAAGAACAGTGAGACTATGGAACTCTCTGCCATGAGAGGTGGTGTTGGGGAATTCACTAAAAGAGTTCAAGAGTGGCCTGGATGTATTTCTGGAGTATAATACATATCATAGGTTACAGTTATTAGATTTCTGGAGAAGGGTCATTGATCCAGGGAGTATTCTAATTGCCTGATTGGAGTCGGGAAGGAATTTTTCTCCACCTAAAATGAGGAATATTGGCTTCTACCTCACAGGGTTTGTTGCCATCCTCTGAATCGACTTGCAGGATATCAGGTTGATCTGGATGGATGGATGTCTTTTTTCAGCCTTACAAACTATGGGGGTCATTGACTATCCAGAAATATGCCTATATTAGGCTATTTGTGCCACAATCTGCAACTTTTCCCCCTTACACCATGTCTAAAAAAGTGGATGTGGAATGGGTGGGGAAGGGGCTGTATGGATGGCCAGGGTTAACAATCCTTGCTCAGCCCACGCAAGAGATGAGTGGGGATACAGGATCTGTCCTCAGATCCGTTGAGTTGGGGGTTGAATCTAGACTGGAGTAAAGAGTTGGAGGATGCAGTGACCTATGCGCCTACTTCTTAGGTCCAAAAATCTGCAGAGACTCACCAATGGGTTGCATCAAATGGGGTATAGATGCACGTGATGAGAATATAGTCCTGTCAACAATGGAGTACTGTGTACAGTTCTGGGCTCCTCTGAGCAAGGCAGACATAGCAGAGCTGGAAATGGTTCAGGGGAAGGCAACTAAAGTAATAACTGAAATGGGCGAACTACAGTACCCAGAAAGATTATCAAAATTAGGATTATTCCATTTAGAACAATGACGACTGAGGTAAGATCTAATAACTATGTATAAATTCATCAGGGGGCAGTACAGAGATCTCTCCCATCATCTGTTTATACCCAGGATGAGGGGACATCCTCTGCATCTAGAGGAAAGAAGATTTCTACACAAACATAGTAGAGGATTCTTTACTGTAAGAGCAGTGAGACTATGGAACTCTCTGCCAGGAGAGGTGGTGTTGGGGAATTCACTAAAAGAGTTCAAGAGTGGCCTGGATGTATTTCTGGAGTATAATACATATCACAGGTTACAGTTATTAGATTTCTGGAGAAGGGTCGTTGATCCAGGGAGTATTCTGATTGTCTGATTGGAGTCGGGAGGGAATTTTTCTCCACCTAAAATGAGGACTATTGGCTTCTACCTCACAGGGTTTGTTGCCATCCTCTGTATCGACTTGCAGGATAACAGGTTGAACTGGATGGATGGATGTCTTTTTTCAGCCTTACAAACTATGGGGGTCATTGACTATCCAGAAATATGCCTATATTAGGCTATTTGCACCACAATCTGCAACTTTTCCCCCTTACACCATGTCTAAAAATGTGGATGTGGCATGGGTGGGGAAGGGGACAAGCTGGCAGGCCCGTCTCATTCATCATTTTCTACTCTTGTTTTAGGAGCAGAAAATGGTCTAAATGTAAGCCATCAAGGAAGCTGGCTTACATTTAGACAGGCGCTGGATACACCAAAGTTATGTAGAGGCCGGTGGTTATTCATAGCTATAGTCGTTATTAAGACTGGGGTCTGAAACGGCCGTAAACCGGACGGTCACCATCGTAACAGACACCACCACCCTGGGTCTCGTCATTCAGTGTGCTTACAGCCACCCCTGACCGCTGCCACCAGTGAGCTTAGTCACAGACTGACTTCAGAAAATGTATAGGTCATTCCCTGCCTATAGGACTATTAGTCGCCAGGGATAACCACCGTCTAGCCCTGTGTCTTCTGAAGAATACTGGGGCTACAACTGAAGAAACGCGTCGGGACACTTGAGTATATCCCCATTTTGATCCTTATTGGTTTCTGTGGTGGAGTTATTCGTATTTTTTGTTTTTTGCCTACCATTGTACTGTTCCAAAGTGTGAATCTCTTTTTTCTGTGTCAATCGACACTGTCTAGGGCCTCAATAGGGCTTCTTACTCAGGATCAGAGTTCCAGTCTGGGCCACCCCATGCAGGGCTTTTTTGGATCCCATCCTTTGGACACACTTCCTAGGGTATAATAGGACAAGTAGGGAGGTATTAGGGCTAGTGGGTAGTACACACTACATCACTACATCCCCCCGCCTGACCTCCCACGTGTCACTTATCCATTCCACTAGGGACTTTTCTGTTTGTATTGTCATTGTTTTTGCTCTCTCACCTTTCGCTTCTGAGAGGGCACATCTTACTCAGTGTGTGTTAGTAGGGGCTATATTCTATCTCCTATATATTAAAAGTGAAGTTTTATTAAGTCTACTGCCCCTTTCAGTTCTCTTTTTGCATTTATTGAGCAGTATCTCAGGGAGGCTCTGACTGCCCTCCTGACTGACCAGATTTATTGTGAGCCTCATAAAGTGAAAACTACAGTATGTAAAAAAAAATGGTCTGTCTTTCCTTTTTTCTTTAATTAAGGTGTTTTTATTTTTAGATACATTACACCAATCAAAAAGGTTGCAAACATGTACACATCCTTAAAAAGTAAAGGAGTTATCTGGCAGGATAACGTTTTTATATGGTACTGTAAATAGATTCGGTCGGTTCGCTGAAAATCCAACAAGATTTGATAGAATCTGAATTTATTTGCTGCGAATCGCGTTAAAAAACAGCTATTTCCTGGCTGCAAAGAGCCTGTATAGGGGTGTAGAACACTGTGCCTTGCAGAAACACGCATAGCGAGACTGCTGTGGTAGTGAAGCAAATACTGTGCGTCAGTATGACACGCAGATCACAGACATCGCTCTTAGAATCACTGCACACTTCATGGTGCCAAAACTGAACAAATACAGTGGGATGCGAAAGTTTGGGAAACCTTGTTAATCGTCATGATTTTCCTGTATAAATCGTAGGTTGTTACGATAAAGAATGTCAGTGAAATATATCATATAGGAGACACACACAGTGATATTTTAGAAGTGAAATGAAGTTTATTGGATTTACAGAAAGTGTGCTATAATTGTTTAAACAAAATTAGGTAGGTGCATAAATTTGGGCACTGTTGTCATTTTATTGATTCCAAAACCTTTAGAACTAATTATTGGAACTCAAATTGGCTTGGTAAGCTCAGTGACCCCTGACCTACATACACAGGTGAATCCAATTATGAGAAAGAGTATTTAAGGGGGTCAATTGTAATTTTTCTCTCCTCTTTTAATTTTCTCTGAAGAGTAGCAACATGGCGGTCTCAAAACAACTCTCAAATGGCCTGAAGACAAAGATTGTTCACCATCATGGTTTAGGGGAAGTATACAGAAAGCTGTCTCAGAGATTTCAGCTGTCTGTTTCCACAGTTAGGAACATATTGAGGAAATAGAAGACCACAGGCTCAGTTCAAGTTAAGGCTCGAAGTGGCAGACCAAGAAAAATCTCGGATAGACAGAAGCGACAAATGGTGAGAACAGTCAGAGTCAACCCACAGACCAGCACCAAAGACCTACAACATCATCTTGCTGCAGATGGAGTCACTGTGCATCGGTCAACCATTTGGCGCACTTTACACAAGGAGATGCTGTATGCGAGAGTGATGGAGAGGAAGCCTTTTCTCCGCCCACAGCACAAAAAGTGCCGCTTGAGGTGGGCTAAAGCACATTTGGACAAGCCAGCTTCATTTTGGAATAAGGTGCTGTGGACTGATGAAACTAAAATTTTGTTATTTGGCCATAACAAGGGGCATTATGCATGGAGCAAAAATAACACAACATTCCAAGAAAAACACCTGCTACCTACAGTAAAATATGGTGGTGGTTCCATCATGCTGTGGGGCTGTGTGGCCAGTGCAGGGACTGGCAATCTTGTCATAGTTGAGGGATGTATGGATTCCACTCAGTATCAGCAGATTCTGGAGACCAATGTCCAGGAATCAGTGACAAAGCTGAAGCTGCTCCGGGGCTGGATCTTTCAACAAGACAACGACCCTAAACACTGCTCAAAATCCACTAAGGCATTTATGCAAAGGAACAAGTACAACGTTCTGGAATGGCCATCTCAGTCACCAGACCTGAATATAATAGAAAATCTGTGGTGTGACTTAAAGAGAGCTGTCCATGCTCGGAAGCCATCAAACCTGAATGAACTAAAGATGTTTTGTAAAGACGAATGGTCCAAAATACCTTCAACCAGAATCCAGACTCTCATTGGAACCTACAGGAAGCGTTTAGAGGCTGTAATTTCTGCAAAAGGAGGATCTACTAAATATTGATTTCATTTATTTTTTGCGGTGCCCAAATTTATGCACCTGCCTAATTTTGTTTAAACAATTATAGCACACTTTCTGTAAATCCAATAAACTTCATTTCACGTCTCAAATATCACTGTGTGTGTCTCCTATATGATATATTTAACTGCAATTTTTTATCGTAACAACCAACGATTTATACAGGAAAATCATGACGATTAACAAGGTTGCCCAAACTTCCGCATCCCACTGTAACTCAAGTGTGAAATCAGCCTTACAGGTCAATGTTAGCTCCAGGTATAAAGAACCGTGCAGAGGCCCAAGATCTTACTATAGCGCGAAAGAGCGCATTCCTTTTACACCGTCGTCAGCCGATTCCACATAGATTTTTACAAAACCTGTTCTATTAAGTGCTTATACAAGTAGAGCCCCTCTGACAGAGTGGAGAGAGTGTCAGCAGTAAGTTTGTGTTGATGTCAAGATTATTTTTCCCTTCCTCTGATCCATCTGAACAATAAACCCCAAAAAACTGATCCTGTCTGTTGAGCATCTGCCTTCACTCGGTCAGCATTTGGTCAGCAGTTCATCAGTATTGCTAAAGCCAAAAAAAAACAGCAGTGGATGCAAAACAGAGATGACATGTGAACGGAATATTTGCATGTCTTCTGTGTTTTGTACCCACTCCTGGTTCTGGCTACCAAATCATAAGCCAATTCTGATGCAAAATAGGGACCATGTCATACAGGCCTTACAGCTGCAACATAGACAGGATCTATTGTGTCTAATTTTTCCTTCCTTCTGACAGAGCAGAAGAAGGGTCAAATAAATGGTGATGTCATCCAGGCCAAAAAGGCAAAATAGTGGCCTAGTCATAGAGTGGGGAGGAAGGGAACAGCATGAGAAGTCCATAGAGTGGCCCAATGACATAGTGTTTTGTTGGCAGCAGCATGAGGAAACCAAAGATTGGTGACTTGGCAGCAGCATTAGGAGACCACAGAGTGGTGAGGTGGCAGCACTATGATGAGACCACAGAGTGGCCCAGTGACATAGTGGTAAGCTGGCAGCAGCATGAGGAGACTACAGAGTTGCCCAAAAACTGTGTGGGGAGCTGGCAGCAGCATGAGGAGACCACAGAGTGGTGAGGTAGCAGCAGCAAGAAGACACCACAGAGTGGCCCATTGACATAGTGGTGAGCTGGCAGCAGCATGAAGAGACCACATAGTTGCCCAATGACAGAGTATTGAAGTTGCAGCAGCACGAGGAGACCAGAGAGTGGCCCAGTGACATAGTGTTTAGTTGGCAGCAGCATGAGGAGACCAAATAGTGGTGACTTGGCAGTAGCATTAGGAGACCACTGAGTGGTGAGGTGGCAGCACCATGATGAAACCACAGAGTGGCCAGTGACATAGTGGTAAGCTGTCAGCAGCATGAGGAGACCACAGAGTGGCTTATTGGCAGAGTGGTGAGGTGGCAGCAGAATGAGGAGACCACAGAGTGGCACAGTGATGTAATGGTGAGCTTGCAGCAGATTGAGGAGACCACAGAGTGGCTTATTGGAAGAGTGGGGAGGTGGCAGAAGCATGAGGAGACCACAGAGTGGTGAGCTTGCAGCAGCATGAGGAGACCACAGAGTGGCTTAGTGGCAGAGTGGGGAAGTGGCAGCAGCATGAGGAGACCAGAGTGGTGAGGTGGCAGCAGCATGAGACCAAAAAGTGGCCCAGTGATTCATGCTATATAATAAAGGGAGGGACTGCATCACAAGCAACTTGCCTAGGAGAATGTTCAGCTTCTGCACTGTTGGATGAGTGCATGTATACTGTTGTCTCTTGGCAATCACTTCGGTGATCGATTGCTGACTAAATGACTGACAAGGAGCATAAGTATCAGGACCAGTAGATTATGTGAAGGACAGACAGCTTCCTTCAGCTGAGGTGGTGGAACCTTCACTGCATTAAATCAGTTGCATGCCACTGGGTTATGCAGTGGTTGCTGCGGCAGGCTGGACCACCACTTCGCAGGTAACATTTCACTAATTTGTCTGTTACATATTTGGGTGAAATTCACAAATTTTTGGGTGTGATATACCCTGGCTGTACCTAGTAGACAGGTAAAAACATTTTACTAATTTGTCTGTTACATTTTAAGGTGAAATTCACCAATTTTTGGGTGTGATATACCACTGCTATACCTAGTAGACAGGTAAAAAAAAAAATCACTAATTTGTATGTTACATATTTGGGTGATATTCACAAATTTTTGGGTGTGATATACCACTGCTATACCTAGTAGACAGGTAACATTTCACTAATTTGTCTGTTACATATTCAGGTTAAATTCACCAATTTTTGGGTGTGATATACCCCGGCTGTACCTAGTAGACAGGTAAAAACATTTCACTAATTTGTCTGTTACATATTCGGGTGGAATTCACCAATTTATCGGTGTGATATACCCCTGCTCTACCTAGTAGACAGGTAACATTTCACAAATTTGTCGGTTACATTCTTGGGTGACAGTTAACCTTTTTTGCAGTGATTAAACCCCTTCTCTGCATAGGTGATAGGGAGATAAATTTAAAAAAAAAAAATCGTCTGTTACATTGTCAGGTGACATTTTAACAATTTTGCCGTTTACAAACCCCTGCTCTGCATAGGTGACAGGGAATTTAATATTATTATTTTTTTATTCTTCTTTAATTGATGCGCGCCCCCTCCTTTCATTCAATGCTTAAACTTTAACAACTTGTCCCACATTTGCTCTTCAATAATTTGTCCCACTTTTCAGCTCGATCATATTTAATTTCAAACAATTAACCTCCCTTGGATGTGGTCTCTCTTTCTCATGCTCCCTCTCCATCATGGATCCCCGATTCGCCGATAATCGTGATCAACATGGTAGGCTCAGAAAAGATCATTGAAAGTTGATAGAGAAGATATCCAAATGGATCGTGGACGTCACAGGGACGTGCGATCAGTCAGAAGTTATTTAGAGTCAACAAAGCGGCAGCAGGGCCTCTCCTGTCTAACGTTTCTAAATCCTAAATACCCCAGTGACATTCCCTATAATTTTTATTAATCATTCCAATAACAGGGCATCTTAAGAGTCCTGTATTGTTATTTATCGTCACTACCTCAATGAGTCGGGAGTGGGTAATTGCCGCGTGCCCCCTCCTTTCCTTGATAAACATGGCCTGAGCTTGCCCTTTACGCCATGGAGGTGCTGGCCTGTCCTGCAGCCAGTGTATTGTCTGAACGTGTGTTTAGCACGACTGGAGGGGGTTATCACAGGTTATATTTCCCAATGTTTTAGGGTGTACCCTAATTTAAAAAAATTATAATACATTTAAAACTAAAAAGCAGTGTAGGATACCTCCTCCTCCTCCACAGCCGCTTCCACCTACACCGCCACATCCATTGCCTCCTTAACCTCCTACTCCATATGGACCTCATCCTCCTAGATCAAGATTTTTATTTTTTTTTTCTTATGTATTTTATGTTATTTAAAGTTATTTCCCTATCCACATTTGTTTGCAGAGCACTTGTCATGCTTTTAATCACATTTTGCTGGCATTTGCAGCACTCTAGCCTTTTTCATTACATTTTTAGAGCCATTTTAGTGCTCAAAAGTTTGGGGCCCATTGACTCGAACTTTTTTGTGAAGTTCAGCCGAACCCGTTGAACCCGTACATCCAGGTGTCCGCTCAACTCTAGTTAAGATTCTTGGCTGTTATGTAGAAGGTTGTGAGTTCAAATCCTGTCATAACTAGAGGCTAAATTTAATTTAAACGTACATATACGTTTTTAGCCATAATATATTTACATATATTATTATATATTTAGAATATATAATATATTATAATATATTATGGCTGAAACATCAGTAGTAGTTTCCCACATATTATGCATTCATATATATCAGAAGTATGATTACATATACAGTACAGACCAAAAGTTTGGACACACCTTCTCATTCACAGAGTTTTCTTTATTTTCATAACTATGAAAATTGTAGATTCACACTGAAGGCATCAAAACTATGAATTAACACATGTGGAATTATATACATAACAAAAAAGTGTGAAACAACTGAAAATATGTCATATTCTAGGTTCTTCAAAGTAGCCACCTTTTGTTTTGATTACTGCTTTGCACACTCTTGGCATTTTCTTGATGAACTTCAAGAGGTAGTCACCTGAAATGTTTTTTCACTTCACAGGTGTTCCCTGTCAGGTTTAATAAGTGGGATTTTTTGACATATAAATGGGGTTGGGACCATCAGTTGCGTTGTGGAGAAGTCAGGTGGATACAAAGCTGATAGTCCTACTGAATAGACTGTTAGAATTTGTATTATGGCAAGAAAAAAGCAGCTAAGTAAAGAAAACTTTAACAAATGAAGGTCAGTCATTCCGAAAAATTAGGAAAACTTCGAAAGTGGCCCCAAGTGCAGTCACAAAAACCATCAAGCGCTACAAAGAAACTGGCTCACATGCGGACCGCCCCAGGAAAGGAAGACCATGAGTCACCTCTACTGCGGAGGATAAGTTCATCCGAGTCACCAGCCTCAGAAATCGCAGGTTAACAGCAGCTCAGATTAGAGACCAGGTCAATGCCACACAGAGTTCTAGCAGCAGACACATATCTAGAACAACTGTTAAGAGGAGACTGTGTGAATCAGGCCTTCATGGTAGAATATCTGCTAGGAAACCACTGCTAAGGACAGGCAACAAGCAGAAGAGACTTGTTTGGGCTAAAGAACACAAGGAATGGACATTAGACCAGTGGAAATCTGTGCTTTGGTCTGATGAGTCCAAATTTGAGATCTTTGGTTCCAACCACCATGTCTTTGTTTGACGCAGAAAAGGTGAACGGATGGACTCTACATGCCTGGTTCCCACCGTGAAGCATGGAAGAGGAGGTGTGATGGTGTGAGGGTGCTTAGCTGGTGACACTGTTGGGTATTTATTCTAAATTTAAGGCATACTGAGCCAGCATGGCTACCACAGCATCTTGCAGCGGCATGCTATTCCATCCGGTTTGCGTTTAGTTGGACCATCATTTATTTTTCAACAGGATAATGACCCCAAACACACCTCCAGGCTGTGTAAGGGCTATTTGACCATGAAGGAGAGTGATGGGGTGCTGCGCCAGATGACCTGGCCTCCACAGTCACCGGACCTGAACCCAATCGAGATGGTTTGGGGTGAGCTGGACCGCAGAGTGAAGGCAAAAGGGCCAAGTGCTAAGCATCTCTGGGAACCCCTTTAAGACTGTTGGAAGACCATTTCAGGTGACTACCTCTTGAAGATCATCAAGAGAATGCCAAGAGTGTGCAAAGCAGTAAACAAAGCAAAAGGTGGCTACTTTGAAGAACCTAGAATATGACATATTTTCAGTTGTTTCACACTTTTTTGTTATGTATATAATTCCACATGTGTTAATTCATAGTTTTGATGCCTTCAGTGTGAATCTACAATTTTCATAGTCATGAAAATAAAGAAAACTCTTTGAATGAGAAGGTGTGTCCAAACTTTTGGTCTGTACTATATACACTCACCTAAATAATTATTAGGAACACCATACTAATATGGTGTTGGACCCCCTTTTGCCTTCAGAACTGCCTTAATTCTATGTGGCATTGATTCAACAAGGTGCTGATAGCATTCTTTAGAAATGTTGGCCCATATTGATAGGATAGCATCTTGCAGTTGATGGATATTTGAGGGATGCACATCCAGGGCACGAAGCTCCCGTTCCACCACATCCCAAAGATGCTCTATTGGGTTGAGATCTAGTGACTGTGGGGGCCATTTTAGTACAGTGAACTCATTGTCATGTTCAAGAAACCATTTTTCCAGTCTTCAACAGTCCAATTTTGGTGAGCTCGTGCAAATTGTAGCCTCTTTTTCCTATTTGTAGTGGAGATGAGTGGTACCCGGTGGGGTCTTCTGCTGTTGTAGCCCATCCGCCTCAAGGTTGTGTGTGTTGTGGCTTCACAAATGCTTTGCTGCATACCTCGGTTGTAACGAGTGGTTATTTCAGTCAACGTTGCTCTTCTCTAAGCTTGAATCAGTCGTCCCATTCTCCTCCGACCTCTAGCATCAACAAGGCATTTTCGCCCACAGGACTGCCGCATACTGGATGTTTTTCCCTTTTCACACCATTCTTTGTAAACCCTAGAAATGGTTGTGCGTGAAAATCTCAGTAACTGAGCAGATTGTGAAATACTCAGACCGGCCCGTCTGGCACTAACAACCATGCCACACTCAAAATTGCTTAAATCACCTTTCTTTCCCATTCTTACATTCAGTTTGGAGTTCAGGAGGTTGTTTTGACCAGGACCACAACCCTACATGCACTGAAGCAACTGCCATGTGATTGGTTGACTAGAAAATCGCATTAATGAGAAAAAGAACAGGTGTTCCTAATAATTCTTTAGGTGAGTGTATATATGGCAGCACTCCTTGTATATAGCAATCCGGGTGCCAGTGTTCAACCCTTGATCCTGGGTACGTATATATGCAAAAAAGTCCACGGCACTCCTCTATAGATGGTGAAAAAATATATATTTATTCACACATATCTCACAGCGACCAAGAACAACATCTGCTTGGAGTTTGTAAGTTCTTCCCGTGCTTGTGTGGAATTCCTTCCACACTTCAAAGAATTACTGCTATGAACTTAGATTGTGAGCACCATTATGGACAGTAAGATTCTAATGTCTGTAAAGAGCTTTGGAATATGTCAGTGCTAAAGAAGTGAGTATAATAAATAGAAAACAACCTCTTTAATGTTTTCCAAGAGGGTTATATAAGAAAGTTATAAAACATGGAAGACATCAGAATAACTGTTTTAATGTTCTAACTCACATGTCACATCATGTACAATGTTCTTGCTATAGCAATACTTGGTCCTCTGTGTCTATAACAACATTATTTCAAAGTAACAAAACAACCAGTCTGCTATTTAGCCAGAATGTACAAAACAAAAGAGTTGAAGCTTTTCTGGCACTCCTAATTCCTTGGAAAGTCTGTTAGGGATACTTTAATTTCACATAGGTTTCCAATGGAGCATTACGACAGGTGTGATGCGTCAGGGTTCTGAGGACCTGGCAAGGATGCTTTGATGATAATGTGTTCAGTCACATGAATCTGAACTATGTCTGGTCAGTCATGTGAAACATTCTGGAATGAGATTCTGTCCCTGGCCTTTTTAACATATGCTATGAGAAACTTTCTCAATGTAATTAACCACTTGGCAACAGCAATCACAATGAACTTGTAAAAGACTAGTTCAGAAAACCTGTTTACATTTGTTTTCTGGACACAGAAGCATCTGAATGCCTTACGCTGAAGTAATATGGAACATGGATCACTTGTGTGCGTCAAAGCCATGCAAGGGTAATACTCCAGACACAGTAAAAGGTCTCTGCATACCGGGAGCCTAATTTAAAATTCATAAAAGGAATATTCACAAGCAAAAAGCATATGCCAGAGTGCCTGTCGTAAGCTCATTGTACCACCCTTGGATAATGTCTTATCAGTTGAAGAAGAGATAGAACTATTATTATCTAAAAAAAAAAAAAAAAAAAAAAAAAAAAAAATAATAATAAAAAAAAATGCTTAAGGCTCAGATGAATGCTAATTCTCATAATTGCCCGGTAGAAATGTGCTGTCGATCATCCAACAAACTAGCAACATGCTTCTTGAGTAAGCCCTTGCTTAAGCGCACATAAGATCATAGTTTTTCAGCAGCACATTGAAATGTGTAGATAGGACTGCTGACAAACAATGCATCTGTATGGGGATGATTGATTGCATGCAGTTTTAATGACTTAGCAATGATTGGAAATGAACGGTTCATTCCTGTTTTATGTATTGTGTATGAGCACATGTAAATGGACCTTTAGGTTCTGTACAAATCTGCATTTGGAGGCTCTGTTTAGGATCTCTGTCACATATTCCATCATATTGGTCAGATAAAACTGAGCACCATGCACCGCTATTTTTTCTGAAAAACGATGGCTTCTGTGGTACAACCTTACAGACTCAGGCAGTATTTGTTTTCCCCTAGTGCAATGAGTATGTAAGTCATGCAGAGTTGATTGTCATTAGATGGTATTATGTAGCAAACCTTTGAGTCCTGCTTGACTTAATACTAAGGGTGGGTTCACATCACGTTTTATGCCTTTGTTTGACGTATGCATTATGAAAAAAAGGATACAAAAACGTAGCACACCACGTTCTTGTATCCTGCACAGTCCAGTAAAAAAAAAAAAAGTATACTTTTTTTTTTTGCAATGGAACTCTATGGTGAGTGGATGTCTCTGTATAACATCAGTTTGAGGCATCCGTTAAATGCATACTTTTTTGTATGCGTTAAAGGGATGGGAAAAACGTGATGTGAACCTACCCTAAATACAAAAAATGTTGTATCAGACAATATATCAACTAACTTAAAGGGAATCTGTCAGCTCCAAAACAACCCCTGAAGTAGGGTAAGCAGTATATAGTGTAAGTGACACTGAGTCAGATTATGAAATTTTTGTCTTGATACTCAATTGCGTTTCAGCACTGTACTCTCACAAATCAGTAGTAAAATGCATTGAGTGGACTCCTGTTTAAGTCCCCTTCATTATGTGCATGAGCTGAGGAGTCCTCTCAATGCATTTTACTGATGGGTTTAAGTATAGCATTGAAACACAAGTGAGTATGAAGATACAAATTATATAACTGGACTCGGCATCATCGGCATCACTTACACTATTCACTGCTTGCTCTAGTTTGGGGGGGGGGGGGGGGTTTGGAGCCGACAGATTCCTTTTAAAGGACTTTTCTAGGAATACAGTACTGATGACCTATCCTTAGGAGAGGCCATCAATATCTAATTGTTGGAGGTCCAGCAATCAACTACAGTGCTGCTCACCTTTTTATGCAGCTGAATGGCTGGGTTCCTACCACCAAGCTGAAATGAATTACCTATCCTGAGAATAGGTGATCAATAGTGTTAAGCAAATCGAGCTTTGGATACAAGATTCAAAGTCAATTTGTGTGAAACTTTGTTTTAATACTGTACAGAGATTTTTGTGGGTCTCAGAGAAGTGGGTTGTACACTCTCAAGGATGACGTGATGACGTAGACAGAGTACGTCACGCTCTCCGCCCTCCCCGCGGCCCGGCTATCCTGCTGTTCTGACTCTCCTGGCGTCTTCGTGGTGGTTTTCGGCCGTGTTCTCTCTATGGTCGTGAGGCATGTGTCGCTGCCCTGATTGCCCTGCTCCTGTTCCTGCTCTGATTGCTGAATGTATGTGGAGATTGTTCTCAGCTTCTTCCGATCCTCCCTCCTCCTCTCTGTGCCGCTGTGATTAGTCCTGCGTTGCCGTGATCGCTGAATCGCTGAATGTGTGTGGAGTTTGTCTTCAGCTTCTGCCGATCCTCTCTCCTCCTCTCTGTGCCGCTGTGATTAACCCTGCTGTGTTTCTCTCGGCTGACGGGCCGCAGGACGGGTTGTTGGAATTCATTTGGGACTTCTGTTGAGCTTCCCACATATACCTGACCTCTCCCTCGCGTCTCCAGTTTCTACCGATCCGTTTCCCCTCCTTCCTGCCACCGTTGTAACTAACCTCCCTGTGATTGTGACTAACCTCGATCTGACTGACGGGCTGCTGGAGGGTTCTCCAGGAGGCTTTGTATGATCCCCTTGTCATATCTGACTCTCTCCTCGTGCCTCCAGATTTTGTCGACCCTCCTCCCCTCCTCCTTTGCACTGCTGGGATCAACCTTACAAACTTTACTTTGACAGGCTGTTGGAGATTGCAATCTCTCCTTTTTGGTTGCCGGTGTGTTTCACGACTTTCCAATCCTGGTCGGCGACGGCTTCTTCCATCTGGATGGTCGGGGAAGGTTGAAACTGGTGAGATTGTTCCTTTTTTTTTTTTCCTACCTTCTTTGTCTCCCCTATGTCCTCTTTATTTGATGCTATTTATTAACCAAACTACTTCACCATCCTAAAACACATTTAAGGCTTATTGTTACCCATCCCCACTGTTGAGGAAAAAAGTGAGGTGGCTATAAAGGCAAAATAAAATAAATATTATTTTTTTTATATAAATATAAAAGGAATAAACTATAAAGTATAAGGTGAAAAGTGAAAAAAAAAAAAAGAGAAAAAAGGGGAGAAAGAGCATAAAGAAGAGAAAAAAAAAGAAAAAAAAAAGTGAAGGAAAGAAGACAAAGAAAGAAGAAAGGGGAGGAAGGAAAAATAAAAAAAGAGGAGAAGAGAGAAAGGAAGGAAGGGGAAAAGGAAAGAAAAAAAAGAAAGGGGAAGAAAAGGAAGAAAAAGAGGAAAGAAAAAAAAAAAAGGAAAAAGAAAGGAGAGAAAAAAATATAAAAGGAGAGAAAAAGGGGAAAAGAAAAGAGGAAAGTATAAAACAAAGGAGCGGGAAAAAAAAAAAAAGAAAGAGAGGAAGAGGAGGAGAAGAAAGAAAAAAGAGTGAAAGGGAAAGGAAAAAAAAAAAAGAAAAAGAAAAAAAGGATATACAGGAACAGGGTATGGCTCCAAAAGCTAGCAGGCGCTCAGTTGACCTTTCCAGTCAGAAATCGGGGTCAAAAACTTTTGAAACAACAAAAATAGACCAGTTCCTGAGGTCTCCGAGGGTTAATACGAGGGGCGGACAAAAGGAACTTGTCGCTAAAAAAAATGACGACTCAGAGGTGACTGAGATAGAACCACAAAAAGCCTCCAGATACCCCGAAGAGGAAGATGGTATAATGGGGGAAGTTATCCCTAATGACAACTCCTCTCCGTTAGAAGAAATATTGCTAGCGGTCAAACAAAATGGGGATTTAATACAGGCTGTTACAACCCAACTTGGGTTTATCCAAGTTGATGTGGGACTAATAAAAGATGATTTGTCAAAAATGCGAGACAGAGTTAACAACCTTGAGAGCTCCGCTGCCCTGATACAGAATGAATCCAAAAAAATAAACACTGAAGTCTCCACACTTAAATTAGTGTGTAACCTTCTGAAGAAAAAAGTGGTGGTGGACCTTGAGGATAGGTCACGAAGATATAACATGAGAATAATAGGGATTCCAGAGGGTGCGGAAGAGAAGAATTCAACCCAATTCATACAGAAGTTAATTTTTGAGAATTTTGGGAGGGACTAGTTTTCCCCATTTTTTATGATAGAAAGAGCTCATCGGGTCCCAGGGGGTAAACCAATCCCAGGGAGACAACCTCGGACATTTCTTGTTAAGTTATTGGCCATAGGGGATAAAGATATCCTTTTGAGAAGGGCGAGGGAATGTTCACCGGTTGTATATAATGGTAACAAACTGGCCTTTTTTCCAGATTTCTCAAAAGACATACAAGAAAAGAGATGCACATTTATAACGATTAAAAAGAGGCTAAGAGAAAGGGATATTAAATATTCTCTTATGTTCCCAGCAAAATTGCGGATTATTTTCAATGACAAAATTCTATTTTTTGACACCTTGGAAGAAGCCGTGGACTGGCTTGAACGAAATAATCTATGATTTAATTGTTTTAGGATTTGGTGGGAACAATAATTGTTATAAGGGGCTTATACCCCCAAATTTCTTTCTCTCCGCTTCTTAATAGGGATGGCCGAGTGGGGGGAGTGTGGGAGGGATGGTCATAGGAGAGAAATCTACTACAATATGTGGTGGATTACCTGTACGGGGGGGTGGGGCTGGGGTTGAGGTTGGGGTTGGGGTTGGGCTGTGGTGCGCCAAATTATTATATATTTTTTTTTCTCTTTTTTTCCCACCTAACCGCTGTTGATAATGTCGACTAGAATTATTGCCTGGAATATACGCGGTTTGGGGGACAGAGGAAAAAGACAAGCGGTTTTTGATATGACCCAGGTCCACTTGCCAGCAATAGTATGCTTGTTAGAGACCCATCTCACTGAAGAGACCTCTAGGGTGGTCGACAGGGGATGGGCTGCGCACACGTATCATTCTACTTTCTCCAGTCACTCGAGAGGTGTTACTGTCTTGATACATAGACTTATTGATTTCGTTTGTGAGGCATCCTCTGTCGACCATCAGGGGAGATTTATCTTTCTATATTGTAGGTTAAGGGGGAAGATATGTATTTTGGCTTTTGTCTATATTCCACCGCCATTTTCCTTTTCGGTTCTTAATTCTTTGGTATTATTTATGGATAAATGGCCAGAGTGTCCAACATTGATTATTGGTGATTTTAACTGTGTCATTGATCCTCTACGTGATAGGGTCTCTATGAGTATCAGGAGTGATAGTCCGGTTCAGGGGTCTCCCCTGGCACGGTTTTGCCTGGAGGCTGGTTTTGAAGATGTCTGGGAATATTTAGGACAGGGGAAAAGGGCTTTTTCATGTTTTAGTAAAGCAGGTAAATCAATGTCTAGAATAGATCTTGCACTGATAAGTAGTAAACATGTGAAACTGTAAAGCGAATTAAATACGAAACGAGGTCAATATCGGATCACTCTCCGTTACTACTCGAACTCTGCTTAACTCAGGAAAGATACACACAAAAACCCCCTTTTAGACTAAATCCTTACTGGTTATCAGTTATAAAGACACATGAAATAATCCAAAATGAAATTGGCCGATTTTGGGATAATAACTATGGTTCAGCAAAAATTCAAGTGGTATGGGATACTTTTAAGTAATATATGAGGGGATTGATGGTTAGCAATATCGCGAACCTCAGAAAGGAGTATGGGAAAAAACAGAAAAATCTAGAAGAACGTGCATCACTGGCGACAGAATCCTTCTATATGAATAAGACGGAGGAGAATAGGGAAAATATGCAAAGAGCCACACAAGTATATTCTAACTTCTTATTGGATAAGGCCCAACAGAGCCTTTTTTTTAAAGGGCAAAAATATTTTACGGAGTCAGGGCGACCTGGTAAATTTTTGTCCAGAGTAATCTCAAGCCAACAATCTAAAAAATATATAGATAAGGTTCGATTGATTGATGGTAGGATGGTCACTGGACAGGGTCCGGTAGAGAAGGCCTTTGTGGACTACTTCCTGGATTTGTATAAAGCTGAATCTGAGATCACAGATGATAAGATGGATTCTTATCTTGATGGATCGTTTTCCCAACTATTACTGAGGCGCAAAAGAAAGCACTTGAACTAGAGGTCTCAATTCAGGAACTTGAGGGAGCTATTAAATTATGCTCAGCCAACTCCACTCCTGGTTCAGATGGACTCCCATATGAATTCTATAGTAAATATGGGGACTGTATTCTCCCTAGACTGCTGGAAGTCTTTTCTGAATCAATGGAGGATGGGAAGTTGCCAGATTCAATGATGGAAGCCGTAATAACATTAATTCCAAAAAAAGGCAAGGATCCTTTAGATCTAGAATCTTATAGATCTCACTGCTTAATGCAGATGTAAAGCTTCTTGCGAGGGTTCTGGCTACAAGGCTTTCTAGGGTCATTTCCTCTATTGTCCATCCGGATCAGAATGGCTTTATTCAAAATAAGGGCACACATCATAATTTGCATCGGCTCTTTTCTAATATTCAGGCCCCTGGGGGGACCGCTCGCTCCATCCTGTCATTGGATGCCTCTAAGGCCTTTGACAGGGTGGAGTGGTGCTTCCTCTGGAAGGTTCTGGCAAGGATGGGCTTTGGGGAAAAATTTATAGGTATTCTCAAGTTATTGTATAGATCTCCAAGGGCAAAATTGAGTCTCAATGGAATCCTGAGTAGTACTATTGATTTAAATAGAGGCACGCGGCAGGGCTGCCCATTATCCCCCTTGTTATTTGATATTTATATCGAACCCCTTGCGATGGCCATCAGGCAGGACGATCAGGTTAAAGGATTTGGTACGCTAGGAGTGCAAGACCGTATCTCCTTATATGCGGATGATGTTTTTTTTTTTATAGACCATACGGAAATTACTCTTCCTAGGATTATTCAAATGGTTAAACCATTTGGTGAGGTGTCCGGTCTTCTTATAAACTGGTCTAAGACCAGTTTGATGCCAATAGACCCCCTGCCACAGAAAGAGGTTCTTGTGACACAGTTGGACATTGTTGACACTTTTCAATACCTGGGTTTGATTATATCACCCCGGGTTGAAAATTTTGTACAACTTAATTTGATCCCCATAATGGTAAGGATTAGAGCTAAAATAGGGATCTGGCTGAGACTTCCCCTATCCAGAGCCGACCGAGTTTCACTGGTTAAAATGGTGATATTACCACAATTTCTCTATGTGCTTAGGAATACACCTATTTGGATACAAGATAAGTATTTTAAACTCATGGAAAGAATAATTAATGATTTAATATGGGGAAGAAAGCGAGTTCGAATAAAGTTGGAATATTTGTATAAATCAGTTTAAATCTCCCATACTTTAAAGGGTATTTTATTGCAGCCCAGCTATTGATGTGCTACGACTCAGAGAACAGCGCACTGCTGAGGAAGTTGGTAGGTAGTCACGCTCACAATAATATATTTACCTTGTTGGAATCCGGGCTACTGAAGAGCTATGAGCGAGGCTACAGAGAGACTATAAAACTACTCCTGAAAGTGTGGGCTACAACTAGGACATGGTTGAAGGTTAAGGGTTCACTTACATTCACGCCTCTTTGGCATAATGTGTATTTACAAAGGCTAGATGATATTGCAGCCGACACATTTTGGCAAAATAATAAAATTCTGTATATTTCACAGGTAGTTAAGGATAAAGACATTAAACCATTTACAGAGATGACACATAATATAAAAAACCTTTCATGGTTTAGATATTTTCAATTGCGCTCAGTACTATCTAGTCTGGACGATAAACTGGTGTTGGATATAGATAATTCATCCTTTTTGAACGATTGGGTAGGGGGTACACTGTCTAGAATAAAGATTTCAAATATATATAAGCTACTACTTAAGGCACGGTTTAGTGATACACAGTCACCAGGACAAAGAGCATGGGAGGTGGATTGTCCGAATTTACAATCAGAAGGGTGGGAGAATATTTTTGGGAATTTAGGTTCACTATCCCAGAACTTCAACCATGTTTTAGTACAATTTTATATTTGCCACAGATTATATATCACTCCTTTATGGATGAATAAATGTGGACTAAGAGACACGTCTAACTGCCCTAAATGCGACACTTCAGGAGCGGACTATCTTCATATGATCTGGACTTGTCCAGAACTCATAAACTACTGGAATACTATAAATAACTGTATTATGTATAAACTAAAAATACGAATCCCTTTTGAACCACAAGTATTCGTGCTAAATGATCTATCCAAAATAAATAATCATAAGTATCAAAAGTTCCTCCTGAGTAGGATACTGATGTTGGCCAGAGTGTTGGTCAGTCGGTCCTGGTTTGCTCGATATACTCCAGATATAAATACATGCATAAATCTAATTGATAAGGTAAAAAATTATGAGAAAATCATGTATAAACAGAGGGAAGCTGAGGAGAAGTGGACTAAGATATGGGGTGGTTGGAGGACCTGATTAGTTGTGATAAAATGTTTTCCTTTTTTTTTTTTTTTTTTTTTGACGCACCACAGGTAGGGGGAGAGGGGAGGGTTTAGGGAATTGGGGATGGGGGGGAATTGCATCCTTTTTTGTATTGTAATGTTTTGATATATCAATTAATAAAGACAATTAATTAAAAAAAAAAATAATACTGTACAGAGATCTGTCTTCGTACAGCATTAAAATAATAATGTATGGCCTCCAGTAAGGTGAAATTCAGTACCTCCGTACTAAAGCCAACTTTGGATTCAAGTTTTAAAATGCTTTTCAAGTTTAAAAATCGAAGTCTGAAGTTATTCACCGAAGTCCCGTGAGACTTTAGTGATGACAAATTCCCCTTGCCGGAGGCCATAAATTATGAATGCTTTACGGAGATTAATCTCTGTATAGCATTCAAACGAAATTTTGAACGAATCGACTTCAGATCTTGAATCCGCTCAACACTAGTAATCAATATTGGACTCCCAGAAAAACATTTTAACAATGTGGTAAAATAAGATGGAAGTCTCTTGAAAAATGACATTAGAGGAGATGGTATTAATACACAGAGATCTGTGGTTGGAATTACAAATAAAAAAAATGGTGACGTCTACCATCCATTTGGATATCTTCTCTATTAACTTTTGATGTTCTTTTCTGAGCCTACCATGTTGATCACGGTTATCGGCGAATCAGGATTCCACGCCGGAGAGGGAGCGTGTGAAAGAGAGACCACATCCAAGGGAAATAAATGGATGAAATTTTATTTTGATCGAGCGGAAATATGGGAAAAGTTCTTAAAGCAGAAGGATCAAAGGAAAGGGCCAATTAAAGACAAATTTTAGAAATTTAAGTCCTTGTCACCTATGCAGAGTAGGGGTTTTTACTCACCAGAAATGGGTTAATGTCACCCACCAATGGAACATTATTTTTAAAAATTTCTGTCCCTGTCACCTATGCTGAGCAGGGGTTTATTCACGGCAAAAATTGTAAAATGTCAACCCAAGAATGTCTACTAGGGTAGAGCAGGGGTCTATTACAGCCAAAAATTGTTTAATGTCACCCGAAAATGTAAAATCAAAATTATTGAAATTTATTAAGCTTTCTACTAGGTATAGCAGTGGTATATCACACCCCAAAATTGGTAAATTTCACCCGAAAACGTAACAGACAAATTAGTGATTTTTTTTTACCTGTCTACTAGGTATAGCAGTGGTATATCACACCCAAAAATTGCTGAATTTCACCATAAAATGTAGCAGACAAATTATAGAATTTACTTTACCTGTCTACTGTATGTATAGCAGTGGTATATCACACCCAAAAATTGGTGAATCTCACCCAAAAATGTAACAGACAAATTAGTGAAATTACAAAAAATAAAATAAAATACGTACAAAAAAAACTAAAAAAAAAATTGATTTATGAGGTGGAGGTCCATATGGAGTAGGAGTTTGAGGAGGCTGTGGACGTAGCGGTATAGGTGGAGCAGCGATGGAGGAGGACAAGGTAGCCAATAGTGATGAGTGGGAGGTGCCATATTTCGATTTCGAGATATTTCACAAATATTCGATTGAATATTCATCTTATATTTGTCGAAATCGAATATTCGTAATTATTCTATTTATCGCGAATAATATGCAATTTAAATATTGGCTTATTGCGAATTTTCTTTAAAATGTATAAGGCAACTTTCCTATGGCTAGGCTAATATGCGGATTTTACGAATATTCCCTATATTGCTATAACTTCATTTTTTAGAAGTTATAGCAATATAGAGCATATTCATAAAATACACATATACACTTTAATTTAGCTAATATAGTGCTATAATCTTTTTTTTTGTCAATTTTTTTTGCCTCTTTTGAACATCAGTTTTGTAAAAAATGTACACTATTAAAAAAAAATACTATAGCACCATATTAGCTAAATTGCAGTCTATATGTGTATTTTACAAATATTCGCTATATTGCTATAACTTAGTTTTTTAGAATATTCGTAATATTCTAAAAGACAGTTATAGCAATATAGCGAATATATTCGTTATTTAGAATATTCGTCTTTTTTTACTGTACTGTTATTCCACTTTGGCATACTGCTCCCCGACAAGCGTCCCCATCACCATGGAAACGCCTGTGGGTTAGAATATACCATCGGATCTGAGCTTTCACGATCTCAAGGAAAACTCAGATCCGATGGTCGTGTTTTCAGATGTAAAAAAATGATGAATATTTGATATAGCGAATATATAGCACTATATTCGTAATATTTGCGAATTTACAAAGTTGCGATATTTGCGATTAATATTCGCTATTCGAATATTCAAGCTCAACACTAGTAGCCAACACTGTTTTTTGTTTAATATATATATTTTTTTATTAGGGTACACTCCAAAAGAGTGAAATATCCAAAATACAAGAATGAGCAATTGCGCTGTAGTATAACAATGGCCAGTATACATGTCTATTCTGCACAAGGTACGGACAAGTCCTGTGGGATCCATGCCTGGTTCATTTTAATGAATGTTAGCTTGTCCACATTGGCTGTGGACAGGCGGCTGCGCTTGTCTGTGATAACGCCCCCTGCCGTGCTAAACACATGTTCAGATAATACACTGATTGCAGGGCAGGCCAGCACCTCCAAGGCGTAAAGGGCAAGTTTAGGCCATGTGCCCAATTTGAAGACCCAGAAGTTGAAGGGGGCAGACCCGTCATTCAGTACGTGTAGGCGTGTGCACACATATTGCTCCACCAAGTTGGTGAAATGCTGCCTCCTGCTAAGATGTTCCATATCAGCTGGTGGTGCTGGACCAACACCCAATACAACCAAAGGTTTATGTTTCAGTATCATTATATATCTTTAGCCACTCAAATTTTTCCCATTTTTTATTTTTTTTAATATACCAAAACCATAGGGAGTTCTTCTCACCACACAAAATGATGCCCGCTCTCACGCAGCCACCACCTTTTAACACCTAAATCCCCCCCCCCCTGCCTAATCACCCCCCTCACCAAAAGCTATTAACTCCCTCCTGCCCGGCCCTTCCTTCCAAAACCTATCATGTCGGCCTCCCCCTAACTCTTGTCCTAGTCCGGCCTCACTTGATTAGGTTATTGGTTACTTATTCAGGGCCTCTCAAATAACCCTCTAATTTTACCCAACTCCAACCTTCCAAATAAGTACACACAGCCACTGTTCGGATTAAATCGGCCACAGCAGCAATTTTTATTAATAAAACAAATACATAACATAAATAAAAATAAAATTAACCCTGACGAGGCAGATCATAGAAGCCCCAAAATTTAACATTCAAAAAAGCCCAACAGCTCGGAGACACCAACTGATGCATGCCTCTCCAAACCAACCAAGTGCCTCAACTATGAGAGTCCAGCTCCACCATTGAGGCCCTCCCATTTTCCAATACCATCCTATACCACCAGCTTCTAGGATCTCCTACCGCCAGCGATGAGCAGCTTGAACCCTACCTCCCTAAAGCCTTCACGTTCCTCCACAATCATAAGCCCTTTCAATATCTCCTTGCAAACCCAGGGACCACAAATCAATGCCCACCATCAAGTGAACACCATCCGCCCTCCAAAATCCTCCACTCTCCGACTACAAATCAGGATGCCTGACCGCCACTGTCCCATTCCGAGCCATAAATCTCCAAATCACCCTGTTCACCTTAATCCGAGCCTTATTAAGGAGCTCCAACAAACGTGCCTCCCATCATGTTTTTCAAGGCACTATATCGGACCATACCGTTATCAAGCCCAGAAACAGGGACCACAGTCGCAAAAAATCAACTTTATGTCCTTAATCAGTTCCCTGCAAGGCCTAACTCCCAAGTCATTACCCTGAACATGCAACACCAAGATGTCTGGAGGTCGATCCAGGCGTGCAAAACAGTGCACTTCCCTGAAAACACTACCCCATAACATACCTCTGCACTCGAGCCACTGCATTACTACGACATCCCTATCGAAACCTAACTGCCATCCGTTCGGTCGCACGTCCGCCTGAAGTGCCCCCCAAAAAACAAAGGATTGCCTGAGAATCCACACCAAAACCGCAGCACCTGAAACACAAAAACAAATCACCAAATTAATAACAACGCCCCCAGTGAACGCCCACCCTAATGAACGTATGACTTAAAATGTGAAGATTCCCACCTCCCAAATATCTTAATCACCTCCTCACTCATGCCCATTCTGGGCGCCTCCGTTGCCGCACAAATCTGGAAGGAATGACCAGTAAATACCCTAGAATCCATTCCCAACGCTCTTAAGCATTTCCTAAAAACCACAACAAACTGGAAACACAAAAGGAACGACCCATCTTCATGCCTTAGAAGGGCCCCCCCCCCCTACAAAACTCACATACGATCTGTATTCTCTCAAAAAGCGGACCGGACATAACAAACACCCGAGAACCTCAAACAACGTCACACTACAACCTCTACCCTCCCTATGAGTCTTGGACAAATGAAGATGCACCACCACCCTGTCTCCATACAAGTCAGCATCCTCCCCAAACAAACCACCCTTACTACGAACACTACTACACACCAATTCCCCCAAGCGAAATGCACCGAAAAAGCCAGAGAAAACGCCAACCTAAACAGCCGCATTTCACTCGCTGATCTGTAACCGAGCCCGCTTGAACCCCTATCTGCAACAACAAAGCAAACAAAACCAGCCTCCTACTATCCTCCACGCGCCTCCCCCCTTCTACAACCCTTTAATACCTGCTGGACCAAGAAGGTTTTAGTAACATCCGGTAGGCACCGCAATTTAAAACTGAAAGCCAAACCTGCCATAAAACTATTCACCTGAACTACGGACCACCCTTTTTTTGCCGCATTCCCCAAGAATAACAAAGGAATCTCAGCCTCCTCCATACCCACTTCCAAATCCTCACACCATTGTTCCCAACTATGCCACGCCTTCCCGTAGGCCAACCATGTACCAGCTCTCAATGACTCCCTCAACAGCCCCTCTACCGTACCTCCAAGAGCTTCCAAAGAGACTCAGCAACCCTTCCGCCTCCCCTTCTGGGGCCAGGTGCCGAAAACGCTTCCACTGCAAATGAGAAAGAGAGTCAGCCACCCCATTATCAACCCCTGGCACATGAACAGGCACAATCCAAGCGTTAAGCGATAAACAATGTAGAACTAAACGTTGCAATAACCGAACCACTGGAGGAGAAGAAGCAGTCAAACCATTGATCGCCTGTACCACTCCCAGGTTATCGTAATGAAAACAAACTTTCTGATTTCTAAACTTATCCCCCGAGAGCACCACAGCAAGCACTATTGGAAATAGCTCAAGCAGCGCAACATTCCTCATCCAGCCCCTCAACACCCAGGACTCAGGATTTAGGCCACCTCCCCGCACACCACTGCCTGTTGTAGTACACTCTAAAACCTATGCCACCCGCAGCATTCGAATATAAATCAAACTGTCCACCGCTTTACCCATAACCAACCTACCGATAAAATGCCTCAAAAACCCCTCCAAAACCACTAAATCACCCTTCAACTCATGAACTAGCCCAATAAAATGATGCGGAGAACCCCCCCCCCCCCATGCCAACCTCCTACAAAAAATTTGACCCATCGGAAATAATTTGACAAGCAAAATTCAGCTTCCCTAACAGGGATTGTTACAATCCCTCAAACAAATTTTGGGAACCCTTAATGCCTTCTCCACTACAATCCTCAAATTCCACACCTTGTCCTCTTGCAACCGACACTCCATTTTAATAGTGTCAATAACTATTCTTAAAAAACTGGGCCCCATCGTCTTACTGTCTGCCAACAACACCCAAAACAACTCAAAAAATAACTGCAAAATGGACAACAATAACGCACAAACCCGCAAATCCGCTGGACCCAAACATAGAAAATCATTGAGATAATGGATAAGTGAAGAACACCCCGATACATCCTTCACTACCTATTCCAGGAAGGAACTAAATGTTTAGAAATATGCACAGGACACCAAGCACCTAATCTGTAAACTCCAATCAATAAAATACCCGCCATGCCAGAAACAACCCAACAAATGCAAACTGTCTGGGTGAACGGGCAAAAGACAAAATGGTGCCTCAATGTCCGTTTTCCCCAATAAGGTCCCCGGACCCAATTTTCGTACCCAATCCACAGCCGTATCAAAGGAGTTATAGACCACTAAACAAAGTTTAGGATTAGGGTTCGTACCGAACTTTGTGATTTTTGGACCCCGGAGCCAAACCCGAACATTTCCGTAAAAGTTTGGGTTCAGCGCTTTCTTGGCGCTTTTTGAAAGGCTGCACAGCAGCCAATCAACAAGCGGTTAACTGTTTGACCTTAGAAGCCATCACAGCCATGCCTACTAATGGCATGGCTGTGATTGGCCAGAGCAACATTTGACCCAGGCTCTACATAAGCTTGAGTCATGTAGCGCTGCACGTCACTCTGCTGTTACAAGTGTAGGAAGAGGATGCTGCTGGACTTGTGATTTCAGGGAGAGAATAGGAGAGAATATAACTCTGCGATCTACAGACAAATAGTTGTGTGGCACAATCGTTTCACCCTGTCCTGAGGCCTCTGACCAAAAAAAAAAAAAACTCTTATAATTGTGTTAGTTAGGTGGGTGGTGGCGGCGGCCATTTTATGCAAGCTCAGTGCACCAGCACTGCATCTGAGCTTTTGGGACATTGCAAATCACCATTTTTGGGGGGCAAACTACATCTGGATTATTCAGTGTGCAATTTAAGGTAGAAATACACCCATCATTTTCTGGGGTTTTAAAAACACACTTTTTTGCCCAAAAACTGTATTTTCCTGATCTGCAAGTGTTAAATTCAAGTTTAATATATACAGCTTTCACATTCTGTTACAAAAAAACACTTTTTTGGCAATCTACAACATCTGGATTAGTCAGTGTGCAATTTAAGCTAGAAATACACCAATCATTTTCTGGGGTTTGAAATACAGCCATTTGAAATACAGCCATTTTGGGCAAATAAATATTTACTTCAGGCCTACACTGGTTCAGGTACTGTGAGATACTCCCTCTACATACAGGGGTTTGATTCATGGATTTGAAATACAGCCATTTTAAATACAGCCATTTTGGGCAAAGAAATATTTAATTTAGGCCTACACTGGTTCAGGCCCCGTGAGATACTACCTCTACATACAGGAATTTGATTCAGGCATTTGAAATACAGCCATTTTGGGCAAATAAATATTTACTTCCGGCCTACACTGGTTCAGACCGTGTGAGATACCCCGTCTATATACAGGTGTTTGATGCAGGCATTTAAAATACAGCCATTTGAAATGCAGCCATTTTGTGAAAAAACATTTTTTAATTTAGTCCTACACTGTTTCAGACCGTGTGAGATACCCGATCTACATATAGGGGTTTGATTCAGGGATTTGAAATACAGCCATTTTGTGCAAAGAAATCATTTAAATTAGGCCTACACTGGTTCAGGCCCTGTGAGATACCCCCTCTACATACAGGGGTTTGATTCAGGGATTTGAAATACCGCCATTTGAAATACAGCCATTTTGTGCAAAGAAATATTTAAATTAGGCCTACACTGGTTGAGGCCCTGTGAGATACCCCCTCTACATACAGGGGTTTGATTCAGGGATTTTAAATACAGCCATTTGAAATACAGCAATTTTGTGCAAAGAAATATTTACTTCAGGCCTACACTGGTTCAGGCCCTGTGAGATACTCCCTCTACATACAGGGGTTTGATTCAGGGATTTAAAATACAGCCATTTGAAATACAGCCATTTTGGGCAAATAAATATTTACTTCAGGACTACACTGGTTCAGACCATGTGAGATACCCCCTCTACATACAGGGGTTTAATTCAGGGATTTGAAATATAGCCATTTGAAATACAGCCATTTTGGGCAAAGAAATATTTACTTCAGGCCTACACTAGTTCAGGTCCTGTGAGATACTCCCTCTACATACAGGGGTTTGATTCAGGGATTTGAAATACAGCCATTTGAAATACAGCCATTTTGGGCAAATAAATATTTACTTCAGGTCTACACTGGTTCAGGCCGTGTGAGATACCCCCTCTACATACAGGTGTTTGATGCAGGCATTTAAAATACAGCCATTTGAAATACAGCCATTTTGTGAAAAAAAATTTTTTAATTTAGTCCTACACTGGTTGAGACCGTGTGAGATACCCCATCTACATATAGGGGTTTGATTCAGGGATTTGAAATACAGCCATTTGAAATACAGCCATTTTGTGCAAAGAAATATTTAAATTAGGCCTACACTGGTTCAGGCCCTGTGAGATACCCCCTCGACATACAGGGGTTTGATTCAGGGATTTTAAATACAGCCATTTGAAATACAGCAATTTTGTGCAAATAAATATTTAGTTTATGCCTACACTGGTTCAGGCCCTGTGAGATACTTCCTCTGCATACAGGGGTTTTATTCAGGGATTTGAAATACAGCCATTTGAAATACAGCCATTTTGGGCAAAGAAATATTTACTTCAGGCCTACACTGGTTCAGGGCCTGTGAGATACTCCCTCTACATACAGTGATTTGATTCAGGGATTTGAAATACAGCCATTTGAAATACAGCCATTTTGGGCAAATAAATATTTTCTTCAGGCCTACACTGGTTCAGGCCCTGTGAGATAATCCCTCTACATACTGTCACAACCAGACATCTGAGAAGCTCTGACAGATATCTTTCAGAACCTCCTCCTTGAGCTTTCTTTGTTTTGGTTTTCAGTTCCTCATCTCGTTAGCCTCTCTCAGCTGTCATGTAGTTGGACTGATTGCATCCCTTTAAATTCCTCCCCATAATGCATTAGTGTGTGGTTTATACAACTTCCTGGAGTGTGTGTGCATGCTGATCCTATTTTCCAGTCTTCTACAAGATAAGTGTTGTACATTCATTTGTGATTTTCTGTTTGCTGGATCCCAGGTGACCCTGACTCCCTCCGTGTCTAGTGTAGGGAGCCGGTGGTCGTGTCCCCTCACTATTGTAGGGTGTTCAGGTGTTATACAGTCGAGGTACGAGGATATGCGATCATCCACCATTGGGATGTTCGCATAGGCTGAGCAGTCAGGGAGAGTGCCAGGTCTTATGCCGGGGTCTCCCTTTTTGTTCCTTAGTTTTGGATCCAGTGAGTCATATATTCATTTTGTATTGTCTTGTTTCCTGTACACCTTCCGTGACATTATAAACCACCAAAACCGTCTCAAGCATGGATCCGGTTTCACTTTTGACTGAACGATTCCAGGGTCTTTCATTGGAGGTAGCTGATCTCCGTAAGACTCTTTCTCAGTTTCTAGTGACCGGTTCAGCTTGTGTTCATGGAGGTTGTTCTGAGCCTAAGATCTCGCTCCCGGATACGTTCTCCGGGGGTAGTGAGAATTTTGTGCGTTTCAGAGAGGCTTGCAAACTCCATTTTCGCCTTCTTCCCCATTCCTCTGGTGATGAGGAACGGAGGGTGGGGATCATTATATCGCTGCTCAGGGGTAACGCTCAGTCGTGGGCCTTTTCGCTGCCGGTGGGGGCACGGCCCCTCCGTTCAGTGGATGAATTCTTTTTAGCCCTGGGTCAGATATATGATGATCCGGATCGTGTTGCTTTGGCCGAGTCTAGACTACGTCTGTTATGCCAGGGTAAACAATCCGCAGAGATATAATGCTCAGAATTTCGGAGATGGGCAGCTGATACTGGTTGGAATGATGCTGCACTCCAAAGTCAATTTTGCCATGGTCTTTCAGAGGGATTGAAAGATGCATTTGCCTTTCATGAGAGGCCTATCTCCTTGGACTATGCTATGTCTCAGGCCGTTCGTATTGACAGGCGTCTTAGAGAGAGAGGAGAGATCACTCCTTCCTGTCATACTCAATCCCAGGACAGTGCAGCGGTCTCATTCTGTGCGCAGGGGTCTCAGTCGCTGTCAGCCCCTTCTGAGCAGGAGCCCATGCAGCTGGGGTTGATTGTCTCTGACAATAGAAGATTCACCCCCATGGGAAGGTTTGTTTTTGTTGTGGAGGTATAAATCATTTGGCAAATGTTTGTCCCTCTAGGAGATTCAGGCAGTTTTTTGGGAGTAATAAAGAAACAAAAAGGAAAAAATCTTTTAAAAATGTTCCATCTGTTACTATTGGCAGGGTTGAGGCGGAAATTGAAGGTTTTCCGTTTGCTTGTAGTTCCCGTTTTGTCCTGCCTGCCAGGGTGGCGCTAGAGAGCAAGAACATTTTTTGTGAGATTTTTGTAGATAGTGGAGCAGCTGTCAATCTTATTGATAATCAATTTTCTATAACTCATGGTTTCCAGGTATGCACTTTGGGAAAGGATATTCCTGTTTTTGCTATTGATTCCGCTCCACTTTCTCAGAAATCATTAAAGGGCATAGTTCACAATATTCGTTTAATTGTGAGTGATGCTCATGTTGAGGATGTGTCATGTTTCGTCCTTAGCGGATTACCTACTCCTCTTGTGTTGGGGCTACCCTGGCTCACTAAACATAACCCCACCATTGATTGGCAAGCGAGGCAAATAAATGGTTGGAGTGACTTTTGCAGAGGGAATTGCCTCACAACTTCTGTTTCTGAGGTTTCTACTAAGACTGCACCACCTTTTCTCTCTGAATTTTCGGATGTCTTCTCTGAGAAAGGAGTTCAGGATTTGCCCCCGCACAGGGAGTACGATTGCCCTATTAATCTCATCCCAGGTGCCAAGCTGCCTAAATCTCGTTTATACAACCTCTCCCAACCTGAAAGGGTCCCTATGCTTATATCTCTGAGAGTCTGAGAAAAGGACACATATGACCCTCGAAGTCACCTGTTGCCGCTGGTTTTTTCTTTGTTAAGAAGAAAGATGGTTCTTTAAGACCTTGTCTGGATTTCAGGGAGCTGAACAGTATCACTATCCGTGACCCTTATCCGCTTCCTCTGATCCCGGACCTGTTTAACCAGATTGTTGGGGCTAAAGTCTTTTCCAAATTAGATCTAAGAGGGGCATACAACCTGGTCAGGGTCAGAGAAGGAGACGAATGGAAGACGGCCTTCAATACCCCTGAGGGCCATTTTGAGAATTTGGTTATGCCTTTTGGTTTGATGAATGCCCCAGCCGTTTTTCAGCATTTCGTGAACAGCATTTTTTATCATTTAATGGGAAAATTTGTATTAGTGTATTTGGATGACATTTTGATTTTTTCTCCTGATTTCAAAACTCATAAGGAACACTTACGTCAGGTCTTGCTCATCCTGCGGGAGAATAAATTATACGCAAAACTGGAAAAATGTGTGTTTGCGGTTCCAGAAATTCAATTTCTGGGGTTTCTTCTCTCCATTTCTGGTTTTCGCATGGACCCCGAGAAGGTCCGCGCTGTGCTTGAGTGGGAGCTTCCTGAGAATCAGAAGGCGCTCATGCGTTTTTTGGGCTTTGCCAATTATTACAGGAAGTTTATTTTGAATTATTCCTCTGTTGTTAAACCACTCACTGATATGACCAGAAAGGGGGTCGATTTTTCCTCCTGGTCGGTAGAGGCGCGTAAGGCCTTTTCTAATATCAAGGAGAGTTTTGCTTCCGCTCCCATCTTGGTACAACCTGATATTTCTCTACCCTTCATAGTTGAGGTTGATGCTTCTGAGGTGGGTGTGGGTGCGGGTGCGGTCTTGTCTCAGGGTTCCTCTCCTGCCAAATGGCGACCGTGTGCCTTTTTCTCGAAGAAACTCTCCTCCGCAGAGAGAAATTACGATGTGGGAAATAGGAAGTTGTTGGCCATCAAATTGGCTTTTGAGGAATGGCGCCATTGGCTAGAGGGAGCCAGACACCCTATTACCGTGTTTACTGACCATAAAAATCTGGCCTACTTGGAGTCAGCCAAGCGTCTGAACCCGAGACAGGCCAGATGGTCTTTGTTGTCACGTTCCGCCATGGGGTTAAGAATGTGAAGGCAGATGCCCTGTCATGTTGTTTTCCGGGAGGTGGGAATTTTGAAGACCCGGGTCCATTTTTGCTGAAGGTGTGGTGGTCTCTGCTCTTTATCCTGAATTGGAGGCAGAGGTGCAGGTAGCCCAGTCAGAGGCTCCTGATCTTTGTCCTCCTGGGAGGTTGTTTGTGCCTCTCGCTTTAAGACACAAGATTTTTAAGGAACACCACAATACTGTCCTTGCTGGGCGCCCGGCGGCAAGAGCCACAGTGGATCTCATCGCTCGGAGATTCTGGTGGCCTGCGCTTCGTAAGTCGGTTGAGGGTTTTGTGGCAGCCTGCGAGACTTGCGCTCGTGCCAAAGTCCCTCATTCACGGCCATCAGGTCCTCTCCTTCCCGTCCTTGGACACATCTGTCCATGGACTTCATAACGGACCTGCCTCGTTCCTCGGGGAAGACTGTGATTCTGGTGGTGGTGGACCGTTTTAGCAAAATTTTGCATTTCATCCCTTTTCCTGGTTTGCCCAATGCTAAGACGCTGGCGCAGGCATTTATTGATCACATTGTCAAATTACATGGTATTCCTTCAGACATAGTCTCTGATAGGGGCACGCAGTTTGTTTCCAGATTCTGGAAGGCTTTCTGTTCTCGCTTGGGGGTTCGGTTGTCATTCTCTTCTGCTTTCCACCCGCAGTCGAATGGCCAGACAGAGTGCGTCAATCAGAATCTGGAGACATAGCTGCGCTGTTTTGTGGTGGAGAATCAGGAGGATTGGTGTTATTTTTTGTCCCTTGCTGAGTTTGCTTTAAATAACCGTCGTCAGGAGTCCTCTGATAAGTCACCATTTTTTGGTGCATATGGGTTTCATCCGCAGTTTGGGACTTTCTCGGGAGAGGGGTCTTCTGGTTTACCTGATGAGGACAGATTCTCCTCGTCTTTGTCATCTATTTGGCAAAAGATTCAGGATAATCTAAAGAGCATGAGTGAGAGATATAAGCGTGTGGCAGATAAAAGACGTGTGCCTGGTCCGGACCTGAATGTTGGTGATCTGGTGTGGTTGTCTACCAAGAATATCAAATTGAAGGTTCCCTCCTGGAAGTTGGGTCCTAAGTTTATTGGGCCTTACAAAATCCTGTCTGTCATCAATCCTGTTGCCTACCGTCTTGATCTTCCTCAGACTTGGAAGATCCATAATGTTTTTCACAAGTCCTTATTAAAACCTTATGTTCAACCCATTGTACCCTCGCCTTTGCCTCCTCCTCCGATTATGGTTGATGGGAATCTAGAATTTCAGGTCTCTAGAATTGTGGATTCTCGTGTTGTCCGTGGTTCTCTCCAGTACCTCGTTCATTGGGAGGGTTATGGTCCTGAGGAGAGGATGTGGGTCCCAGTGACGGACATTAAGGCCACTCGTCTCATCAGGGCTTTCCATAGGTCCCATCCTGAGAAGGTGGGCTCTGAGTGTCCGGAGTCCACTCGTAGAGGGAGGGGTACTGTCACAACCAGACATCTGAGTAGCTCTGACAGATGCCTTTCAGAACCTCCTCCTTGAGCTTTCTTTGTTTTGGTTTTCAGTTCCTCATCTCGTTAGCCTCTCTCAGCTGTCATGTAGTTGGACTGATTGCATCCCTTTAAATTCCTGCCCATAATGCATTAGTGTGTGGTTTATACAACTTCCTGGAGTGTGTGTGCATGCTGATCCTATTTTCCAGTCTTATACAAGATAAGTGTTGTACATTCATTTGTGATTTTCTGTTTGCTGGATCCCAGGTGACCCTGACTCCCTCCGTGTCTAGTGTAGGGAGCCGGTGGTCGTGTCCCCTCACTATTGTAGGGTGCTCAGGTGTTATACAGTCGAGGTACGAGGATAAGCGATCATCTACCATTTGGATGTTCGCATAGGCTGAGCAGTCAGGGAGAGTGCCAGGTCTTATGCAAGGGGTCTCCCTTTTTGTTCCTTAGTTTTGGATCCAGTGAGTCATATATTCATTTTGTATTGTCTTGTTTCTTGTACACCTTCCATGACACATGCAGGGGTTTGATTCAGGGATTTAAAATACAGCCATTTGAAATACAGCCATTTTGGGAAAATAAATATTTACTTCAGGACTACACTGGTTCAGACCGTGTGAGATACCCTCTCTATATACAGGGGTTTAATTCAGGGATTTGAAATATAGCCATTTGAAATACAGCCATTTTGGGCAAAGAAATATTTAAATTAGGCCTACACTGGTTCAGACCGTGTGAGATACCCCCTCTACATACAGGTGTTTGAATCAGGCTTCTGAAATACAGCCATTTTTTTTTTGCAAATAAATATTTAATTTAGGCCTACACTTGTTCAGACCGTGTGAGATACACCCTATACATACTGTAGTTCTATTCTACTATTAATTAAATACCCATTTAGGGCAAGATCCTTTATTTGAAAAATATGAGGGGAGCGTCAAATAAGGGACGTGGCCCAGGTCGTTGTGCTGCTGGTGGAGCTCCTGTTGCAGGGAGAGGACATCTGTGCCAGCTACACGCACAAGTCAAACCCCTTCCTCAGGTGCGAGTAGGTGACAAAACCTGCAGTGGTATTTGGTCGGGCCTAATGCTGCTCTACGAATCGTGAGGCCTGAACAAGTACAGGCGATAGTAGATTGGGTTGCTGACAGTGGATCCAGTTCCTTGACATTGTCTCCCACCCAGTCTCCTGCTGAAAGACCACAATTGGCACCTGCAGCCAATGTCCATCAGTCTTTCACCCCCTTGCAAATCAGCCAAGCAGTCTGAGCCCCAAGTCATGCAGCAGCCTCTTCTGCTTTTTGATGACTCTGTTAGCAGGGTTTCACAGGTCCACACACCTAGCCCTGCCCCAGAAGTGGAAGAGATTGAGTGCACCGATGCCCAACCACTTATCTTTCAAGATGAGTACATGGGAGGACCATCGCAGCATGTCTCGGATGATGATAAAACACAGGTGCCAACTGCTGGGGCTTTTGAAAGTGTGCAGACCGACAAGGAACTCAGGGGTGAAGACTGGGTGGAAGATGATGTGTAGGGCAATGAGGTCCTGGACCCCACATGGAATCAAGGTCATGCGAGTGACCTATGTAGTTCGGAGGAAGAGGCGGTGGTTGCACAGGGCCACCAGCACAGCAGAAGAGGGAGCAGGGTGCAAAAGCGAAGCGGCCGTCCTCTAGACAGTACGCCTCCTGCTGCCCACCGCAGCAAGGGACCAAAATCAGCTCCAAGGAGTTCCCTGGTGTGGCAGCTCTTCAGACAATGTGCTGAAGACCAGACACGAATGGTTTGCACGCTGTGCAATCAGAGCCTGAAGCGAGGCATAAACGTTCTCAACCTGAGCATAACCTGCATGACCAGGCATTTAAGGGCAAAGCACGAGTTGCAGTGGAGTAGACACCTCAAAAACCGAGAAAGGTCTCTGGCTCCTCCTGCTTCCTCTTCTGCTGCAGTCTTGGCCTCTTCATCCACCTCTGGAGTGATAGTGCCACCTGGCACCCCGCAAACAGAGAATCTGCTAGCAACACCAACACCTGGGTCACCAAGCATCTCCACAATGTCCCACGGAAGCGTTCAGCTCTCCATATCCCAAACGCTGGAGAGGAAGAAGAAGTACCCCCCCTACCCACCCACGATCCCTAGCCCTGAATGCCAGCATTTCTAAATTACTGGCCTTTGAAATGCTATCATTCCGTCTGATGGAGACAGATAGTTTTAAAGGCCTTATGGCGGTGGCTGTCCCACAGTACGTCGTGCCCAGCCACCACTACTTTTCAAGGCGAGCCATCCCTTTCCTGCACAACCAAGTAGGGGACGAAATCAGGTGTGCACTGCGCAACGCCATCTGTGGCAAGGTGCACCTCACTACTGATACGTGGAACAGTAAGCACAGTCAGGGCCATTATATCTCCATAACAGCACACTGGGTAAATGCAGTGGTGGCTGGGCCTGAGGCGGATAGCAGTTTGGTGCATGTCCTTCCACCACTGAGGATTGCAGGGCGCTTCAGTTTGCCTCCTGTTGCTTCCTTCTCCTACTCTGCTTCCTCATCCTCTACCAGCTCCTCATCTGGTCAGTGTAACACCTTCATTACCAACTTCAGCACAGCCAGGGGTAAACGACAGCAGGCAGTTTTAAAACGTATCTGTTTGGGGGACAAACCCCACACTGTGCAGAAGCTGTGGATGGCAATTGAACAACAGACCGATGAGTGGTTTGTGCCAGTCAGCCTCAAGCCCGGCCTGGTGGTGTGCGATAATGGGCGAAATCTCGTAGCAGCTTTGGGACTAGCCGGTTTTGACGCACATCCCTTGCCTGGCGCATGTGCTGAATTTGGTGGTGCAGAGATTCCTTAAAAATTACATTGATATGTCAGAGCTGCTGCATAAAGTGCAGGCCGTCTGTGTGCGCTTTCGGTGTTCTCACCCTGCTGCTGCTCGCCTGTCAGCGCTGCAGCGTAACTTCGGCCTTCCCACTCACCGCCTCATATGCAATGTACCCACAAGGTGGAACTCCACCTTGCACATGCTGGCCAGACTGTGCAAGCAGCAGCAGGCGATAGTGGAGTTTCAGCTGCAGCACGCACAGGTGAGTCGCTCGGCGGAACAGCACCACTTCATCACCAATAAGTGGGCCTCCATGCGTGACGTGTGTGCCATGTTGCGTTGTTTTGAGCACTTAAGAAACATGGCCAGTTCCCATGGCGCAGTCCTCAGCGTTACTATCCCACTTCTATGTCTCCTTGAAAAAACTGTTATTAGGCCAGTCATTCGCAAGTGGTTCGGAGGGTGGGTTCCTGCACCAACAGAGGCCAGGTACACAATTGTCCAGCCACGGCATAGTTCTGGAGGATGAGGAGGGTGATGAGGAGGAGAGACTGTCTTCACAGCAGGGTGGCACCCAAAGCAGCTCATGGGCATCACTGGAGCGTGGCTGGGGGGATACAGAGGACGCAGACGATACACCTCCATCAGAGGAGAGCTTGTTGTTCCCTTGGCACACATGAGCGACTACATGCTGCAGTTCCTCCGCAACGACCGCCCAGTTGCCCACATTCAAACTAGTGCTGATTAATGGGTGGCCACCCTGATGGATCCCTGCTACAAGGACAACATGCTGTCTTTATTTCCCTCACTGGAGCTTGATCGGAAGATGGGCGAGTACAAGCACACGCTGGTAGACACGATGCTTTTTAGATCCATTTTAGTGCCCCAAAGTTCAGGTCCCCATTGACTTCAATGGGGTTCGAGTTCGGGGTCAAGTTCGGGACCGAACCAGAACTTTGCGGCGAAGTTCAGCCGAACATGGCAAGCCCAAACTTCCAGGTGTTTGCTCAACCCTACCTATGACCCATAACTTTAGGTTCTATAAATTCCACATACTGTATTGATTATAGTGCATCTTTAAAAATACTATAGTTATGGAATCACCCATTATGTGTGTCTATGCATGTATGCAGAAAGAAGCCAATCCCTTGAATCTATCCTGGCACTCTATTAAAAAGTAAGGTACGTCGGTCAAGTTTCATTCTTAGACTTCTTAGTTCTTAGTACAGAATTACCACTGGTGTTTTGAAACGTGAACTTTGTGGTGGTTGTCTTCTTGAAGGAAACATTGCAAGTACTTGTCATTGATAGCTACCCAGCTATATGAACTGTGTTCCTAAAATAGACTCAAGAAACAAACTATGCCCAGGCCTACAGGATGCAATATAAAACTGTCTCCAAAAATAGTTCTTGGAAACCAATACAAATCAAGTATATCAATTAACCAGCCTGGTTTTTAAATCTTATTTTGACTGCTCATGATGACAAATGCTAGCATGCTAGTTAGCTAGCAATCAAAGTATGTATTTTTAGTTACAGCTAGACAACTAAAGATGGTAAAAATAAGTAAATGATATATATGTGAAGATTCTGAAATGTTATCTTAAAACATTAAATGTCCATATGTTAATAATATAAACATTAGAGGGAATAGTGCAGACACAGAATTCTCCAAGGACCTCCCCTAAATGTCTCTTTAAAACGATTGCCATAGTGAGGATGTAATGCTGATAAGTTTTAAAAAATGTGAATTTTCCCCAAATATTCTATGTGATCCGAATTTATTAGTGATGAAACGTGTTAAAAATCAGCTATTTCCTGGCTGCAGAGAGCCTGTATATCTGTGTAAAACACTGTGCATTGCAGAAACATGCATAGGTAGTCCGCTGTGGTACTGTTGATGTGCTTGACAGGCAGATGACAGGTGTCACTCTTAGAATCAGTTTACACTTCACTAACTTTGTCCGGGAACAAAACTGACCAAAACTCAAATTAGTACTCAGCCTTACAGGTCAATCTTAGCATCAGGTATAAGGAACCATGCAAGATTGTAGTATAGAGTGAAAGAGTGCACTCATTTTTAGTGATAGACAAACACCAGTTGGGACAGTTTGCTATCAAATGTTCGCCAACCGCACAATCGTAGTGGGCCCCATCGACTTTAATGGCAGGCAAACCTATAAAGCCTTTTAGAAGTACACAAATAGTCTCACAACATGGACAGTGACATACCACAGGGGGATCATTGGCAAAAATTCCCACAAAAAATATGTATTTTAATTAGGGGCCATTTAATGCATCTTAAAGGGAAACGCTCAAAAATTTGCCCTGCTAGAGCCTGGAAATTTTTTATTTTAGGCCACGGGAGTACAGGATCCAAAAATTAGGCATTCAACTGACAGAAAAGAACTTGTGATTATGTGGCTGGAGGTACATTAGGCGGTCATTGGCTAAAAATGTTACTGTAGGCCAGTACATGCCCAAAAAATTAGGCATTCATCTGACAGAAAAGAACTTGTGATGATGTGGCTGCAGGTACATTAGGCAGTCACTGGATAAAAATTTTACTAGAAGGCCAGTACAGGCCCCAAAAATTAGGCATTTACCTGACAGAAAAGAACTTGTGATGATGTGGCTGGAGGTACATTAGGCGGTCACTGGAAAAAATCTTTACTGTAGGCCACTAGAGTATAGGCCCCAAAAATTAGGCATTTACCTGACAGAAAAGAACTTGTGATTATGTGGCTGGAGTTACATTAGGTGGTCACTGGGTAAAAATGCTACTGTAGGCCAGTACAGGCCCCAAAATTTAGGCATTCACCTGACAGAAAAGAGCTTGTGATGATATGGCTGAAGGTACATTAGGCGGTCACAGGCTAAAAATTTTACTGTAGGCCAGTACAGGCCCCAACAATTTGTCATTCACCTGACAAAAAATAACTTGTGATGATGTGGCTGGAAGTTCATTAGGTGGTCATTGGATAAATGTTTTACTGTAGGCCACAGGAGTACAGACCCCCAAAATTAGGCATTCAACTGACAGAAAAGAACTTGTGATTATGTGGATGGAGGTACATTAGGAGGTCACTGGATAACATTTTAGCTGTAAGCCACTGGAGTATAGGCCCCAAAAATGAGGCATTAACCTGACAGAAAAGGCCTTTTATGCCGCTATATATACATAAGACAGGGGCCATTCTTTGTTCTGTGTGGTGGCGTATATGTGTGGGCTGGCATGAGGAAATTCAATTATACATGGTCGTCACAGGTGTTGAATTCCTACGACATCCATGCCTCATTCCTTTTTAGAAATGTGAGATAGTCCACACTGTCGTAAGCTAGGCAAGTGTACTTATCGGTCACGATCCCTCCTGCTGCGCTGAATGTCCTTTGGGACCGAATACTTGATGAGGGGCAAGCCAACAATTGTGCCAGCTCTGGCCACAGGTCAAGCCTCCACGCCCAGAAGTCCAGTGGTTTCCCGCTTCGCAGAGCGTCCACATTGGCCGTTAACCCAATGTAGTCAGATACCTGTCGGTCTAAGGGTTCCCTGAGGCTGGATCTGGAGGGCTGCTGTCAATGGGTTGGCTGCAAGAATGATCTCATATCCAATGTGACCAACTAACTTCAAACCGCACTCTTCTTGCAGGCGCGGTAGGATTAGTACCCACACCTGTTTCGCTGTGGGCGGAAATTTGTCTGCCTGCGCCCGCAACAGCAAAATACAGGATCTCTCACAGAAAGTCCTGGAAATGCTGCATTCTGCCAGCCCTCTGTAATGCTGGTAACATGTCCACCATTTTGTGTTTGTAGCAGAGGTCTAAGTACGTTGCCACCCAGTACTGGTCCTTTACCTTTTTGATTTTTATACAGGGGTCCCTCTTCAAACACTGGAGCATGAAGGCCCCCATTTGCACTAAATTAAAAGCGGTGGACTGCCCTGGCTCCTGCTCATCGCCCAGGAGAATGTCATCTTCAGTCTCCTCCTCCAGCCATGGACAACACCAGGGATCCCCAAAAAGTTTAAAGTCCCCCTCAAAGCCTGCCCTTCTTTCTCCTCCTCCTCCCCCCAGCCACCGTCCTCCACGCTCCAGAAAGTGTCACGGCTGAGGATGGGGAAAACCCTCAGCCGTGCAATGCCAGATGATGTTGGTTGCTGCTTGGCCAGGACGACATAATTAGGGAGCAGGTCATCTCCTAACGCGTCCCTAACACTGACCCTGACTCCTAGCCGTATGAGCCAACCCTGATGGTAGGAGGACTCATACACCGGAACCTAATAGTCCCTGCTAGCCCTCAGGGTGGCCCGGAACTAGGAGCAGGGTAAGACGACCTGTTCCTCCTAGGCACGGAAGAACAGGAGTCTCACTGGCCAAGCTGCAAGGAAAAGGGGTACAAAAACAGACCTATAGATATGGCAGGTGAACTGCACTAGTTCCACCTACCTGCCACAGCCTTGCTGACTGGATCCCTGTGCTGACACGCTGATGTCCACACCATACTTAAATGGACACAGCCAACACACATACACACACAGGAACCCAGATCCATAGCTGCATTAAATACCATAAGGAATACAACATCAACTTAACATATAAACATCTATGACCACAAGGGTGGCCCTCACTGGCAGATGGTATAAAGTAGGAGGATGACTCCAGCAGACCATGGCTGAAGTACCCCTCTGACTACTGCTCTTAGCAGAGGCTACATAGGCCCAAGTAGCCACACCCACACAGACACACCCAGTTTTCACACACACAGAAGGGAATTAACCCTTCTCACACAGGGGAGGGAAGACAGCCACTTAAAGGAGAATGTGCACACATAACTTAAACCCTGTGCACACCAGACATATAAAAGACACACCTAACAAAGATAGGTTGCCAGGTGCAACCGCATGCACATTGCAGCAAGCTGCCTAGCACCGGCTCAGGCAGCTAAACTGCGAAATAACTACATGTTGCCAGCGGCAACCACAAGTGAGGCAACATACTAGCGGCCCTCACCTGTGGTTGAACAACCAAACCAGACCGCAGGCAACAGCCTGCGGATACAGGAGTCATGACCATGACCATGGTCGTGACACTCCCACCCCTTAAAGCCCCCCCACCAAAAAAAAAGGGGAAAACTAGTAGGAGATCCATCAAGAGGATAGGAGAAGGGGAATCAGCGTCATAAAATGTGCCTCTCCCCAGGACTCCTGCTGGCCCCTGGAGCAACACACAGGAACCAGGAGCCGACTGCCAGGCTCCAGGGCAACACACAGGAACCGGAGACCAGCAAAGAAACAGCCCGGGGAGACCGCACTGACGCTGCGTTCACTCTCCACTCAGGTCCCCACTCCAGTCGCTGCCAGCAGACACTCCTAACCAGCACGCAGCCGGAACACTAACGGAATGCTGCCAGCAGACGACCAGAGATAGGAACATGGAGAGGGACGATGGATCACCAACACGGACACGGAAGGTAAGGTGGCGGAGAATAAGCCGTAAACGGTGAACCCCAAAACGCTCTCCCTCCGGAGAACACGCATGCACCACAAAAGAAGATGGTGATGCATGCTGCACCCTCTTTCGAAGGTGTGCAACCGCATACCAAACATACAACAGTGAGGGAATTAAAAGTAATTGTAACAGAAAACTGCAGCACTCTCCAGCCTTGGTCTTTTCAAACTTTATTCACCAATTCAATGCGATGTTTCGATCTATATGATCTTTCTCAAGCAATTTAACAATGTGAACTAAAAACCGGATACATATACCCTACTAACCAACTGCCAGGTGCAACCACATGCACATTGCAGCAAGCTGCCTAGCACCAGCTCAGGCTGCTAAACTGCGAAATAACTACATGTTGCCAGCGGCAACCACAAGTGAGGCAACATACTAGCGGCCCTCACCTGTGGTTGAACAACTAAACCAGACCGCAGGCAATAGCAAAGAAAGAAGGCGTGAGGTACGATGTCACTGATGGTGCCCTGGCTGCAACTTACCAGTTTGGTAATCTCATCAAATAACCGCAGAAGTCTGCATGCGTCGAGCATGAGCAGTCACTGGCGCGGTGAAAAAAAAAACAAGCTCCCCAGAACATGTCCTTTTTCAGAGTTCATACAGGTAGTCGTTAACGGCACGTTTCTGCTGGAGCAGCGTATCAAGCATATATCAGGATGGAGTTCAAACGCGTCGGGCTGTCACAAATCAGTGGGATTTTCCCTACCACCCCTACTACCTCTGTGGAACGGCCTGCCTCTTCCTCTGCCTGTCACTTTCAAATTTACCCTGTGTCTAAGTCCCTAGAGAAGAGCAGTATTTGTTGTAGCAGGTACATCGCAGGCCTCAATCAATATTTGGTGGAAACAGATATATGGAACCCCTTAATCAGTATATTGTGGAAGTAGGTATATCGCAGGCCTCATTCAATATTTGTTGGAAACAGGTATATTGAAACCTCTAATCAGTATTTTGTGGAAGCAGGTCTATCGCAGCCCTCTATCAGTATTTTGTGGAAGCAGGTATATCGTAGGCCTCAATTAATATTTGCTGGAAACAGGTATATCTAACCCCTTAATCGCTATTTTGGGGAAGCAGGTATATCGTAGGCCTCAATCAATATTTGGTGGAAACAGGTGTACGGAACCCCTTAATCAGTATTTTGTGAAAACAGGCATATTGCAGGCCTCAATCAATATTTGTTGGAAACAGATATATGGAACCCCTTAATCGGTATTTTGTGGAATCAGGTATATCATAGGCCTCAATCAATATTTGGTTGAAACAGGTATATCAAACCCATTAATCAGTATTTTCTGGAAGTAGGTATATAGCAGCCCTCAATCAGTAGTTTGTGGAAGCAGGAATATCAAACCACTTAATCAGTATTTTGTGGAAGCAGGTATATTGAAGGCCTCAATCAATATTTGGTGGAAGCTGGTATATCGAACCCCTTAATCAGTATTTTGTGCAAGCAGGTATATCGCAGGCCTCAATCAATATTTGGTGGAAGCAGGTATATCGAACCTCTTAATCAGTATTTTGTGGAAGCAGGTATATCGTAGCCCTCAATCAATAGTTTGTGGAAACAGGTATATCAAACCCATTAATCAGGATTTTCTGGAAGTAGGTATATCGCAGCCCTCAATCAGTATTTTGTGGAAGCAGGTATATGAAACCCCTTAATGAGTATTTTGTAGAAGCAGGTATATCGTAGGCCTCAATCAATATTTGGTAAAAGCAGGTATATAGAACCCCTTAATCAATATTTTGTGAAAGCAGGTATCTCACAGGCCTGAATTAATATTTGGTGGAAACAGGTATATCGAACCCTTTAATCTGTATTTTGTGGAACAAGGTATATTGCAGGCCTCAATCAATATTTGGTAGAAACAGGTATATCGAACCATTAATCAGTATTTTCTGGAAGCAGGTATATCACAGCCCTCAATCAGTATTTTGTTGAAGCAGGAATAAAGAACCCCTTAATCAGTATTTTGTGGAAGCAGGTATATTGCAGCCCTTAATCAATATTTGGTGTAAACAGATATATCGAACTCCTTAATCTGTATTTTGTGGAATCAGGTATATCGTAGGCCTCAATCAATATTTGGTGGAAACAGGTATATCAAACCCATTAAATCAGTATTTTCTGGAAGTAGGTATATCGCAGACCTCAATCAGTATTTTGTGGAAGCAGGTATATCAAACCACTTAACCAGTATTTTGTGGAAGCAGGTATATTGCAGGCCTCAATCAATATTTGGTGGAAACAGGTATATAAAACCCCTTAATCAGTATTTTGTGGAAGTAGGTATATTGCAGGCCTCAATCAATATTTGGTGGAAACAGGTATATCGAACCCCTTAATCAGTATTTTGTGGAAGCAGGTATATCGCAGGCCTCAATATTTTGTGGAAGCAGGTATATCAAACCCCTTAAAGGGATTCTGTCACTCCACTAAACTCATTATTTTTTTGTCTCCTTAAAATCCTTATGCTACGATTTCTCAATATATAGGGCTATTACTCCGTTTGGTTCAGTAGTTATATAAAAAAACTGACTTTTATAATATGCAAATTACCTCTTTAGCAGCAAGTAGCGCCCTACCTGCTGCTAGAGAGGTAATTTGCATAATATAAATGTGAGTTTTTTTTTATATAACTACTGGACCAAACGGAGTAATAGCCCTATATATTGAGAAATTGCAGCATAAAGATTTTAAGGAGACAAAAAATAATAATAATGAGTTTAGTGGAGTGACAGAAGCCCTTTAAGCAATATTTTGTGAAAGCAGGTATATCACAGCCCTCAATCAGTATTTTGTGGTAGCAGGTATTTGAAACCCTTTAATCAGTATTTTGTGGAAACAGGTATATCACAGCCCTCAATCAGCATTTTGTGGAAGAAGGTATATCACACCCCTCAATCAGTTTTTTTTTAGGGCAACAGGTATATCACACTTGTTGCAAATAGTTGTTCCAATAGCGCTTTTCCCTCTATATAGCTGCGGTATTGCAGCAGAACCGCACATAACTGCTGCACAATACAAATGCACTATATACTTTCTATGTTAGAAAGTATATTATAGGTATATCACACCCCTCAATCAGTTTTTTTTTGAGGCAACAGGTATATGACACCCATTACAATTAGTAGTTCCAATAGTGTTTGTCCCTCTATATAGCTGCGGTATCGCAGCAGAACCACGCACAACTGCTGAACAGTACAAATGCACTTTAATATACTTTCTATGTTAGAAAGTATATTATAAGTATATCATACCCATCAGTATATCACACCTATCAATAGCACACCTATACCAGTCCTTAAACTGACTTTTTTGGCCCTATTAGCTAGCGTTTTTTGTCCCTAACCGCCTGTTCCTGCTCCACAAAGCAACCTCTCCCTACACTGGCAAAACACAGAATGTAAAATCGCTGCCAGATCGGGTTCTTTTATAGGGTGGGGGTGTGTCCATGTGCTGAAACGTCTCAATTGTCTGTCCTCTCCCACCTGATGGATGTGTCATGGCCCATGGGTCAAAGTTCTGCGCAATGCATATGTTCGCAGAATTGCGAATGGTCAAAGTTTGCTGTGAAATGATACAAGTAGTGGCCCATGACAGAATGGAGGCTTCGTCAGCAGTAAGTTTGTGTTGGCATCATTGATTTTTTTCCCCTTTTCTGATTCGTCACAAGAATACCCCCAAAAAATGGATCCTGTCTTTTCACACAGTCATCATTTGGTAAGTAATCCATCAGTATTGCTAGGGAAAAAAAAAAAAAAAAACAGGAGTGGATCCAAAACAGAGATGACATGTAATTGGAATATTTGTATGTCTTCTGTGTTTTGTTCCCACTCCTACTTTTGGCTTACAAATCATGAGCATATCCTAAAAAAAAAATAGGGACCGTGTGATAGAGGCCTTACTGATGCTTTAAAGACAGGATTAATTGTGTTTTTCATTTTTCCATCCTTTAGACAGATCAGAAGAAGGGTAAAATACATGGTGATATCAACAAGGCTAAACCACTGGTGGCCCAGTCCCAGAGTGGGGAGGGAGGCAACCGCATGAGGAGTCAACACAGTGGCCCAGTCACAGAGTACAGAGGGTGGCAACCGCATGAGGAGTCAACACATTGGCCCAGTCACAGAGTAGAGAGGGTGGCAACCGCATGAAAAGTCGACACAATAGCCCAGTCACAGAGTGATGAGGGTGGCAACAGCATGAAGAGTCAAAACAGTGGCTCAGTCACAGAGTGGGGAGGTGGGGGCAATATCAGTGGCAGTAACAGCATAAGATCGTGGGTGGCAGCAGGAGAATGTGGCAGCAGAGGCAGCAGGTGTGCGGCATGAGGTGGCTCCTGCCCCTCCCCTCTGCAGCAGTCATGGCAGTGGAATGTGAACGCAGAGGAGCCCCCGGTTAGACCTTTGTGAGTATGGACAATAGCGAACACAGGCAGCAGCCAACTGACTACATAGGATGGCTCAATAGTAGTTGAGCTTATTCCCCCTTACAGCGGGTGGAAAAAAGGCCCCCATTTTGAAGCAGTAGAGAGGATCTAACATTGTGGAGAGCTAGTAGTCATCCCTCTGCTGAATGGTTATAATATGGCTGTCACTATGCAAGCAATTAAGCATGCATCTAGCCATTTGCGCAAGGGACTCAGAGGTACTGCCTTCCGCCTTCTCCACTGCATACTGCTAATGTGTGTTGGGGTCATCTGTCTGGTCTTCCTCATTGCCCTCTAGCTCCTCCTGTTCCTCTTCTGTCACTTGTGCAGAAAAAACTCAAATTTTTGTGTACATTGCTTGTGCATGAATGTCCTCCTACTCCTCCAGTTCAGACCCCACAGGGCTCAGGTGGCAGTAAGATATAGGCGCCACATCTCCTGTCCCCTGGCCAGCCAGATTTATCAGCATCTGCTCCAGGACGTGAAGGAGTGGAATGATGTGGTTCATCCCATAGTCCTGGAGACTGATAAACAAAGTGGCCTCCTCAAAGGGCCTGAGCAAATGGCAGGCGTCACGCATGAGCTACCACTGGTGAACGTTGAAGTTACACAAGGAAGTGCTCCTGTCCATCAATAAATAGTTTACGGTGTTCCTCTGCTCATGTAGTCGGTCCAACATGGTTAATGTGGACTTCCAATGGATGGAAACGTTGCATATCAGGCAATGTTGGGGAACACTATTCTGCCTTTACAGCTCTTGGAGGACGTGTTTTGCAGTGTAAGAGTTGTTGAAGTGCATGCTCAGTTTTCTAGACATTTTCAGGATGTCTTCCAGTTTTGTGGAAGACTTCAGGAATAGCTTTACAACCAGATAAAAGATGTGTATCATGCAGGGCTCATGCGTCAGCCCTTCTTGATGCAGAGCCAACACCATGTTCTTCCTGTCATCGGTGACCATGGTTCCGATCTTCAGTTGGCGAGAAGAGAGCCAGGATTCAATTTCCTCTTGAAGGATGCAGAACAGTTCCTTCCTTTTTGACTCAGTTCACCCAGGCAAGCCAGGTGCAGAACAGCATGACACCACTGTATTTTGCATAGGTGGTATGTTGGAGGAACACTCTGAATTGTGCCTGCAGTGGAGGATGAGGACAAGGTTGAGGATGAGAAGACAGAGGAGGACATTGGTGCAGGTTTTAAATCTTGAGAAAGCAGAGGTGGTAGTGCTGTCACCTGGCCAAGTTGCTGGTGTGGCTGGGCAGGAATAACATTTACCCAGTGGGCCATAAAGGACATAGTTACAGCTACACATGTCGGCACTGCCGTGAACTTTATTAGGCATCAGCAGGCTCAAGGACTGTCCCACCTTCTATTCAACATGCATGTGCAGGGCTGATAGAGCCTTTTTAGAGAAGTAATGATGGCTTGGGACTCTCCACCTTAGCTTGGCACAAGCTATCAGTTCTCTGAAAGGTGCAGAGTCAACCACATGGGAAAGGGAGGGACTGTAATACCAGAAACTTGGCCAGTAGTACGTTCAGCTTCTGTGCCGTTGAATGAATGCAAACATACTGTTGTCTTTTTGCAATCGCCTCGGTGATCGATTGCTGACTAAATGAGTGACAAAAAGTAGAAGGAAGAGCAGGAGCATCAGACCCATTAGATGATGAAAAATCAAAGAAATATAGTGGCAAATATGGGGGAACTGCTCAAACCCCAAACACTGTAGCGTGTTTTTCATTGGGGGAGCAGTCCCAACACATGTGGACCACAGCAAACGACCATCCCCAGCAAAAAATGCGTACAATGGAGGATGCCGGCGCGGTCCACATGCACCACAAAGGCATCCTACACAAAACAGAGCATTGTGCGGATGAAATTATAATTATATAAATCACAGAAAAAAATGAACCAAACGGATATGCCACTGACTATACTAGCTAGTCATACAAGCAGATATTAAAAGCTGAGACTTTTGCCAATATATTCCTGTCAGGAACACATTAGAGCCCATCATGCACCACGTCACAGTCTCTCAGTATGGCAAGGGTCCTACCACTATGCTAACTATGGTGTGAACACGGTCTAAAGGTGATGAAATCCAGCTTCCACACAACTGCATAGCAGGACAACTAATTCAATGTGAATAAAGCAAGACTGTAAGCCACACGCATATCAGACCGTGTGGCTTACAGTCAGACCATTAGATGATGGGAATAAAACACAGCTACCTTCTGCTGAGGTGGTTGTGCCTTGACTGCTGGAGAAAGGGTGTGGGCCACTGGGGGATTCATTGGTTGCTGCATCAGACTGTACAACTACATTAGCTCTGCAGTTTTCCCAGGCCACTTTATGATGATGCTGCTTGTGTTTACACAGGGCCGTGGTGCCAACATTTCTGCACACAGATTCTACAAATGGCCACACTGACGTCTCCCGGTGACTTGATGCAAAGTTCCCACACAGGCAAGTATGGAATTTGTCCCCCACCACTCCATACTGACTGCCTCCTGCCACTGCCTCCGTGATCCCATGCACCGCTATTTCTATCTGGACAGGTAGGCTCCTGAGTAGCAGATGGTCTACCCCGGGCAACCAGGTCTTCACACTGCTGCCACCCTGCTGACTCACGGCTACGCTACGCCACTGCCTGTCCTTGCTGAAAAGTGGAGCAGAGCTGATAGCATACCATACTTCCCGAGTAGAAGGAACAGAATGTGAAAGAGACACTTTTAGCAAAGGTGAGGGTACACAGCATGTTCCTGGGCCATGCCAACTAAGCATGGTGTCAGAGGAACCGACTGGTACCTGACTGGGGGTGTTTAATGTCAGTTGCGATGATGTCGAATACTGAGTCAACCATTCAAGGAAACCTGGGTTGCTGGTCAAAACACGGCCGCTGGATGACACTGGCCGCTCTGGTCTGTCACTGTGACTGCTGCTACCATCCCCCCTTCTTCTGCTGCTACTTATGCCAGCTACAGAAACATTTTTGCTACTGCCCATTCCTTTAGAAGGGCCTGATCCTGTCTGTTGGATATGTTGTACTGTAACAGTAACTGTAAGTGTAAAATTCCAGTAGTGTCAGGGCACAATTTCCTCCCAGAATCAAGGATGAATGGATGTACTTATGTATAAAATAACGTGAACACCCCAACATTTGTAGTATCAGGCCTCAATTTCGCCCCAATTACATAATTAGGGAATAACGGATTGAATTATGTAAAAAAAAAAGCATGAACACTCTAAAGGCTGTAGTATCAGGCTGCAATTTCACCCCAGAATCAAGGATAAATGGATGTAATTATGTATAAAAGAACAGAAACATCCCAAACAAAATGTGTAGTATCTGGCTGCAATTTCACCCCAATTACACAAGTAATGATTAACAAATTGAATTATGTAAAAAAACAAAAATAAAAAAAACAAGAGCACCCTAAATTTAAAGTATGAGGCAGCAATTTAATCCCAGAATCAAGGATGAATGGATGTGCTTATAAATAAAAGAACGTGAACAATCTAAAATGTGTAGTATCAAGCCGCAATTTCACCAATTACACAATTAAGGCTTAACAAATTGAATTATGTATAAAAGAATGTGAACACCTTAATATCTGTAGTACCAGACCACAATTCCATCCCAATTGCAAAATTAAGTATTAACAGATTTACTTTTGTGTAGAAGAGCGTGAAAACCCTAAAATATGTCGTTTCAGGCCACAATTTCACCCCAATTACATAATTAGGGAATAATAGATTGAATTGTGTAAAAAAAGCATGAACACTCTAACGCTGGGTTCAGACCTGAGCGTTCTGAAAGGAGCGCTCTGTATGCGCGATTGTACCGGCGTTTGCAATCGCGCATACAGAGACAAGCGAACGCCCATTGCCGCGCGTTCCCGAAAGTCTATGTCTTGGGGCGTCGGGCGTTTTACAGCGCGATCGTACGCGCTGTAAAACGCCAGGTGAGAACCATTCCTATAGGGAAGCATTGGTTTCTCCTTGTTGAGCGTTTTACAGCGCGTAGGAACGCGCTGTAAAACGCTCAGGTGTGAACCCAGCCTAAAGACTGTAGTATCAGGCTGCAATTTCACCCCAGAATCAAGGATAAATGGATGTACTTATATATAAAAGAATAGGAACAGCCCAAACAAAATGTGTAGTATCAGGCTGCAATTTCACCCCAATTACACAAGTAATGATTAACATACTGAATTATGTAAAAAAGAACACGAGTACCCTAAAATCTGTGGTAGCAGGCCACAATTTCACCCCAAATACACAATTAAGAAATAACAGATTGAATTATGTAGAAAAGAATGTGAACAACTTAAAATCTGTAGTATCAGGCCGCAATTTTACCCCAATTACACAAATAAGGATTAACAGATTTATTTTTGCATAAAACAACATGAACACCATAAAATATGAAGTTTCAGGCCGCAATTTCACCCCAGAATCAAGGATGAATGGATGTAATTATGTATAAAAGAACGTGAACACCCTAAAATCTGTAGAATCAGAGCACAATTTCTCCCCAGAATCAAGGATGAATGGGTGTACTTATGGATAAAAGTAAGCAAACACCCCAAAATGTGTAGTATCGTGCCGCAATTTTACCCTAGTTACACGATTAAGGATTAGCGCATTAAATTGTGTTAAAAAGGAACGTGAACACCATAAAATATGAAGTTTCAGGCTGCAATTTCACCCCAGAATCAAGGATGAATGGATGTAATTATGTATAAAAGAACGTGAACACCCTAAAATCTGTAGAATCCGAGTGCAATTTCTCCCCAGAATCAAGGATGAATGGGTGTACTTATGGATAAAAGTAAGCGAACACCCCAAAATGTGTAGTATCATGCTGCAATTTCACCCTAGTTACACAATTTAGGATTAACGCATTGAATTGTGTTAAAAAGGAACGTGAGCACCCTAAAATCTGAAGTATCAGGCTGCAATTTCATCCCAGAATCAAGGATGAATGGATGTGCTTATGTATAACAGATTGAATTATGTATAAAAGAATGTGAACACCTTAAAATCTGTAGTATCAGGCCGCAATTCCATCCCAATTGCACAATTAAGTATTAACAGATTTAGTTTTGTGTAAAAGAGCGTGAAAACCCTAAAATATGTACTTTTTGGCCTCAATTTCACCCCAGAATCAAGGATGAATGGATGTACTTATGTATAAAAGAATGTGAACACCCTAAAATCTGTAGAAACAGGTCGCAATTTCTACCCAGAATCAAGGATAAATGGGTGTACTTATGTATAAAAGAAAGGTAAAACCTCAAAACGTGTAGTATCATGCCACAATTTCACCCCAGTTACAGTTGATATATGCAAAAAAGAACGTAAGCACCCTAAAATCTGAAGTATTAGGCCGCAATTTCCCCCCAGAATCAAGGATGAATGGATGTGCTTATGTATAAAAGAACGTGAACACTCTAAAATGTGTAGTATCAGGCCGTAATTTCACCCCAATTGCACAATTAAGGATTAACGGATTGAATTATCTATAAAAGAACATGAACACCCTAAAATATGTAGTATCAGGCTGCAATTTCAACCCAGAACCAAGGATTAATGGATGTACTTGTGTATAAAATAACGTTAACACCCTAAAATCTGTAGTATCATGCTGCAATTTCATCCCAATTACACAATTAGGGATTAACGGATTAAATAATGTATAAAAGTACATGAGCACCCTAAAAACTGTAGTATCTGTAGAATCAAGCCACAATTTCATACCAATTACACAATTAAGGATTAATGGATTGAATTATGTATACAAGAATGTGAACTCCCCAAAAACAGTAGTCAGGCCGCAATTTCACCCCAATCATGAATAGAGGATGAATGGAATTAGTTATGTAATATAAAAGAATGTAAGCTACCTAAAATTGGTGCAACAAGGCGTAATAGAGAAGCTCCAATTAGCCAAGCTTTACACTGTTCAATTGGCCCCTGCTCTCATCCCTATATTTTGGATACAGACACCATATTATATCCCTAAGTTGTTCTTGAACTTCTCAATAGTAATATTTTGTAAATAAAGTCTTTCCTAATCACAGTCTCTAGTGCCTGTAACATTTCTCCCTGCACTAAGTTCACTGGAAAATGACAGAGACAGGGCAGGATGAGGCTTTTTATAGGGCTGTGACATCACAGGGGCTGGCTTTCTGCTGATTGGTTGGCTGCACGGCATTATGGGTAATCCCTTGTTCACAGGTTTTTTACTTCTTCTTTGTATCATGTGCAGCAGCCATTTTAGAAAAAATCTGATTTGTTACCTTGTTGGAAATTTGACTTTGCGATGAATGAAATTTTTCCTGAAAATAAAAACTTTGATTCGCTCAACAATAATAGAAAAGCAATTATATTAGTCCCTAAATCACAACGTGGGGTGATAAACCTGTTTTATTCTACTGTTTGTGGCATGTCCACGTTGATATTAACTGCTTCTGTTAGCCAAACAGTTACTTTATTTAGTGTTACAGAGCAATAAATTGATTCTTCGCACAGCAGAGTTGATCATCATTTTTGGTCGGAAAAACTATTCTATTATCAGATTTTTTTTATTTTAACGAAAACAATAGTATTTTAGCAAAAAAATTGTCTTTTAGTGAATAAATTAGTCTCTTACCAAATAAATTAGTATTTTACCAAATAAATTTGTCTGCTCAACTATTACAATCCCCAATCCCTATGATGAATGACGTTGAGCGGGAAACCCGCACCTGTCGGCAAAGGGTAGACACTAGTGTTGGGCGGGCATGCTTGGCACCATTGTGTCTCGAGCCGAACACCGCGTGTGCTCGAGCGCGATGCTCGAGTCTGCTCCTCGCACGTTTGTTGGCTGCTACGCAGTCAATAAACGTGCGGGGAGGTGCTGGCACTCACTGTAATTCCATAGCCATGTTGGTTACTGGTAGGGTTACTGTGGCGTTAGCTGCATCTGTCAGCGTGAAATACAAGCTTGAAATACTGCAATAATATTCTATTATTTAAAAAAAATATATAAAATTCTGGCAATAGTCTACATCTGGGGGCTATGCAGCATTTGTAAGTGTGAAATACAAGCTTAAAATACTGCGATAATATTCTGGGTTTTAAAAAACACCAATTTTTGGCAATACCCTACATCTGTGGCCTTTGCTGCATGTATCAGTGTGAAATACAAGCTTGAAATACTGCAATAATATTCTAATATAAAAAAAAAATACACCCATTTCTGGCAAAAGTCTACATCTAGGGTCTATGCAGCATTTGTTAGTGTGAAATACAAGCTTGAAATACTGCAATAATATGCTGGGTTTTGAAAAATACCAATTTTGGCAATAGCCTACATCTGTTGTGTTTGCTACATCTGTCAGTGTGAAATGCACGCGTTGGATACTGCTGTTATATTCTGTTTTTTTTTTAAAACACTCATTTTGGACAAAATACTAAATTTTTGCCTTTTTTTTGCATCTGTCAGTGTGTAATACAAGCTTGAAATACTGCAATAATATAAATAATATGCGTAATGGTTATAGCAGGGACTTACAGTTTGGTTGTGATGTCTTAATCCCAGATGCTCCTCTGTGGGTGCTGTTCTCCTGCGTCTTTCCAATTTTCTTCTTTTCTTTTTTTCTTCTTTTTTGTTTTTGGTGCCGTTCGGGATGAGGGAAGGTTTGGGGAGCTGGGCCCTAATAGTAACAACTGTTTTTTAAATAAGAATATTACTTGAGCTTGCAAGCTCAAGTAATATTCTTATTTAAAAAACAGTTGTTACTATTAGGGCCCAGCTCCCCAAACCTTCCCTCATCCCGAACGGCACCAAAAACAAAAAAGAAGAAAAAAAGAAAAGAAGAAAATTGGAAAGACGCAGGAGAACAGCACCCACAGAGGAGCATCTGGGATTAAGACATCACAACCAAACTGTAAGTCCCTGCTATAACCATTACGTATCTTCATGGTGCCATTCTGATTGAGAAAGTAATAGGGAGTACAAGTCGCGCAGTACCTACATATACATTACTTACATCATTCACTTGATATCAAACGGTGGCGATACCGTTGCGGTACCGCTGCGTCAGCTAAACTCATTGCAAGCGCCGGTGTACTACTATAATATAAATAATATATTATTATATAATATAATATAAAAAAAACACCCATTTTGGTAATTCCCTACATCAGGGGCCTTTTCAGCATTTGTCAGTGGAATATACAAGATTAAAATACTGCAATAATATTCTGGGTTTAAAAAACACCTATTTCTGGCAGGAGCCTACATCTGGGGCCTATGCAGCATTTGTTTGTGTGAAATACAAGCTTGAAATACTGCAATAGTATTCTGGGTTTTAAAAAACACCCATTTCTGGCAATAACTTACATCTGCGGCCTATGCAGCATTTGTTAGTGTGAAATACAAGCTTGAAATACTGCAAAAATATTCTGTTATTAAAAAAACACCAATTTTTGGCAAAATACTAAATTTGCTGCTTTTACTGCATCTGTCAGTGTGAAATACAAGTTTGAAATACTGCAATAATATTCTGTGTTTTAAAAAACACCCATTTTTGGCAATAGCCTATATCTGTGGCCTTTGCTACATCTGTCAGTGTGAAATACACACGTTAGATAGTGCTGTTATATTATCTTATTTTAAAAAACACACATTTTGAGCAAAATATTACATTTACGCCATTTACTGCATCTGTCAGTGTGAAATACAAGCTTGAAATACTGCAATAATTTTCTGTTATTTAAAAAAAAAAAATTTCTGGCAATAGCCTACATCTGTGGCCTATGCAGAATTTCATAGTGTGAAATACAAGCTTGAAATACTGCAATAATATTCTGGGTTTTAAAAAAACACCCATTTCTGGCAATACCCTACATGTGTGTTGTTTGCTGCATCTGACAGTGTAAAATACAAGCTTGAAAAACTGCAATAATATTCTGGGTTTTAAAAAACACCCATTTTTGGCAATAGCCTACATCTGGGGCCTATGCAGCATTTGTTAGTGTGAAATACAAGCTTGAAATACTGCAATAATAATCTGTTAATAAAAAAAAACACCCTATTTTGGCAATAGCCTACATCTAGGGCCTATGTAGCATTTGTTATTGTAAAATATAAGCTTGAAATACTGCAATAAAATTCTGTGTTTTAAAAAACATCCATTTCTGGCAATATCCTACATCTGGGGCCTATGCAGCATTTGTTATTGTAAAAAACAAGCTTGAAATACTGCAATAATGTTATGTGATTAAAAAACACGCATTTTGGGCAAAAGCCTAAATCTAGGACCTATGCTGCATCTGTCAGTGCGAAATACAATCTTGAAATATTGCAATAATATTCTGTGTTTAAAAAAAAACACACATTTTTGCATTAGACTACATCTGGGGCCTATGCAGCATTTGTTATTGCAAAATACAAGCTTGAAATAATGCAATAATAATCTGTGTTTTAAAAAACAATAATTTTTGGCAATAGCCTACATCTGTGGCCTATGCAGGATTTGTTAGTGTGAAATACAAGCTTGAAATACTGCAATATTATTCTGGGTTTTAAAAAAACACACCCATTTTTGGCAATACCCTACATCTGTGGCCTTTGCTGCAACTGTCAGTGTGAAATACAAGCTTGAAATACTTTAATAATATTCTGTTAATAAAAAACGCCCATTTTGGGCAAAATACTAAATTTGATGTGTTTGCTGCATCTGTCAGGTTGAAATACAAGCTTGAAATACTGCAAAAATATCCTGTTATTAAAAAAACACAAGATTTGGGCAAGAGCCCACATCTAGGGCCTATGTAGCATTTGTTATTGTAAAATACAAGCTTGAAATACTGCAATAATATTCAGTGTTTTTAAAAAACACGCATTTTGGGCAAAAGCCTAAATCTGGGGCCTATGCAGCATTTGTTAGTGTGAAATACAAGCTTGAAATACTGCAATAATATTCTGGGTTTTAAAAAATTACCAATTTTGGCAATAGCCTACATCTGGAGCCTATGCAGCATTTGTTATTCTGAAATGCCAGCTTGAAATACTGCAATAATATTCTGTTTCAAAAAATCACGCATTTTGGGCAAAAGCCTAAATATGGGGCCTATGCAGCATATGTTAGTGTGAATTACAAGCTTGAAATACTGCAGTAATATTCTGTTATATAAAAAAAAAAAAAAATCATTTTGGGCAAAATACAAAATTTGCGGCGTTTGCTATATCTGTCATTGTGAATACAAGCTTGAAATACTGCAATAATATTTAGTGTTTTAGAAAACACCAATTTTTGGCAATTTCCTTCATCTGTGCCCTTTGCTGCATCTATTAGGGTGAAATTTAAGCTTGAAATACTGCAAAAATATTCTGTTATTAACCACTTAAGGACCACAGGTTTATACCCCCCTAGTGACCAGGCCCTTTTTTACAAATCGGCACTTCACAACTTTAACGGTTTATTGCTCGGTCATGCAACTTGGCACCCAAATGAATTTTGCCTCCTTTTCTTCTCACAAATACAGCTTTATTAGGCCGCAATTTTCTCAAAAAAAGTGTATTTTTAACTTTCTCTGGTTAAATTGTTCAAATATAATTACATTTCTATACAAGTGTGTGTCAGAATTTATTGTGCTACATGTCTTTGATTTAAAAAAATCCAATAAGTTTTTATTTATTGGTTTGCTCAAAAGTTATAGGGTTTACAAACTATGGTCCACAAATGTGAATTTCCGCATTTTGAAACAGCTCTGACTTTCTGAGCACCTGTCAAGTTTCTTGAGGTGCTAGAATGCCAGGATAGTATAAATACCCCCCAAATGACCCCATTTTAGAAAGAAGACACCCCAAAGTATTCGCGGAGGGGCATGGTGAGTTCATGTATGATTTAATTTTTTTTCACAAGTTAGCGGAAAATGACACTTTCTGAGAGAAAAAAATATATATAAAGTTTCTATTTCTGCCAACTTCTGGCAAAAAAAATAAAAAAAAATCTCCCACGGACTCACTATGCCCCTCAGTGAATACCTTGGGGTGTCTAATTTCCAAAATGGTGTCATTTGTGGGGTGTGTTTACTGTTCTGGCATTTTGGGCGGGGCTAAATTGTGAGCAACCCTGTAAAGCCTAAAGGTACTCATTGGACTTTCGGCCCCTTTACGCACCTAGGCTGCAAAAAAGTGTCACACATGTGGTATCGCCGTACTCAGAAGAAGTAGGGCAATGTGTTTTGGGGTGTATTTTTACATATACCCATGCTGGGTGATAGAAATATCTCTGTAAAGTGACAACTTTGTATACATTTTTTTTTAAAGTTGTCATTTACAGAGATATTTCTCACACACAGTATGGGTATATGTAAAAATGCACCCCAAATCACATTGCTCTACTTCTCCTGAGTACGGCGATACCACATGCGCAAAGGGGCCCAAATTCCAATGAGTACCTTTAGGATTTCACAGGGCATTTTTTTTACGCATTTGGATTTCAAGCTACTTCTCACACTTTAGGGCCCCTAAAATGCCAGGGCAGTATAAATACCCCACAAATGACATTACATGCCCATGTTCTCTGCTGCAATGTCCAGGGCACGTTTTGAGGTCATCATGTGCTTTATGCATTTCGCTGACAATAAAACCTGTCATCCAAGAGGCCACCCTGCAATACATTTTTTTTAGTTAGACCCATGCTGAGGATAAGGCCCCAAAAAATGTTTACATTCGGAAACTGTAACTGGTTTCCACTGGAAAGGCTGGGCATAGAAGCTTTCCGGATTGGCGGTAATATACTGTGTGGCGTAGCAGTTGGTTTCTGCCACAACTAAGTCATAGAGATCCGCGGTGAAGAACAGCTAAAAAAACTTAAGGGCTGATCCTAAATGAGCTGTCTCCATGCGAACTCCAGACTGGGCAGTGAAAGGGAGCAATACGGGTGCGACGGAAGCAGGGGAGTGCCGATTAGGGTTTGCCAGCACCTCTGGGAGACTAAAGGCTCTACGTGCCTGTGAACGTGGTGGCTGCGACGGGGGAGTTACTGCACGTGCCACCGTACCAGCTTGAACTGCCCTTCTGGTGCTCGCCACTTCACCAGGGAATACGGCAGTGCTGTTAGAAGGTCCAGGATGTGCTGCGCTGCTGGTGTATGCCGCACCATAAAAAAGATCAGCGCTAGCACCACTCTGCTGCAAATGAGGCTCATCATGCCGGGTATGCAGAACACTGACATGGGATCGGGAACGCCTGACCGCAGCAGGGACCTCAACATCGCTATCTTTGCTAGTGGTTAGAGTGCCACTGCTGTCTACAGGTTCATATTCTGAACCACTGGATTCAGCGGGTGAGGCGTCCCCATCGCTTTCATCCATCACGGCCAGAATCCTGTAGGCCTCTTCAGCGGAATACCCCTTGTTTGACATTTTGGGCTCACTAAATTTAGGGGGTATTCCTCTGAGACTACCCAGGAAAAAGAGCAAACCTACCTAGTAAAAAGGAGTGCTTGCGAAGTAAAGCTGCGATCGCTAATAAAGATCCCAAAAATTCAAAAGTGATCTTTATAGCGGCACAGCGATTTTAGTGTTTTTGCAGTGATCAGAAAAAAAAAATTCTGTCACTGCGGTGGGGCGGACTGAACGCAAGTGTGCACACAAGATCAGGCCTGATCGGGCGAACACTGCGTTTTTGTAGAGCCTAAGGTGGCCTAATGTATTTATATAGATCTGATTGCGATCAGTCTTGATCACTTACAGATACTATATAGTACTAGTGCTGATTAGCGACAGCGATGACATTAATCAGAGACTAATCAGTGACTGCGGTGCGGTGGGCTGGGAGCTAACTACCTAGCAAGTAGCTAACTACCTGCCGGTGATGAGGGACCCTTACAGGGGCGTGATTAATGACAGGGGGGTGACAGGGGGGTGATCAGGGAGTCTAATATGGGCGATCAGGGGTTAATAAGGGGTTAATAAGTGACAGGGGGGTGTAGTGTATGTGTGGTGATTGGTGCTACTTACACTGTGTCCTCTGGTGGTCGATCCAAGCAAAAAGGACCACCAGAGGAGCAGGTAGCAGGTATATCAGACGCTATTTACAAAATAGCGTCTGACATACCTCTTTGATTAGATCTTTTAAAAATCTACAGCCTGCCGGCCAATGATCGCTGCCGTCAGGCTGTAGATGACCTTCTGAAATCTCGGGTCTCACAAGATGACCTGAGAGAGCCGCCACACTCAAGGACTTTCAGCGTTAGTGTGACGGCAAGCTGTTAAAAAAAAACACCCTTTTTGGCAAAATACAAAATTTGCGGCGTTTGCTGCACCTGTCATTGTGAAATACATGCTTGAAATACTGCAATAATATTCTGTGTTTTAAAAAACACCCATTTTAGGCAATAACCTACATCTGTGGCGTTTGCTGCATTTGTCAGTGTGAAATACAAGCTTTATTGCGATAATATTCAGCTTTTAAAAAAATACCAATTTTTTGCAATAGCATACATCTGAGGCCTATGCATCATTTGTTATTGTGAAATACAAGCTTGAAATACTGCAATCATATTCTGTTATTATAAAAACGAAAAACACCCTTTTTGGCAAAATACAAAATTTGCAGCGTTTGCTGCACCTGTCAGTTTGAAGTACAAGCTTGAAATACTGCAATAATAATACTGCAATAACACCCATTTTTGGCAATACCCTACATCAGGGGCCTTTTCAGCATTTGTCAGTGTGAAATGCAAGCTTGAAATACCGCAAAAATATTATGTTATTAAAAAAACACCCATTTTTGACAATACCCTACATCAGGGGACTTTTCAGCATTTTACAGTTTAAAATACAAGCTTGAAATACTGTAATAATATTCAGTGTTTAAAAAAAAACACCCATTTTTGACAATACACTACATCAGGGGCCTTTTCAGCATTTGTTAGTGTGCAATACAAGCTTGAAATACTGCAATAATATTCTGTTATTAAAAAAAACCACCAATTTTTGGCAAAATACAAAATTTTCGGCCTTTGCTGCATCTGTCAATGTAAAATGCAAGCTTAAAATACTGCAATAATATTCTGTGTTTTAAAAAACACCAATTTTTGGCAATACTCTATATCAAGGGCCTTGTCAGCATTTTTCAGTGTAAAATACAAGATTGAAATACTGCTAATACTTGTAAAAAAAACACCCATTTTAGGCAAAATACTAAATTTGCTGTGTTTGCTGCAACTGTCAGTGTGAAATATAAGCATTAGATATTGCTGTTATATTTTGTTATTATAAAAACACCCATTTTGGGCAAAATATGAAATTTGCTGCATTTGTTGCATCTGTCAGTTTGAAATACAAGCGTTAGATACTGCTATTTTCTGTTATTAAAGAAAAATAAGAATTTTTGGCAAAATACTACATTTGCGGCCTTTGCTGCATCTGTCAGTTTGAAATTCAAGCTTGAAATATTGCAATAATATTCTGTGTTTAAAAAACCACCTATTTTTGGCAATACCCTACATCAGGGTCCTTATTAGCATTTGTTAGTGTGCAATACAAGCTTGAAATACTGCAATAATATTCTGTTATTAAAAAAACACCCTATTTGGGCAAAATACTAAATTTGCGGCATTTGCTGCATCTGTCAGTGTGAAATACAAGCTTTACATACTGCTGTTATATTCTTCTATTTTAAAAACACCCATTTGGGTAAAATACTAATTTTGCGGCCTTTGCTGCATCTGTCAGTGTGAAATACAAGCTTGAAATACTTGAATAATATTCAATGTTTTAAAAAACACAATTTTTTTTCAATACCCTACTGTCACGGCTGAGGATGGGGGAAATCCTCAGCCGTGCGGTGACGGAAGATGTCCAGCCGCTATCTGTCAGTGTGAAATACAAGCGTTAGATACTGCTGTTATTTTCTGTTATAAAAACAAACAAAAAATTTTGGGCAAAATATATAATTTTTGGCCTTTGCTACATCTGTCACTGTAAAATACAAGCTTTAAATACTGCAATAATATCCTGTGTTTTAAAAAGCACCAATTTTTGGCAATACCCTACATCAGGGGCCTTTTCAGCATTTTTCAGTGTAAAATACAAGCTTGAAATACTGCAATAGTATCCTGTGTTTTAAAAAAACGCCAATTTTTGGCAATACCCTACATCAGTGGCCTTTTCAGCATTTTTCAGTGTAAAATACAAGCTTGAAATACTACAATAATATTCTGTCATAAAAAACACCCATTTTGGTCAAAATACTCAATTTGCGGCATTTGCTGCATCTGTCAGTGTGAAATACAAGCTTTACATACTGCTGTTATATTCTTCTATTTTAAAAACACCCATTTTGGGTAAAATACTAATTTTGCGGCCTTTGCTGCATCTGTCAGTGTGAAATACAAGCTTGAAATACTTGAATAATATTCTATGTTTTAAAAAACACAATTTTGTTTCAATTTTCAATACCCTACTGTCACGGCTGAGGATGGGGGAAATCCTCAGCCGTGCGGTGACGGAAGATGTCCAGTCGCTACTCGCCAGGAACACAGAATTAGGGAGCAGGTCACCTCCTGTTGCGTCCCTAACGCTGACCCTGTCTCCTACCTGCATGGGCCGACCTTGATGGTAGGAGGACCCATGCGCAGGAACCTCGGAGCCCTGACTTACCCTCCGTCCGGTCCCTGGGCTAAGGAGCAGGGTAAGACAACCCACTCCTCCTAAGAACGGAGGAGCAGGAGTCTCACTGGCCAAGCAGCATGAAGATGGGGGTACATAAACAGGACTACGGATAAGACAGGTGAACCCTAACAGTTCCACACAAACCTGTCTCAGCCTTGCTGACTGGAACCCGTGCAAACGCTGTCCACACAGACAAAGGTAAACAGCACACACATGAAGACACACAGGGACCAGGACATCCATAGCTGCACAAAAAGCAAAGACACAGGACATCAACAACAAATCGTGCAATAATAACTTATGACCGGAAGGGTGGCCCTTACAAGGAGATAGAAATCACAGGAGGCCGCTACAGCAAAGCATGACTGAAGCAACCTCCTGAGCCATGCCAAAGACAGAAGCTATATAGGCCTAAGTGGCCACACCCACCGGTCAGACACACCCAGTAACATCACACACACTGGGAAGAGAGTTAACCCTTCCAGCACCACAGGAAAGGGAAAACACCAACTTAAAGGAACCGTGTCGAAACACAACAAACACACTGTGGTTGTTACCGCTGGCAACGACATGGGTGGCAACCGTGTCCTGGGAGTCAGCCCAAAGGCCGGGACACTGCCACCACATGTACACATCACCAAACGTTGCCACGGGCAACCACAGTGCAGGAAAGGTGTCAGTGCACACTACACAATACACAGAGTGCACACAGACAAACAACGGTCCCCAAGTCATGCAGCAGTCTCTTATGATTTTTGATGACTCTGCTAGCAGGGTTTCCAATGGCCATCCACTTAGCCTTGCCCCAGAAGTGGAAGAGATTAAGTGCACCGATGCCCAACCACTTATGTTTCAGGATGAGTACATGGGAGGACCACCGCAGCACGTCTCTGATGAGGACAAAACAAAGGTGCCAACAGCTGTGGCTTTCTCCAGTGTGCAGACCGAGAAGGAGTGCAGGGGTGAAGACTGTGTGGAAGATGATGTGGAGGACAATGAGGTGCTCAAACCCCACATGAAATCAGGGTCAGACGAGTGACCTGTGTAGTTTGGAGGAAGAGGCAGGGGTTGCACAGAGCCACCAGCACAGCAGAAGCGTGAGCAGGGTGCAAAAGCGGAACGGCCGTCCCCTAGACAGTACGTCTGCTACTACCCAACGCAGCAAGGGTCCGAGCACACCAACGCCAACTCCAAGGAGTTCCCTGGCATGGCAGTTCTTCAGACAGCCACATCATGACAAGACACGAGTGGTTTGCACACTTTGCAATCAGAGCCTGAAGCGAGGCATAAACGTTCTCTAACTGAGCACAACCTGCATGACCAGGCATCTAAGTGCAAGGCACGAGCTTCAGTGGAGTAGACACCTCAAAAACCAAGAAAGGTCTCTGGCTCCTCCTGCTTCCTCTTCTGCTGCAGTCTCGGCCTCTTAATCCAACTCTGGAGTGACAGTGGCACCTGCCATCCCGCAAACAAAGGATCTGCCAGCAACACCACCATCTTGGTCACCAAGCATCTTCACAATGTCCCACCGAATCGTTCAGCTCTCCATCTCCCAAACACTGGAGCGGAAGAGGAAGTACCCCGCTACCCATCTTCTATCCCTGGCCCCAAATGCCAGCATTTCTAAATTACTGGCCTCTGAAATGCTGTCATTCTATCTGGTGGAGGCAGAGAGTTTTAAAAGCCTTATGGCGTTGGCTGTCCCACAGTACGACGTGCCCAGCTGCCACTACTTTTCCAGGTGTGCAATCCCTTCCCTGCACAACCAAGTGGGGGACAAAATCAGGTGTGCACTGCGCAACACTATCTGTGGCAAGGTGCACCTCACTACGGATATGTGGACCAGTACGCACGGTCAGGGACGCTATATCTCCATAACAGCACACTGGGCAAATGCAGTGGCGGCTAGGCCTGAGGCGGATAGCAGTTTGGCGCATGTCCTTCCACAACTGAGGATTGTAGGGCACTTCAGTTTGCCTCCTGTTGCTTCCTCCTCCTACTCCGCTTCCTCATCCTTTCTCAGCTCCTTATCCGGTCAGCGTAACACCTTCACCACCAACTTCCGCACAGCCAGGGGTAAACAACAGCAGGCAGTTTTAAAACTTATCTGTTTGGGGGACAAACCCCACACAGCGCAGGAGCTGTGGACGGGCCTTAAACAACAGACCGATGAGTGTTTGGTGCCAGTGAGCCTTAAGCCCGGCCTGGTAGTGTGCGATAATGGGCAAAATCTCGTAACAGCTCTAGGAGATGACGCACATCCCTTACCTGGCGCATTTGATGAATTTGTTGGTGAAGAGTTTCCTTAAAAATTGCCGTGATATGTCAGAGCTGCTGCATAAAGTGCCATCTGTGCGTGCTTTTGGCGTTCTCACCCTGCTGCTGCTCGCCTGTCAGCGCTGCAGCGCAATTTTGGCCTTGCCGCTCACCGCCTCCTAAGCAATGTGCCCACAAGGTGGAACTACACCTTGCATCAGGCGATAGTGGAGTTTCAGCTGCAGCACGCATGGGTGAGTCACTCAGCGGAACAGCACCACTTCACCACCAATGACTGGGCCTCCATGCGAGACCTGTGTTCCTTGTTCCACTGTTTCGAGTACTCCACCAACATGGCGAGTGCCGATAATGCCATTCTCAGCGTTACTATCCCTCCTTGAAAAAATGCTCCTGGCGATGATGGAAGAGTATGTGGCACAGGAGGAGGAGGAGAAGGAAGAGGGATCATTTCGTAGGGTTTTTGGCCAGTCATTCCCAAGTGGCTCAGAGGGTGGGTTCCTGCACCCACAAACCCAAGGTACACAATTGTCCAGCCAGGGTACAGTTCTGGAGGATGAGGAGGTGGAACATGAGGAGGAGGAGATGGAGGAAGAGGAACCATGTTCACAGCAGGGTGGCAACCAGACTAGCTTATGGCCATCACTGGTGCATGGATAGGGGGATACAGAGGACATAGACGATACACCTCCCACAGAGGACAGCTTTTCGTTGCCTCTGGGCAGCCTGGCACACATGAGCGATTACATGCTGCAGAGTCTCCGCAACGACCGCCAAGGTTGCCCACATTCTAACTTGTGCTGATTACTGGGTGGCCACGCTGCTGGATCCCCGTTACAAGGACAACGTACCGTCCTTAATTCCCTCACTGGAGCGTGATCGCAAGATGAGTGAGTACAAGCGCACGCTGGTAGACATGCTGCTGGTGGCATTCCCACATGACAGCGGGGGCACAGGGGAAGCACAATACGAAGGCAGAGGACGAGGAAGAGGTTGCTATCGCAGCTGGGGCACCGCCAGCACCTCAGAAGGCAGGGTTAGCATGGCCAAAATGTGGAAAAGCTTTGTCAGCACGCCACATCAACCAGCACCACCAGCTGATATAGAACGTCTTAGCAGGAGGCAGCATTTCACCAACATGGTGGAGCAGTATGTGTGCACATGCCTATACATACTGAATGACGGTTCTGCCCCATTCAACTTTTGGGTCTCCAAATTGGGCACATGGCCTGAGCATGCCCTTTTCGCCTTGAAGGTGCTGGCTTGCCCTGCAACCAGTGTATTTTCTGAATGTGTGTTTAGCACGGCACGGGGTGTTATCACAGACAAGCGCAGCCGCCTGTCTACAGCCAATGTGGACAAGCTCACGTTCATTCAAATGAACTAGGCATGGATCCCACAGGACTTGTCCGTACCTTGTGCAGAATAGACATGTATACCGGCCTTAAGCAGCCATTGTTATACTACAGTGCAGTTGCTCATTCTTGTATTTTGGATATTTCACACTATTTTGGAGTGTACCCTAATAAAAAATATATAAAAAATGTAAACCAAAAAACATTGTTGGCTACCTCGTCCTCCCCAACTGCTGCTTCCACCTACACCGCTATGTCCACTGCCTCCTCAAAATCCTACTCCATATGGACCTCCACCACCACGTATTTACGTATTTTATTTTATGTCATTTTACTAATTTGTTACATTTCCGGGTAAAATTCACCAGTTTTTGGGTGTGATATACCACTTCTCTACCTAGTAGACAGGTAAAGAAAAAATCACTTATTTGTCTGTTACATTTTCGGGTGAAATTCACCAGTTTTTAGATGTTATATACCACTGCTATACCTAGTAGATAGGTTATAAAAAATCACTAATTTATCGGTAAAATTTTTGGGTGAAATTCACTAATTTTTGGGTGTGATATACCCCTGCTCCACCTAGTTGACAGCTTAATAAAATTTTACTAATGTTTCTGTTACATTTTCAGGTGACATTCAACAATTTTTGGCTATGACAGACCCCTGCTCTACCTAGTAGAAAGGTTAATACATTTCACAAATTTTTCTGTTACATTCTTGGGTTGACATTTAATTTTTTTTGCCATGAATAAACCCCTGCTCTGCTTAGGTGACAGGGACAGAAATTTTTACAAATAATCTGTTCCATTGGTGGATGACATTAACCCATTTCTGGCGATGAAAAACCCCTGGTCTGCATAGGTTACAGGGATTTAAATTTCTAAATTTCGTCTTTAATTGGCTCTTTCATTCGATCCTTCTGCTTTAATAACTTGTCCCAGATTTCCGCTTCATCCCATTGCAGCCATTGACCTCACTTGGATGAGCTCTCCCTTTCTCACGCTTCCTCTCCGGCATGGAACCCTGATTTGTCAAAAACCGTGATCAACATGGTAGGCTCAGAAAAGAACATCGAAAGTTAATAGAGAAGATATCCAAATGGATCGTGGACGTCACGGGGACGTGCGATCAGGCAGAAGTTATCTAGAGTCAACAAAGCGGCAGCCGGGCCTCTCCTGTCTAACGTTTCCAAATCCAAAATACCCCAGTGACATTCCCTATAATATTTTATTAATCATTCCAATAACAGGGCATCTTAAGAGTCCTGTATTGTTATTTATCGTCACTACCTACCCGAGTTGAGAGTGGGAAATTGCTGCGCTCCCCCTCCTTTGCTTCAATTCTTCCGTTTTAATAGCTTCTCCCACATTTCCGCTCAATCACAATTAAATTTCATCCATTGATCTCCCTTGGATGTGGTCTCTTTTTCTCATGCTCTCTCTCCGGCGTGGAACCCTGATTCGCAGTTTACTGTGATCAACATAGTAGGCGCAGAAAAGAACATCGAAAGTTAATAGAGCAGATATCCAATTGGATCGTGAACATCACGGGGACGTGCGACATGGTGGGGCAGTATGTTTGCTACACAAACTGACTGATGGGTCTGTCCCCTGCAATTTCTGGGTCTCCAAATTGGGCACATGGCCTGACCTTGCCCTTTACGCCTTGGAGGTGCTGACCTGCCCTGCAGCCAGTGTATTGTCTGAACGTGTGTTTAGCACGACTGGAGGGGGTTATCACAGGTTATATTTCCCAATGTTTTGGGGTGTACCCTAATTTAAAAAAATAGAAATAAATTTAAAACAAAAAAGCAGTGTAGGCGTCCTCCTCCTCCTCCTCCACCGCCGCTTCCACCTGCACCGCCACATTCACTGCCTCCTCAATCTGCTACTCCATATGGACCTTGTCCTCCTAGATCAAGATTATTATTTTTTATTTTTACATATTTGATGTTATTTAAAGCCATTTCCCTATCCACACTTGTCATGCTCTTAACCACATTTTGATGCCATTTGCAGCCCTCTAGCCCTTTCCATGACATTTTTACAGCCATTTTAGTGCTCAAAAGTTTGGTCCCTTATTGACTTCAATGGGGTTTGGGTTCAGGGTCAAGTTTGGGTCCCAAACTCAAACTTTTTTGTTAAGTTCGGCCCGAACCCGAACATCCAGGTGTCCGCTCAACACAAATGAGATGCAAATAATTCCATTACATTTTATCTCTGTTTTGGACCCACTCCTGTGTTTGGCTAACAATTTCTGATCAAATACTAATGCAAAACACTGACAAAATACTGACCGTCTGAAAGAGGCTTTGGGGATTCTCAAAATACAGGATTGCTCGTTGTTTTATGTTTTTCTGACGGATCAGAAGAGCGGAAACATAAACAATAATGTTAACACACAATCTTACTGCTGCTGCCTCCCTCTCTCCACTCTGTCATGGGGCCACTTTTGTCACGGTTACTTTCACTGCTGTTGCTGCTGCCACTGTCCCCACTCTGTCATATAGGATGCATATAATTAACCCCTTAAGGACACAGCCCTATTTCACCTTAAGGACCAGGCCATTTTTTGCAAATCTGACCACTGTCACTTTAAGTGCTGATAACTTTAAAACGCTTTGACTTACCCAGGCCGTTCTGAGATTGTTTTTTCGTCACATATTGTACTTCATGACACTGCTAAAATTGGGTCAAAAAAGTTAATTTTTTTGCATAAAAAAATACCATATTTACCAAAAATTTTGAAAAATTTGCAAATTTCAAAGTTTCAGTTTCTCTACTTCTGTAATACATAGTAATACCCCCAAAAATTGTGATGACTTTACATTCCCCATATGTCTACTTCATGTTTGTAGCATTTTGGGAATGATATTTTATTTTTTGGGGATGTTACAAGGCTTAGAAGTTTAGAAGCAAATTTAGAAATTTTCAGAAATCTTCAAAATCCCACTTTTTATGGACCAGTTCAGGTTTGAAGTCACTTTGTGAGGCTTACATAATAGAAACCACCCAAAAATGACCCCATTCTAGAAACTACACCCCTCAAGGTATTCAAAACTGTTTTTACAAACTTTGTTAACCCTTTAGGTCCTCCACAACACTTCATGGCAAATGGACATACATTTTTAGAATTTAGATTTTTTGGAAAATTTTCCAATATAATCAATTTTTTCCAGAAAAAAACAAGGGTTAACTGCCAAACAAAACTCAAAATGGGTTGCCCTGATTCTGTAGTTTGCAGAAACACCCCATATGTGTTCGTAAACTACTGTTTGGCCAAACGGGAGCACGTAGAAAGAGGGGAACACCATATGGGTTTTGGAAGGCAGATTTGGCAGGACTGGTTTTGTTTATACCATGTCCCATTTGAAGCCCCCTGTTGTACCCCTAGAATAAAAATGTCAAAAAAGTGACTCCATCTAAGAAAGTACACCCCTCAAGGTATTCAAAACTGGGTTTACAAACTTTGTTAACCCTTTAGGTGTTCCACAAGAGTTAATGGCAGATGGAGAAACAATTTAGAAATTTCTATTTTTTGGAAAATTTTCCATTTTAACCCATTTTTTCCAGCAATAAAGTAAGGGTTAACAGCCAAACAAAACTCAATATGGGTTGCCCTGATTCTGTAGTTTGCAAAAACACCCCATATGTGGTCATAAACTACTGTTTGGCCAAACGGGAGCATGTAGAAAGAGGGGAACGCCATATGGGTTTTGGAAGGCAGATTTTGCAGGACTGGTTTTGTTTATACCATGTCCCATTTGAAGCCCCCTGTTGCACCCCTAGAATAGAAATTTCAAAAAAGTGACTCCATCTAAGAAAGTACACCCCTCAAGGTATTCAAAACTGGGTTTACAAACTTTGTTAACCCTTTAGGTGTTCCACAAGAGTTATTGGCAGATGGAGAAACAATTTAGAAATTTCTATTTTTTGGAAAATTTTCCAATATAATCAATTTTTTCCAGGAGTAAAACAAGGGTTAACTGCCAAACAAAACTCAAAATGGGTTGCCCTGATTCTGTAGTTTGCAAAAACACCCCATATGTGGTCGTAAACTACTGTTTGGCCGAACGGGAGGACATAGAAGGAGGGGAACACCATATGGGTTTTGGAAGGCAGATTTGGCAGGACTGGTTTTGTTTATACCATGTCCCATTTGAAGCCCCCTGTTGTACCCCTAGAATAAAAATTTCAAAAAAGTGACTCCATCTAAGAAAGTACACCCCTCAAGGTATTCAAAACTGGGTTTACAAACTTTGTTAACCCTTTAGGTGTTCCACAAGAGTTAATGGCAGATGGAGAAACAATTTAGAAATTTCTATTTTTTGGAAAATTTTCCATTTTAACCCTTACTTTATTACTGAAAAAAATGGGTTAACAGCCAAACAAAACTCAAAATGGGTTGCCCTGATTCTGTAGTTTGCAGAAACACCCCAAATGTGGTCGTAAACTACTATTTGGCTAAACGGCAGGACATAGAAGAAGGGGAACGCCATACGGTTTTTGGAAGGCAGATTTTGCTGGACTGGTTTATTTACACCATGTACCCTTTCAAGCCCCCTGATGCACCCCTAGAGTAGAAACTCCATAAAAGTGACCCCATCTAGGAAACTATGGGATAAGGTGGTTGTTGTTTTGGTACTATTTTAGGGGTAAATATGATTTTTGGTTGCTCTATATTACACTTTTTTGAGGCAAGGTAACAAAAAAATAAAATTCTAAAATTTTTCTACATTTGCTATTTAGTTTTGTGGAACACCTAAAGGGTTAACAAAGTTTATAAAGTAACTTTTGAATACCTTGAGGGGTGTAGTTTCTTAGATGGGGTCACTTTTTTGGAGTTTCTAGTCTAGGCTACATCAGGGGGGGCTTCTAATGGGACATGGTGTCCAAAAAAAAACTGTCCATCAAAATCTGCCTTCCAGAAACCATATGGAGTTCCCTTCGTTCTATGCCCTGCCGTGCGGCTATATAGCCATTTATGACCACATATGGGGTGTTTCTGCAAACTACAGAATCAGGGCCATAAATATTGAGTTTTTTTGGGCTGTTAACCCTTGCTTTATTACTGGAAAAAAAGGATTCAAATGGAAATTTTGCCCAAAAATGGGTGTTTTGGCACCGTTTTTATTTTATATTTTTAACACCGTTCATCCGAGGGGTTTGGTCAAATGTTATTTTTATAGCGACGACTTTTACGCACGCGACGATGCCCAATATGTATGGCTCTCAGACTTTGGAGACACTAAGCAGGCATCCTAAAACTGCGGCCCTCCAGATGTTGTAAAACTACAATTCCCACCATGCCCTGCTGATGGCTGTAGGTTGTCTGGGCATGCTGGGAGTTATAGTTTTACAACATCTGGAGGGCCGCAGTTTGAGGATGCCTGCACTAAAACTAATATTTTTTTGGGGAAAAAAAATTGTTTCTGTGTCTCCAAAGTCTGAGAGACATAGTGTTTTATGTTCTCTAGGGGACTGTTGGAGATTATAAAAATTTAGTACTCCATGGAAGTGTGATACTCCCTGAAGCAATCGATAACGCAGAGGCCCGGATGATCGGGGCAAGTGTCACACTGAGTAGTGGTGTCCTTCCGTATCCCCCTCTTGTGACACACTCTGCATCTTTTTTGGGTTCGTCCCTTCTTTCCAGTATGGGGGACCACACCTGGAAAGTGTTGGCCAGGGACGATCCGGGCGCCTCCAGTTCCCGAGGTACTCCGGCCTGCTCTTTCCCGGTCCGAAAAGATCAGGTCTTTGAGGACTGCCTCATAGAATTGGAGGAAAGTCCCTGTGCTGCCAGTGCTTCGGGATAGTACAAAAGAGTTGTACATGGCAACCTGCACCATGTAGACCGCAACTTTTTTGTACCATGCCCGGGTTTTGCGCATGGCATTATATGGCTTGAGGACTTGATCAGAGAGATCAACTCCTCTCATATACCGATTGTAGGCGACGATACAATCGGGCTTGAGGACCGTTGCCGCGGTACCTCGCACAGAGACGGGGGTGGTGCTGTTACCGTGGATTGTGGACAGCATAAGGACATCCCTCTTGTCCTTATACCTGACCAGCAACAGGCTTCCACTGGTAAGGGCACGGGTCTCACCCCTGGGGATAGGTACCTGGAGGGGGTGGGCAGGGAGGCCGCGTTGATTTTTCCGCACGGTCCCACAAGCGAACGTGGATCTGGCGGCAAGGGACCTGAACAAGGGAATGCTGGTATAAAAGTTGTCCACGTACAAGTGGTAACCCTTATCCAGCAGTGGGTACATAAGGTCCCACACAAGTTTCCCGGTAACACCCAGAGTGGGGGGACATTCTGGTGGTTGAATCCGGGAATCTCGCCCCTCATACACACGAAATTTGTAAGTGTACCCTGAGGTACTCTCACAAATTTTGTATAGCTTCACGCCATACCTCGCCCGCTTTGTGGGAATGTATTGGCGGAAACTGAGTCTCCCCTTGAACGCAACGAGAGACTCATCAACCGCGACCTCCCTTCCAGGTACGTAGGCCTGCTGAAATGTGGCCCCAAAGTGATCGATGACCGGCCGTATCTTGTACAGCCGGTCATAGGCAGGATCACTTCGGGGGGGACATGCTGCATTATCGGAATAATGCAGACATTTCCGGATGGCCTCAAACCGGGAGCGTGTCATGGCCGTACTGTACAGTGGGGTCTGGTATAGGACGTCCCCACTCCAGTACAGCCTGGGTTTTTGCACTAGACCCATATGCAGCACGAGGCCCCAAAATGTCCTCATCTCGGCTGCACTGACCGGCGTCCAGCCACCGGGTGGTGGGGGGATGCGGGGGGGGGGGGAAGTGGCAGGGGGGGGTCTGGGGTCTGAAAGCTGAAACAAAAAAGTTTAGAATAAATGTGCTTTTTTTTTTTTTTTCTAACTTTTCCCTTCTATCCCTGCCTAAAGGTGCCTCTCCCTCACTGACCCTAACCTACCTGGGTGGCGATGGGTGCAGGAGGGTGATGGATGCCGATTAGGGGGACACAGGAGCTGGTGCTGGACGATGCTGCACGGTCAGGGTGCTGGACAGGAAGAGGAGGGGAGAGAGGAGCGCAGGAAGTTTGAATCTTGCGCCTCTCTCCCCTGCACCAATCAGCACCCTGGACAGCGGCGTTCAGCACCAGGGCCAGCTCCGCCTCTGCAAATCCTCGGACTGCGATAGGTGGTGTATAATTACGCCACCGATCGCAGTCTTTTTCCGGTTCATCGGGTCACAGGACACCCGAATGGACCGGAAACGCAGAAAACCGCAGGTCGGAATTGACCTGCGGTTTTCTGCGATCGTCGATGCGGGGGGGTCAAATGACCCCTCCCTGCATTGTTACAGGATGCCGGCTGAATGATTTCAGCCGGCATCCCGTTCCGATTAACCCCCGCGGCGCCGGCATCGCTATTTAAAGCCATGACGTACCGGTACGTCATGTGTCCTTAAGGGGTTAAGCAGAATGGCCTGGGTATACCAGATTGTGATTAGTGACAAATTAATTCAGAACTAATCAAATTTCTTGAATAACTTCGGTAAATCGTCCAAATATTTTTTTTTCCAAACTTCACTTACCTCCAATCAGGAGTTATACAACATAAAATAAGAAGCGCTGATATGGGAACCACTTAGTCCATAGTCCTAGTCCATAAGTGTGTTTGCATATCATCTAATTAATCCTCAGATTCCTAAACTGATGGTACTGTGAGTGCTCTAATTTTTCTGAGCTTTGTCTAGACAAAAGGGTTTACAATTAATTATGGATTTTTTTGAATGTGTTTAAATGTTGTTAGTCACAAATATTGGTTTGGACAGACTGCTTAAACTTAATAGAACTCACCTTAGGTTCAATAGTTTAAATGCATGGGTGATATATGATAAATTACCAGAAGATGGCACCAGTGTAACAAAAATAAAAATGAAACATGTCTACTGTTGATTTAACAGGCTATTAGGTGTGGTAACTATTTTTTGTCCACCTAGAGCCTATTCAGGAGATGTATATGTGTGTAGAATACATTTGTGTTAATGAATACAAAACTATTATAGGAGTCATGCTTTTATTGGCTAACCAGAAAATGTAATATTGCAAGCTTTCAAAGCACAAGGCTCCTTCTTAGGTCAAGATTACAAATGAAATCTTACATCAATAGTTTCCTGGCTAACACGGTACTACACAATTTTTTCTGCACTTCAGGAGATGTGTACAAATAGTTAACGCATGAGTTGTGAGTCCTGCATGATAGATGAAATAAAGGGTCCAGGTAGATAAACACATAAATACTGTATACAATAACTAGATAGATAGATCTGCCAATTTATTGAAAAAGAAAAATTAAAATCTCAACCTGACATAAGTATTCAGATCCTATAATTCCACAAGGTCTGCACGCCTGGATTTAGGGATTTTCTGTCATTCTTTTCTGTAGATCCAATCAAATTCTGTCTGGTTAGATGGTGACTGTCAGTGGACAGCCATTTTCAGGTTTCTACAAAGATGTTCCGCTGGGTTCAAGTCAAAGTTCGTGCTGGGCCACACAAGGACATTCACAGTGTTATACCTAAGCCACTGCTGTGTTGTTTTGGCTGTGTGCTTAGGATCATTGTCTTGTTGGAAGGCTAACCGTTTGCCCATTCTGAGGTCATTAGCACATGATTAGGCCAAATAGATTGATTTTGGAATAATCATAGTTTGAGAGTCATTTAGGTGCTGTTGTAAAAACTCCAGGTGGTCTATCATATGTCTTTTACTAAGGAGAGGCTTTTTTCTGCTTACTAGGCATTAAAGGCCAGATTGGTGGAATATTGCAGTAATGGTTGACCTTCTGTAAGTTTCTCCTATCTGTATATAGGATCTTTAGCACTCAGCCAAAGTGATCATTGGGTTTTGGGTTACCTCTCTTACTTGGGTGCTTTCAGTGCAGCAGAAATTTTTTGCACCCTTCTCCAGATCTGTTCCTTCACACATTCTTGTCTCTGAGATGTACAGGCAGTCCTTTCCTCCTCAGGGCTTGGTTTTTGCTCTGATATACATTGTCAGCTGTGAGACCTTATATAGACAGGTGGCGTCTTTCCAAATCTTATTGAATTTACTGGATTTAGCACAAATGGACTTTAATCAAGGTGTCAGTACTAGAGTTGGCCTTGCGGTCATTTTGCGTCAAACTTTACTCGTTTGCGGTTCTTAGAACAAGTAAACATATGGCAATGTCCGCCAGCACTATATTCTAAGCATTGTGAAGAACTTTGACCCATGACACATCGATCAGGTGCGACAGGACAGCCAATTGAGATGTTTTAGCACATGGACCCCCCCCACACCCTATAAATTAACCCGATCTGGCAGCCATTTTACATTCTGTTTTTTGCCATTGTAGGGAGAGGTTTCTGTGTGGAGCAAGGACAGACTGTTAGGGACACCAAACGCTAGCTAATAGCACCACAAAAGTCATTTTAAGTACTGGTATAGGTGTGCTATCGATAGGTGTGACTTACTGAGGGGTGTGATTGTGAAATACCTATAATATACTTTCTAACATAGAAAGTACATTATAGTGCATTTGTTTTGTACAGTAGTTGTGTGCGGTTCTGCTGCGATACTGCAGCTAGACAGAGGGACAAATGCTATTGGAAAAACTAATTGCAACTGGTGTGATATACCTGTTTGCCCCCCCCCCCCATAAAAAAAAAAAAAATGATTGAGGGGTGTGATATAACTATAATATACCTTCTAACATAGAAAGTATATTATAGTGCATTTGTATTGTGCAGCAGTTGTGTGAGGTTCTGCTGAGATATCACAGCTAGATAGATGGACAAACGCTATTGGAATAACTAATTGCAACTGGTGTTATATACCTGTTGCCCCCCAAAAAAATATCTGATTGAGCGGTGTGATATACCTATATTATACCTTCTAACATAGAAAGTAAATTATAGTGCATTCGTATTGTGTAGCAGTTGTGTGCGGTTCTGCTGAGATACCATAGCTATATAGAGGGATAAACACTATTGGAATAACTAATTGCAAGTGGTCTGATATACCTGTTGCCAGTCAAAAAACTGATTAAGGGGAGCAATATACCTGTTTCCATATTGATTGAGGGGTGTGATACAACAGCCTACACAAAATATTAATTGAGGGGTGTGATACACCGGCTTCCACCAAATATAGATTGAGGCCTGCGATACACCAGCTTCCACCAAATATTGATTAAGGGGTTTGATATACCGGTTTCCAGCAAATACTCATTATTGGGTTCTATATACCTGTTTCCACAAAATACTAATACAGGGTATTAATATACTGGCTTACACAAAATATTGATTGAGGCCTGCGATACACCAACTTCCCACAAATATTGATTAAGGGGTTTGATCTACTGGCTTCTAGCAAATACTAATTATTTGGTTCTATATACCTGTTTCCACAAAATACTGGTAGAGTGGATTGATATACCGGCTTCTACAAAATATTGATTAAGGCCTGCGATATACCTGCTTCCACAAATACTGCTCTTCTTGACTTTGTCACAGGGTCATTTTGAAAATGACAGGCAGAGTAAGAGGCAGGGCATTCTGCAGGGGTGGTAGGGGTCGGGCAGGTGCACCAGGCCAGAGCCTAAGTGGTAAGTTGGAGAAGGTGCGTGCGATTACGTCAATGGACGCACCAGAGTTGCTTGAGTGGCTCACTCAGCCTTCCGCTTCTGCACCATCTTCATCCTCTGTATCAGCACCCTCCTCACTCTCTGCTGTATGCACCCCCAAAGACACCACCACCACCACCATAGCCCCTCCACTAGAGTCAGAGAAATTATTTTCCCATCCATTCACAGACCTTACCAATGTGCAGAGATTCTTGGCATCAGATGAGGAAGAGGAGATAGCAACGGCCACCACCCAGATTAGCCCAAGGAGGGTGGTCCCCGCTGTTGATGCCTACTCCAAGATCTCTAATGTCAGTGGTGGTGAAGGTAACAATGATGACGTGTCGATTAGCATCACGTGGGTGCCCACAAGAGAGGAAGAGGGGAGATCAGAGGGAGATGGAGCAGCAGACAGGGAGGAGAAGGAGGAGAAGGAGGAGAAGCAGACAGAACTCGCAGTGCTCAGGAGGCAAAAAGCAGACTGCAAATGTATCTGGAGCGAGCCATCAACCAGCGAAACAGGTGCGGGTACCAATCCTACCGCGCCTGTAAAAAGAGGGCGGTTTGAAGGTGTGTTGGTCACTTCGGATATTAGATAATTTTTGCAGCCAACCCATCGACAGCCGCCCTCCGGATCCAGCTTCAGGGAATGCCTTAGACGGACAGGTATCCAACTTCATCGGATTAACGGCTGATGTGGACACTTTGAGAAGTGAGGAACCCCTTAACTACTGGGTGTGCAAGCATGACCTGTGGCCAGAGCTGGCACAATTTGCCATGTATCTTTTGGCTTGCCCCTCGTTGAGTGCCCTGTCCGAAAGAATTTTCAGCGCCGCAGGGGGAAATCGTGACCGATAAGCGCACTCGCCTAGCTCACGACAGTGTGGACTACCTCACATTTGAAAAAAATAATGAGGCATGGATCTCGGAGGAATTCAACACCTGTGATGACCACATGTGATTGAATTTCCTTATGCTGTCACAACCAGACAGCTGAGAAGCTCTGACAGAGGCCTTTCAGAACCTCCTCCTTGAGTTTCTGTGTTGTGGTATTCAGTTCCTCCTCTCGTTAGCCTCTCTCAGCTGTCATGTGTTGGACTAATTGCTTCCCTTTAAATTCCTCCCCAGAATGCTTTTCTGGGCGGCTTATACTACTTCCTGGAGTGTGTGTGCATGCTGACTTTGTTCTCCTGTTTGCTTCAAAGCTAAGTGTTGTACCTTTATTTGTTATTTTCTGTTTGCTGGATCCCAGGTGACCCTGACTCCCTCCATATCTTGTGTAGGGAGCCGGTGGTCGTGTCCCCTCACTATTGTAGAGTGCTCAGGGCTTTATAGTCAAGGTTCGTGGATATGCAAATCTCCACCATTAGGATCTTTGCATAGGCTGAGCAGCCAGGGAAAGTGCCAGGTCTTCTGCAGGGGTCTCCCTTGGTTCCTTAGCTTTTGGATCCAGCGAGTCATTTATACATGTTGCTTTGCCTTGTTTCCTGTACACCGTCCATGACATATGCCAGCCCACACATATCCGCCACTACCCAGAACAAAGAATGGTCCTTGCCTTATGTATATACAGCGGCATAAAAGGCCTTTTATGTTAGATGAATGCCTAATTCTTAGGGCCTGTACTGGCCAACAGTTACATATTTATCCTGTGGCTGCCTAATGCACCTCCAGCCACAGAATTCAAAGTTCTGTGCTGTCAGGTGAATGCCTATTGCCTAATTTTTGGTGCCTGCACTGGCCGACAGTTACATTTATTATCTCTAGCCACCCCTGTCTCACTCCTCTGCCTCTCATTATGGTGGTGTATGAACCGCATTCACCATAAGGACCTTCTAATGTCACAGGGTCATGTGACTGTGCCCCCCCACCCTGTACTGTGCCCTTCACCCCGTACTGTGCCCCCTTATACACTGCATTGTGCCCTCTTACAACACCCTGTGCAGTGCCCCTAGTCATTCCCTGTACTGTGCTCTCTTATATCTTTTTATCTCGTCGCGTTATGGCAGTGTTATCCGGTCACTGTACAGAGGTGTTATCTGGTTAATGTATGGCGGTGATATTCAATAACAGGATGGCCATAACTGAATCCCTTTCCCTGCCCACGCCATCCTTTTTTAGACCTGGCATGAGCGGGAAATATATGCAGATTGTGGTGCTAAGGACCTTTGCGCCACAATCTGTGTCAGAAATAAGTCTAACATAGATGTATTTCTATATAATAAATGACCGCCTAATTGTATTACTATTCGGGGGTAGGGCTAATATCTTTATATTATATAGATTCTAGTGCATTATACTGTGCCCTGTATTTCCCAGTAGAAAATGATCCTTGGGAAACACAGTCCTCCTCCCTTACCATCAGGACCAGGTAGCACTCTGTCAGTACATGGCGGCCTCCCTTTTCCATCACACTGCTCTGCTGTGTACTGGTGCTTATTCTGACACCAGGGCTGGGTTTACGTCCTATTTTTGCTATCCATTTAATGCATACCAAAAATGCATATGTTAACAGATGCCTCAGTGCCGTACAGTGGTGTCCGTTCATCATACATTTCCATGTTAGAAAAAAAAAATTACGTTAACGTATGCATTTTTTGAATGGACTCTGCAGGACACAAAAACGTGGAGTGCTGCACATTTGTATACATCCAACCTATAGGAAATACAATTTTTCTAGGCTCCAGTAGGGCACATTTGTGAGAGTTTCCCTTCAAGACGCATAAAAAATGGCCCCTGATTGAAATACATATTTTTTTGTGGGAATTTTTGCGAATGATCCCCCTCTGGCATGTTACTGTCCATGTTGTGGGACTAATTGCGCACTTTTGTATTTGGTGGCTGCAAATATGACCTGACACTTTTTCAGGTTCACTTGCTATTAAAGTCAATGGGCGTAATGCGAAAAAAAAAAAAATTCAACAGGTGATGAAAATGTGAGGTCTTTATTCCCGGATATATGTATGGGTGACAAAGCAACTTCACTTTCATAATTTGCTGATTTGATGAGTTAGACAGACATCCAAAAGACTGTGACAACTGGTAAAACTTTCCAATTATGTCTCGAAGAAAGTTAAAGGGTCATTAAACTTTCAAAAACTTTGATATGTCAGAGACTTATAAAAAGTTTAGATCGGTAGAGGTCTGAGCAAAGAGACCTCCATCGATCCCTAGAATTAGAGGACCGAAGCGTGCACATAGAAGTCTATGGGTTCTTCTTGATTCTGTCCATCTTGATACACGTGCACTTAACTTCCCTCGTTTTAATCATCAATGGGGATCTCAGGACTCAGACTCCCACCTATCTAAACTTTTAATATGTTTCTATGACATATCATTTTTTTTTTTTTTTTAAGTTAGCTACCATTTAATGGATTTAAATTGTAATACTTTGAACGGAAGAATAACTATGCCTGCCCAAACAATGAAAGTCCCACCGCTGCTTATCGAGCACTGCAGCCCTTTGGAGATGCTGATGGTGAATTTATGGTGGCTGACCTACACTAGTCAAAGATTGATGGCCTAATCAAAGGAAACATCATCAATATCTAAGCCTGGTGGCTCACCAAGAATGGCCACTGCAATAAAACAAAATAGGTAATCTCTCTGTAAGGGGCATTTTTAATTCCATTATAACTTTTTGCTATAATATGCTTATAATGGAAAATAATGGAATTGATATACTGGATTAAAACAGGAAGATTTCTGTTTGGTTTCCAGTATATCAAGTGTGTTATTTTCCATTATAAGCATGTTGTAACGGAAAGCTACAGTGGAATTGCAAACTGGAATTCTAACACTGTCTCAGATGTTCATTGAAACTTTCTTTCAGAAATATTACTAAAATATTTTTAAAGTTGTTTTTTTTTCCAGTTTACATTTAATGCAGTCAGGCACTAATCATAAAGCCTAATTTTGTGTGGTTCTTTTCTGAACCTTTCTGTTTCACATACCTCTTCTTTTGTTCCAGTGCCTGTCTATTATATGTGCAATTATTAGGTTAAGTAGAGAGTTACTGGAAATGCAAATACTCTGTAACCCAACATCCTTGCTAAAGTCCAGTATAATTAGGAGGGTTTTGTTTGATAACGTTAGGAAATGAAAAACTGATGACAAGAAGCATAATTGTTAGGAATATATTAGAAAAACTATAGGGGTCATTCACTCCCAAACTGTAGTCCAATACTATCTGACTAAAACTTCAGTGGAGAGAATATAAATTTGAGAAAGGGCTTTATCTAGTTAAGAACATAAAGCTGAAGTGTGGAAAATGTATATATTTCTTAGATTATTTGTACTTAAACCCCCTGAATGTAAAGTGCTGCGGTATATTGTGGCGCTGTATAAATAAAGATTATTATTATTATTATTTTTATAATACTAAATTAATTTTAAAATCCTATAGGTAAGCATACAATCTATATAGTGCACTATATCTGAAAACAAACGTAAATTCTAAATGCTGTGAAGAGTTATTCTACAAACTGTGCAACTGTCCAATGAATATAGCATTTCAAATGAAGTGTTATTACAATATACATGTAATAAATACATAATTAGACTAACGATGAGAGAACACCTTTAAATTTGTTTCATGCCTGATTTAGCAAATATTTGTGTCCAAATTTATTCTACATGAATCAGAAATGCTCCAATTGGCCTGAAAAATGTTATGTGACACTCCGAGGTCTCCTAAGACTCTGATTTATGTTATATCTTTTCTTGGTGTCTTTTTTATTATTATTATTATTTTTTTTTTTTACACATTTTTGCTCTCCCCACCCCCTTTTAAGCTCTTTATTGCAATGATAGCAATAGCAATAATGTCAGTGTGACACTGACATATCTTGCTATGGGTAAAATACATGGTTGACGGTGTTAACAAATAGCGGGGAAGATTTATCAAACTGGTGTAAAGTAGAACGGGCTTAGTTGCCCATAGCAACCAATCAGATTCCACCTTTCATTTTTCACAGCTCCTTTGGAAAATGAAAGGTGAAATCTCATTGGTTGCTATGGGAAACTGTGACAGTTCTAATTTACACCCGTTTACATCTCCCCCAGCGTGTTTAAAAACACAATGCACCGGGGGGCGGAGCCAGCGCTTGATCCGGATGGACGTGTGAAGCGCTGCTCTCCCGTCTGCACATCCCTCTCAGCACTGATTCTTTAGCCAACTGCCAGCTGAAATGGTGAAGATCGGGGGCCAAAAGCCCACAGACCAGCCTGGAAGCAACCGCTCCCAAAGTCAAGCTGGGGAAATAGAGAAATTCATGAAAAAAGCCGCCGCTCCACAAGTGAGCCGAGAACCCAAGATGGCGCCCGGCACCCCGCGATCCGGACACAAGCAGCTTGCCGCATGTAGCAGTGAGAAGGTAGGAGACAACCTCACTGAAACGGACTGCCTGCCGATCTCTAGAACATTTCTAAAAGAAGCTCTAGCAGAGGCTCTGGGCCCTATCAGTATGGACATTTCCTCCATAAAAGAGGACCTGAGGCACGTAGGAAGGAGAGTGGAGACCTTAGAGGAGGCGCAGACCGCGATCCTCCAGCATCAGAGAGAAGTGTCCTCTAGCATGTCCCTTGCGCAGTGCCATATTAACGCCCTATATACTGCCATGGAGGACCAAGAGAACAGAAGCAGGCGAAATAACCTGCGCTTTAGAGGGATACCTGAGACTATTCCAGCTGTGGACATTCCAGAAACAGTTACTCAGATATGCCTTAAGATTCTAGGCTCCGACTCAGCACACGAGGTCCTGCTTGAACGTGCACACAGAGCCCTCAGGCCCAAACCGCAGGCGAACGAGCCGCCTAGGGATGTCATATGTAAATTTTTGCACTTCCCGGTGAAAGAGGCCATTTTGGTAGGGGCCAGGAACTCCAACTCCGTGGAATGGGATAACAACAGCATCGCCATTTACCAAGACCTGTCGCAATCGACCCTCAAGAAGCGTAAAGCTTTGAAACCCCTTACTGATTGGCTAAGGCAACAGAGAATCCTCTATAGATGGACATTTCCCTTCGGGCTGTCCTTCCTTCATGAGGGCCGCCGCATCCATGTTTCCTCGTTTGCGGACCTGGATAAAACTTATGACCTCCTTCAGCTGCCTCCATTGCCTATTGCAAACTGGGACATGGTCCAAAACCTCAACTCTCTCCCTGATTTACCCAGGCCAATCCCCTGGGAGCCCCAACGCACACCAAAGCCGCAAAGAAGCAGCAGAAGAAGAGACTCCTTTTCCACCCCAAAACGCCTTTCCTTGGCAAACAAGTAGCTGACTTCGCCTTCTCATCCCCAGTTCTGGGTGGACAGGAAGATCGCCTGATGGACACTACTAAAGTTATGCTTTTGATAAGTATTTAAAATATTGACTATCAGCTATGTGCTGGGGGAGAAGCGGGGCTCGCCTTATATTCGGGCCTTGCTCCTCTCCTAGCATTAGACGTAGAGACAGTAGGGACTTCTCTCTTGAGACTTCCCATCTGTTTTAAAGCCAGTCTAGTCATGACCTGTTTAAGTGACCTAACTGTTGTTATGCTGATTTCCCATATTTTCTCTGCTCCACGGCTCTGATGGGGTTGGGTGTATTACCATTGTCTACTAACATCTTTTTAGGGCAATACGACACGCTCCCCCTGAGGGTTGACGAGGGAGGCACTCTATATCCATCACTATACCCTTAATTACAGTATGACAAACGTCCATTCGTATGTTATCCCATCTACTATGATGTTCCCCACCCTTTCTTCCTTCATTAGGATTATAACAATCGCTAAGCTGCAGTACTTTTGCTGTCACAGAGGGTAGTGCTTCTGGGTGTAATACCCTTTACCCCCCTACTTCTTGTTATCCCGGATAAGCAGGGTTATAACACCATGCCGTGTCTGGATGTTACTCATTCACATTATGCCTTTATTTACTTTTTCTTTTTTGTTGGTTCCTGTTCTATTTGTTCATGTTCTGACAGGTACTCAAGAGAATTTCCAGCATCCTTCTCAATCCGAAACAGTGATAACCCTCCTGGATCCGCTCGTGGCCGCACTCTCCCCCTCACGATGTGTCTGGTTTGTCAAATTCCTTTCTGCTGTGTCCTTTATAGCCTTTGGGCTTCTCACTTTACTATAAAATTATGGCAGATTTTAAATTATCCTCGTACAATGTCAAAGGGCTGAGATCCCCTTCTAAGAGATGCCAGATCTTATCTCTCCTGCACAGAGAAAACTGCTCGGTGATCTTTCTTCAGGAGACACACTTCAAACACAATAATTACCCCAATCTCTCCCACTCCAGGTATCCCTGCTGGTACCATTGTGGGGCTGGGGGTGCGGCCTCGAGGGGAGTTAGTATAGGCTTCCGCAGAGGCCTACCCTTTCAATATAAATCTCATGTCCAGGATCCGGAGGGCCGATATTTGATTCTTAAGGGTCAGGTGGGACTATCCATGTTCACATTTGTGAACATTTATGCCCCAAATACAGACCAGCTTAGCTGGCTCAATGATATTTTCTCCTTAATTGAGCAATATAGGGAGGGCTTCCTAATTGTCGCAGGAGACTTTAATGTTGCTTTCAATCCTTTAATAGACACGTCCTCCAAAAAATCCCCCTTCTCTGCTAAGACCCTCAGACTGCTACACACAAAGCTACACAACCTGGGAATTGTAGACGTGTGGCGGTGTCTTAACCCCGACACGATTGACTATTCTTTTTACTCCTCTGCAAATAACTCCTATAGCAGAATTGACTACATTTTAGTCCCGAAGGAGAAACTGCAATCCTGCTCCTTACCCAAAATAGGGGACATCACTCTATCAGACCACTCCCCAATTTTCTGTACTATATCCCCGGGGAAAAGAAACGCCAAACAACCAAATTGGAGATTCAATGAGTCTTTATTGAATAACACCAAACATACAGCCCAAATTACCTCTTACTTAGAAGAATATTTCTTAACCAATAATACCCCAGAAATAGCCCCCCAAGTTCTCTGGGATGCTCACAAAGCATATATCAGAGGCAGACTGATCAGTCTCTGCTCTTTTTTAAAGAAAGAGTCGGAGAAAAAACTTAACACTTTGCTTTCACAAATTCATCATGTAGAAAAAGCACATAAGCAGTCTCTAATGGCATCAGAACTTTCCTCTCTTAGAACTCAACTGAAGAATCTTCTGAATGGGCGCTCAGCTAAATTCTTTCTGTCCGCTCAACAGAAGATCTATGCCCATGGAAACAAGGCTTCCAAATATGTTATGAGTCGAATCAAACAGAGAAGAAACTCCCGATATGTTCAGTCCATTAAATCTCCCCAGGGGGTCCATCTATTTAAGGCTGAAGAAATTGCTAAACAATTTAGACTATTTTACCAATGCTTATATAATCTCCCAGCCTCTGACCTTCCTAACCCTTCCCTGGATAGAGAAAGTAATTTCAGTTCCTTTCTGGAGACTCTTAACCTTCCCACATTAAATTTGGCACAACAAGAATCCCTGACCACACCGTTCACTATCCCGGAACTAACTGCCGCGATTAAATCTACCCCTAGAGGTAAATGCCCTGGCCCGGACGGTCTCCCCATATCTTATTATTCGGCCTTTCAAGATATCCTGCTACCCCACCTGCTCCCTATTTGCAACTTATCACTGTCCAACCACCCACTCTCTTCTGATATGACCAAAGCAGTCATTACAATAATCCCTAAAGAGGGTAAGGACCCCTTGCTCTGCCCCAGTTATCGTCCTATTTCTTTACTTAATGTTGACCTTAAACTTCTAGCTAAAATGCTGGCCACTAGGCTACAAAATCTTCTCCCAGAATTAATTAACCCTGATCAGGTCGGTTTTGTCAGAGGAAGGGAAGGTAAGGACAATACCACTAAAATCTTAGATGCCCTGTTTTATGCTAAACATAAATCCTCTCCATTGGTCCTTCTTGGCACGGACGCCGAGAAGGCATTTGATAGGGTGGACTGGACCTATATTAGATTAGCCCTGGCTAAATTTAAAATCCCGGAGCAGTATATCAACTCTATGTTCTCCATGTACACCTGCTCCTCGGCGTCCGTGTCAGTAAATGGTCTTCTTTCCTCCCTCTATTCCATTAAAAATGGAACGAGGCAGGGATGCCTCCTCTCCCCACTCATCTTTGTCCTTGTAATGGAATCCTTTCTACAAGCCCTCAGACAGGACAGTGAAATTAGAGGTCTAAAAGTGGGGAGCCGTGAATTTAAACTGGCGGCCTTTGCCGACGACCTTCTGATTGTCACCACTAACCCACAGAGATCCATGCCCAGGATTCTCTCAACACTCAACCTTTTCGGCTCCCTTTCCAATTTTAAAGTCAACCCCTCTAAATCCCAGGTTTTACATATAGGCCTTTCCCCAGCTAATATCGCCTCCCTTCAAATTAACTTGCCTTTCAATTGGCAGACCCAACAATTAACCTACCTAGGGATTAAATTATCCCCCCACCTGCCCGATCTATTTCATTTGAACTACAAACCCCTCCTAGTATCCATGACAACTCAGATGGACTCCCTAGACTCTCCCTACCTCTCATGGTTCAGAAGAAAAAACATCTTCATGTCGCTGATCATGCCAAAACTTACATATATGATGCAGGTTCTCCCTATTGATATTCCAGGGTCGTACTTTGCATCCTTAAACAAGCACATTCGTAAGTTCATTTGGCAAGCCAAAAGCCCTCGTATCTCTTTTGACACCTTTACCAAACCTAGGAATAGAGGAGGTATTGGCCTCCCTGACCCAAAATCATATATGCTTGCCATTCAGCTTTCTAGAGCCATTGATTGGATTAGAGAACCCTCCCATAAATCCTGGCTATCATTGGAGACTGCTCTCCTCCCCTTCTCTCCTAGGGCCCTCTTGCTGGCCGACAGGCCACCCCCGACCCTAAGCTCAATACCTAACCCTCTTATACGCAATACCCTAAGGGTCTGGGGGGGTTTCTCGACCAGCTTTGGGGCTCGACGCCCTTTGCCTCACTTTTGCATAAAAAAGATATAGTCGATTTGGCCCCTAAAGATTTGAAAGACAGCTGTCCGCTACGTATCAGGACATCAGATATACCCATTGCCCAGTTTTTAGACCCAGACGGCTGTATACTCCCTGACTCTGAGATCTGCACAATTCTGGGGACACAGATTCATAACCCCACCTTGCTACACTTCGTTAAAACAGAGCTACTTAGTAAAATGAAAAGCCCTCCCCCACCAGAAGATTCAAATTGGTTTGTGGAAATGCTGAATAGCAAGAGTTATCCGCCTAAAGCTATCTCCGAGTTATATAAGCACTTGAAGTCCCCTGCCTCCTTTATTAAACCTGCAATAGTGGGCAAGTGGGAAAAGGATCTCCAGAGGTCCCTAACACCTCAAGAAACCTCTAAAATGCTGATTCTCCCGCACAAGTTATCTAGATGCATACGCATCCAAGAAAACAGCTATAAGATTCTTATGCAATGGTACAGGACCCCAGACAAAACCTATAGATACAATAAAACAGCCAGTGATCTATGTTGGAGATGTCATAGTGTTAAGGGAACTTTTATTCATGTATGGTGGGCATGTGACTTGATTAACCCATGGTGGCACAACATAACCCAACTATGTAACCAGATTTGTCAGTCATCTCTCACCTGTTCTCCTGAGTTGGTCTTACTGTCACTCGGACTAGAAGGCCTGGGCCCTTATAAAAAAGCTCTTTTTACCCTCCTGTTAGCAGCGGCTAGATTGCTGTTACCAACCCTCTGGTTATCATCAGATATCCCCAGCATTGAACATTGGTCCAATAAGGTTGATCAGATATACAGGCTAGAGGAGATTTCACACTGGGAGTCGCATTCTAGACCCTCCTTCATTAAAACTTGGTTACCTTGGAAGCAATACAGAAACTTCCGTTAGGCACTGAGCTCAACAGCATCCCTTTATTGCTGTCTCCCCCGCCCCTCTTCGGTGTGAGGCCTATTTACCCATTTTAACTTGTGTCCCCCCCCCCCCTCCCAATTATTCGCTCTCACCATGGACGCCCATTGTATGTACCCATGAGACTGGATTTATTTTGACTTGCTAATAAGGTTCATATGACTCTTTTATTCTCTTGCCAATGCCTGTCATGTTGGGCTTAATCGCCCTTGAGTTAACTGTAATTGTGACATTTTGAAATATGCGACTGTCGCTTCTGTTTTTGTCACATGGAATGTTGTATACTATACCTATTGGAAATGTCTATGCACTGGAAAATTGAAAACAATAAAAAAATTTCAATATATAAAAAAAAAAACACAATGCACCGTCACATGCTTTTTCATATTAGAAAGTGTCCAAAAATGGTACCTTGTTGGGAGCAAATGGTGTTTAAACACATGGTTATGGGAAAGTATGCATTAATGGAGCTCATATTTATTTACACACAATTGTCAGAAGAAGCAATGGCATATTCTAAAATTGAACAAGCCAGCAATAATTCTTCCTTTTATTTGGGAGCAGTAGCACACTGTGAATGTGGAAAGGGTAAGGTGTGTAGGGGTAATAGTGGCAGCAATAGTAGCACCACCAGTAGCGGAACAGCATGGAATAGACAAGGCGGCAATTAGATGTGTGTGTGGCTGTGTTAGGGTAGTATTTGTAGTAATGGCAGCTGTGCAGTGGTAATGGAAGTGGCAGTTGGAGGATTGGCAGTGGGGAGAAGCAGCGGTGGCAGCAGCAGCCATATGGTATGGACCATAATGGTTTTCAGGCAGACAGTGACAGTGGTGTGATGGGGACAGTGGTCAATAGCCACTGTCAGCAATAGCAGCTATATTAGCCTCAAGTGGAGTTGTGTGAAACTTCTCATGGATCCATGCCTGATTCATTTTGACAAAAGTGATGTTTTGTACACTGGTGGAGGACACCTTCGTCCATTTGGGTGTGACGACACTACCTGCCATGCTGAAAAACCTCTTTGATGACACAAGTCAGTACAGAGAGAGCAAACTGGGGTCAGGGAACACAATATGTGCTGGGAAAGGCCACAGTTATTTAGAAAATTAGACACCTTTAAGGGTACTTTCACACTTGCGGCAGGACGGATCCTACAGGCTGTTCACCATGTCGGATCTGTCCTGCGGCTATTTCGCCGTGCCCGCGGACCGCCGCTCCGTCCCCATTGACTATAATGGGGACGGGGGCGGAGCTCCGGCGCAGCACGGTGCTGCACGGAGAAAGGCCGCCGGACTAAAATTACTGCATGTCAGGCTTTTTAGTCCGGCGGCTTTCTCCGTGCAGCGCCGTGCTGCGCCGGAGCTCCGCCCCCGTCCCCATTGTAGTCAATAGGGACGGAGCGGCGGTCCGCGGGCACGGCGAAATAGCCGCAGGACGGATCCGACATGGTGAACAGCCTGTCGGATCCGTCCTGCCGCTAGTGTGAAACTAGCCTTAACAACAACAAAAAAAAGGGGGGGGGGCAGCTGGACAGAAGTAGGAATATCATACAGCAGAATTACAGGACAATTAGAAAATGAGAAAATTTTACAAACAGCTTGCTAGAAAAACTACTGCATGCAGAAGAATAAAATTTGGGCGAAGGTGTAGAGGTGTATGCACAGAACTGTGTGACATTTCTGAAATGAAATGATTTTTACAGATAGCTAGCCAGAAGTACCAATGCTATACAGCAGAATTAAATGTGGGTGATGCCGCCATCTGCATTCCTGAATACACTGGAGTTGACACTGGAGGATGGACAAGACAGTAGAGAGTGAGCAGACTGGACCAGTTCCAGCCACTGTTCCAATCTGCCTCTCTGGGTAAGGAAACATGGTATGTGCTAGGGCAGTGATAGGCAAACAGCGTCTCTCCAGCTGTTGTAAAACTACAAATCCCATCATGCCCTGCTGTAGGCTGACTGGGAATACCTAGGGAAAGGCCACAGTCAGAAAATGAAACAATAAATATATATATATATATATATATATGTAGACTGCTGAACAGAAGTGCAAATACCATACAGCAGAATTGCATTTTAATGAAGGTGTGGCAAAGCACCATATTTCTAAGGATAATGGTAGTGTAAGTAGGGGGATTAGTAACAGGGAGCAGCCATACAGTAGAGAACATGATGATAGGCAGACAGACAATGACACTGCAACAGCAGCAGCCATGCGGTAAGGAACATAATGACACTGCTTAACCCTGTTGTACCCGAATAATCTGTATCTGTAACCTCAGAGCACTGTATATATTCTCTGTGTATATTGTGTTAAATCTTAGTGGGTTAGTGGTGACAATCAGAAGTCTGCCCTTACAGCGATTAAATATATAATTTAATCTTGTATCTCAATCACAAGTCTGTATCTCGATCACAAGTCTGTGTTTTGGCCTAGTTATAAGCTACCGCGGGTTGGTTTCTCACCCTATATAATCCTGTTAGTGGACCAGGCTTATATCAAACGAGAAGCTGGTGGCAGATTTCCCGGGCTGAGACAGCGCTGTTTTCACTGCGGCAGTGAAAAGGCTCTCTCAGCTTGTTGCCTCTCTGTGCCCGCGTGGACAGGAGGTGTGTGTGTAAACTGTACCAACCTGACCTTACCTGCTCCTCTAGAGGGTGTAACGTCACGTTTTTGGTAATCCGTGACTATACTGCAGGGCGACGTCGAGCGGGCACGAGATGTGGTATTCGTCACCGTGGCTATTGTACTGGCATGCTGCAATGGCGTCATAGGGGGCCACTGCACTGGTAGAGTTAGCACCGTCCTTCTAACCTCAGTATTTGCCATCTACAAACATAACTGTAGTCAAGCAATCATAATCCAAATGCAAAGTTATGCTCTTTTGCATTAAGAAGTTAAATAGTTAATATTTAAAGTGAAATTCCACATGCTTTATTAAAATTTCACACTTGAATACAAAGATTTTTTTTTAGTAACTTTATAAATACTTTAATTTTCTTTTTGAGCCAAAGTCCAGCTATGTCTTATTGTTATTTTCGTTCATACACATTGATGTTTTCAATACTTTCTAAAAAGTTTTTTGGTTTTCCATTGTCCCAAGATTGTTTTCACTCCATTCCTCTGTCTGACATGTGACCTAAGAGCTTTGTTCAAAATGTGTGACTGTTATCTGAACTCCCAGAATGCACAGTGTTCAGGCAAATGGGGTCAAGAAGAAATCTAAATTTACCTTTCTGTCTGAGCAACCAATGAAAAATCATGCAATAGTACACATAGTTAGGCATCAAACACATGGGTGTATTATAGCCCTGTGCAACCTCATGATTGTACAGAGCCATGATACAGTGCCCATAGACTTCTATAGAGTCCTTTTATACCTGTGTACAACAACAGCAAGCAATTGTAAGCCTCCAATTTCATGCAGGGGTAATAGGATTTTTACGTTTATCTGGGCCATCCTAATATGGAGAACAGGTGAGGTGCTCTTATGGGCGTCTCTCCTGAGTGTCAAGGGAGATTTAGCCATAAAAGTTGTTAACATATTCAACACAGCTGCTCTTTCTAGGATTGCCAAATCTTGACTGAGGGCTCTGCTGTCACATTGGTGACAGGCAAGTTATGCGCTGGAGCACAGATGGTTCAAATTATGCTTTGGGATAATGCGAGCTCTGAGGGTTGGGGAATTTGTCAGGACAGTAGCCTTTCTTTTTATTGCTCTGCAGTACAGAGTAGTTTGTAAGCCTCCTGCTTAGGGCTTATGCACACAAACGTATTTACTTTCCGTGTCTGTCATTTATATATATATATATATATATATATATATATATTTGTGGTCGAGGCTAAATACGAGACTAGGGCAGAGTGCCTGCCTGGAACCTAACCGGCTGGGGTGTGCCTGGAGCCGGGTATGAGAGTAGCCTAAAAGGGGGCTACCCCAAGGGAGACCCTTAAAATGAAGGGAATGGGTGGGTGGGACAAGAACCGGAACGCCCACTGTGATGAGGTAGGTGGGGGTTTAAGAAGGCTCAAGCCCCTCCCACAAATGCAGGCTGACCTTCAGCCTTACCAACTTGTGGTCGAGGCTAAATACGAGACTAGGGCAGAGTGCCTGCCTGGAACCTAACCGGCTGGGGTGTGCCTGGAGCCGGGTATGAGAGTAGCCTAAAATGACAACAATAGTTAAGGTGTAAGACTTTATTACCTTATAACACCAAAGACCGAAAAGCCAGCGAAATCTCCACCTGCGGGTTAGGTATGTACCTGGTGAAGCAAGACGAACGCCATCTCCCCATCTTCCGGATGACATGGGCGGGGACCCCCCGCCGGGAAGCCGCGGAGGCGGCACCAATGCGGAAGGAATGACCGGATATTGTTCCTGAGTCTAATCCCAAGCCAGCCGCCACCGTGCGGATGTGGCCGATGAACTGCGCCGTGGTGAGAGCTCCCTTCAGATGGGGTAGCAGAGGGCTGTGAGGTGGCTCCTCCCGGAGGGCGAGGATGAGCCGGTCAAATACCCGTATCGGACACCATTCATTGCTAGTGGGAAAGAACTGGACCTCCACCGGGGGGCCAGTTTGACTGGTTTTGGTGGTAATTATCTTCAGCGCGTAATGGTCAATCCCCCTCACCAGCTGCTCTCTGTGCAGGCTGCACTGTCCCGCCGAACCGCACGTGAACTCGCCCGGCCTAAGGAAGCCATAAAATGCTAAGTACATGGCAGCTTTGATGACCAAGCTGGGAAAGGGCCCAAAAGGAGCACCATCCAGGGCTGAAGATAATTTCCGGAACATTTCCCCCGTGATGCCCTGTCTGCGGGACGGGGCATTGGGCCCGCCCTTCTGGACCCCTCGCAAGGTGGCCTTGACCGCATGTGCAGAAAGAATGGACCCGCCCCCCGGATTGCGGAGCATGGTGTGGTGTTGCACGCCCGCTAGGTACAACTTAATGGTGTTGTAGGAGAGGTGTAACTGGTGGTGACAATGGGCGATGAAGGCCATGACGTAGGGAATGTCTTCCAGGCCAGCCTGCGGGTGCAGGCGTGAGAACTCCTGGAAGGTTCTTAGGCCTGACAGGTAGTTCCTGGCCGTGTTGGGGGCAAGGGACTGCTGTGCCAGGTCCCTTGCTGACGCGATGAGTACGCTTAGTCCATTGTCAGGGAACTGAAGGGCGGGGTGGGAAATCTGCGTGGCTCGGCCTCCGGCATTACCTGGAAGAAAAGTTCGAAATTAAACCTGGACAGCGCGTCGGCTGCTATATTTTTCTCCCCCGGGATGTGGCTACAATGCACGTGGAAGTTATGTGACAGGGCCAGCCAAACCAGCTGGCGCAACAGCGCCATGATTTTGGGGGACTTGGCCCTGCCCTTGGCCAATATGTCGACCAAGGCCTGGTTATCTGTCACAAACATCACCGGCAAGTTGGCCCAGAGGTGGCCCCAAGCCTGAGCTGCTGCCACAATGGGGTATAACTCCAACAAAGAGGAGGTGCGGATGGATTCAGCCTCCTCTAAGATGGCGCTGGGCCACTGGTCTGCTAGCCACTGGGGACCCCAAAAGGCAGCGTAGCCGCAAGATGCCGCTGCGTCTGAAAAAATAGTCGGGCAGGAGGAAGACCAAGGTGACACGAAAAAGGAGACACCGTTCCACCGGGACAGGAACAGCTTCCACATAGCCAGGTCCGCCATGGCCTGGCCGTCCAAACGGATGACGCTGTCCTGTTCGGGTGCCGAGGGAAGAAGCTGGAGTAGCCTTGACACGAAGGTTCTCCCCTGGGGCATAATCCTGGAGGCAAAGTTGAGCCGCCCCAGAAGAGACTGCAGCTCGACTCTAGTGAGGCATCCCGTGGCTGCCGCATGGGAAATGACCTCCCGACACTGAGCGAGTTTCTCCTCTGGTAGGCTGGCTTGCAACAGAACTGAATCCAGGACGATGCCCAAGAAAGATACCCTCGTGGCCGGACCCTCAGTCTTAGCCTCCGCGACCGGAACAGCCAGACTGGCAAACAATTCGAGGAGGATGGAAAGTATGCCGGACCCGCTCTGTGGCTCCTCGACAACAAGAAAATCGTCGAGGTAGTGAATGACCGACCGGAGGCCCCCGTGATGGATCAGGATCCAATGTAGCGCCTTGGCCAGCTGGTCGAATAACCACGGGCTACTCTTGGATCCAAACGTGAGCCTGTTGGCGAAAAAATACTGGCAGGCCCACTCAATACCGTAGAACTGCCATAACTGCGGCAGTATGGGAAGGAGTTTGAATGCATCTGCAATGTCAACTTTTGCCAGCCAAGCGCCCCTACCATGCGACAGGATTGCCTGGATGGCGTCGTCCACCGAGGAATATCGCATGGAAAATTCTTCTGAGGGGATCAGAGAATTGAGGCTTGGAACACCGGACACATGGGGGGCGGACAGATCATAAATCAATCTTTTTTTATTGGTGTTTTTCTTTGCTACCAGGCCGGTGGGGTTAATGCGCCATGAGGAAAATGGAATGCATGGGAATGGGCCTATGAGGAATCCCTTGGATACCTCCGACTGGAGCAATTCGCTGGTTGCCGGTGGGTCCAGGGTGGCGGACAGCAGATTCTTGCCCTCCCAGGGCACCTGTGGCAGAGCGATGAGCCCTGTGTGGAACCCCTTGCGGAAGCCTGCCAACAAGAACGCCACGAAGTTCTGATCGTGGTGGTCGCGAAGGAGCGCCGCCAAGAGGTCCACGTTGATGTCCGCTAGTCAGGAACCCTTGGAAGACTTCTTTGGGCAGGCGGACCGTGGGTGGGCCCTGAAGCACAGGGAGCAGACATGGAGCGATCGGCAGCTGGCATAAGAGCACCCCCCTGAATTAAAGTTATTGCAGACCTGGCTCCTCCCCAGGTAGACAATGGGTCTGCCGAGCTTGTCTGTAGAGGGGTTGGCAGGAAATGATCCAGAGGTCCCCGGGATGGGCCTGTCCTGAGACGGGTGCGCGGTATTGGGGCACCATTCAGAGGAGTGGAAAATCGACTGACAAGTCGCACAGTTGGGAGCCCTGAGGCCAGCGAAGTGACGGCAGAAAAGCTCGGTATCAATCAAGGACCAGCTGGTGACATACTGGAACTGGGCCAGGGCTGCCGCCGCCTTAGCCGCAAAGGAACGGTGGTAGTCATAGAAGGCCGACCCACCGTATTTGTGCCCCAAGTCAGTGACTAGGTACAAATAGCTGTCCAGCTCCTCCCTTCTCTCTGGCTGCGCGGTGCACACGATGTCCCTGAAGAGGCTGAAGGCCAGGACAAATTCCGGGATGGACAACTTGCGGTTGAGCCGTGAATCCTTGGCCCGAAGGACCACCGACACATCACCACAGTTGATGACCCGGTTTTCGGGCACATCTTGAGCGGCAATGAGGATTGATGCCAAATTGACATCTTTCCCCGCCAGGATGTCTCTTTTAAGGTTGTCAGGGATGAAGTGAGAGGGGGACACCTGTGGAATGGGTCTTGGCGTACCTGTAGCCAGCCAGCCTGATGAAGATGGGGTCATCAGTGGAAGGGGAGCCGGGGGTACCACGGGTGGCCGGCCTTCAAGCTCCGAAACTCTAGCCCGAACGTCCGCTACCGAGTCCACCAGGGAATTCAGGGTTGCCTGCAGCTGCACCAGGGACAACTGGATGGCCGACGCCTCCGGTTGTACGGCCGTGGTGCTAGGGCTGGTCATAAGCAGTTTATACAACTCTGCCTTTCTAGCGGTGGCCGGGTGTGGAATGCCCCTCCGGTTTAACTCGGCCAATAGCTTCGGGATGGTCCAGCTCCGAAGGGACGAGGGACCCGCTTGGCTTGATGCGATCGAGCCGGAGATGGAAAGGCCGTCCTCCATACCCGAGGCTCGAGACATGGCAGAGCAGCTAAAAAATATAAGGCATGACAACGTAAAGGGAGAAAAGAAAAAGAAAGAGAGGAAAAAAAAAGGAAAAGAGAAGGCGATGACGTACTTGGAGATTAAATTGGTGCACGACAGAGAGACACGTACCGGTAACGGAATTCGCAAGACGGTTCCGACGAACCTGGCCTAGCCGAACAGACGAAGGTAATTAACGTGTGGTTATGATTTGATTGGGACCGAGGAGGTGCTGGCACGAACTTACCTGAACAGGACCGAAAAAGGAACGGAGAACTGGGAACAAAAACTCCTGTAAATAAAGCAACAGGCGAAACATTTGAGAGTGCAGAGGCCATGGGTGTCCCTCAACCTGCGGAACCAGGCGAACTGGCCAGGCTGGGGCTCACCCTAAGGCCAAGCGACCATCCGAGCGCATCGGATTGGACACCTGACCGAAGATAGCCGCCTGGGCGAACCAGGCGGTTTGACAGGAGAGAAGGCGCGTAGCCCTGAAAATAGAGGCTGCGCGTAGCAGCGGCCCGCGAAGGGCAGTGGCAAGCCATGAACTTCGGATTACGGACAGCAAGAATGCCCAGGGGAGAAGCCGAAGATGGCCGCCTAGGGAGACCTGCAGTCGAAGGACAGGTGCGTGAACCCGTATGTAAGACAAGAAACGTGAAGACCCGGGCGTACCAGGAGTGAGCCGAGCCCTGGGCGTACCAGGGAAGGAGGGGGCGCCACCAACCGTGACCGGCCACCCGACTGTAACCGGCAGACCACAACTTGGTGACCTGACAAACATGATGGCCTGGGCGAACCAGGGAACCAAGACCCCTTGGATGTGACCCGATGGCCGAAGTGGGAAGGAGCCAGACCGGTCCCCACGTGGACCCCCGAATTTAAAATAATTTATTTTAATTCATTTCCTGTATGGCGGGTTTTTCCGTACATCTGATTTCCCTTTTTTTTTTTTTTTTTTTTACTATATGGCGGGTTTTCCAATAAACTAATTTTGCTCTTTTTTTTTTTTTTTTTTTATATGGCGGGTTTCCATTAAATGTAAAAAAAAAAAAAAATTTTTACTATATGGCGGGTTTCAAGCAAATTAATTTTTTTTTTATTTTTTTTGTATTATTTCTTTTTATATGGCGGGTTTTCAGCAATATGGCGGGTTTTTTTTTTACTATATGGCGGGTTTGTCTGTGAAACCATTTAACTTCCCATTTTTTTTTTTTTTTTTTTGCGGACTATGGCGGGCTTACCCCAAAACGTACCTTAATGTCATTCCCCCCTTGGGGTTGTTTTTTTTTTTTTTTTTTTGCGCATGCATTTATTTAATGGACAATGGAATCTTGATCATTGATTCCTGGCACCTCCTCCCTCCCCTCCCCGTCCGGCCCGGCCGCCCGTGATCCCACGCCCGGCGTGGAACGCAAGCTCACCATGCAGCCAGGGCGACGGGGAAGGGGAGGGTGACGTCATTGTGGGCGACGGAAGAGGAGTGCGTTCCAGCCTGGAACGCACGCCCGTGTGCACCGGCTGCCACGCCGGACCTGAGGCGTCGCCGCTTGGTAAGCTGAACCGGCCCTCCCCCCCCCAACGATCGGGGAGACACCGTTGGGCCGGTAGATCAAGCAAATGCCGGAAGCCAGTGGAGCGGTGAGGACCGGCCCCCGGAAGTGCGTGCGTTCCACCCTGGAACGCACGCCCCCGTGCGCCGTGCCGGGAACAGGGATGCCGGCCAGACCTGCGAGCCACCCACACCTAACCCCCCCCCCCGGCCCGGGTGAGTCGGCCGGCTGCCGGGTACGTCCCCTGATGCCGTATACCAGGAACCCAGGGAGATGAGCGGAGGGGGGGAGAGGGCCGGCCGGAAGCCCGAGCGCTCCACGCTGGAACGCACCGGCCGCATGAGGTGGAGGGAGGGCGCCAGACCTCCTCAGCTCTTGCCCTGCGAAAGAGCCCCATACTTACCACCAGGAGACACAAACTCAGCGAGAGGCGACCGTAGGTACCAGGGAACACACCAACACTAACCAGTGGATCACACAAGAACCGGAACGCCCACTGTGATGAGGTAGGTGGGGGTTTAAGAAGGCTCAAGCCCCTCCCACAAATGCAGGCTGACCTTCAGCCTTACCAACATATATATATATATGAAAAAAGTTGAAAAACAGCACAAACAAATAATGGTGCAATACCTTGAAAAGACCCAGGACCAAGGTCTTGTTAGGGCTCTTTCACACTTGCGTTGTCCGGATCCGTCGTGTACTCCATTTGCCGGAAGTGCCCGCCAGATCTGTAACACCGCAAGTGTACTGAAAGCATTTGAATACTGATTCGTCTTCAAAATGCGTTCAGTGTTACTATGGCAGCCAGGACGCTATTAAAGTCCTGGTTGCCATAGTAGTAGTGGGGAGCGGGGGAGCAGTATTCTTACCCCCTCCGTGCGGCTCCCGGGGCGCTCCAGAATGACGTCAGAGCACCCCATGCGCATGGATGACGTGATCCATGCGACCATGCGATCACGTCATCCATGCGCGTGGGGCGCCCTGACGTCACTCTGAAGCGCCCCGGGAGCCGCACTACTGCTCCCCCTCTCCCCACTACACTTTACCATGGCAAACAGGACTTTAGCGTGTAACCATTCAGAAAAAGCTAAAGTCGGATCCGGTAATGGGTCGAAATGACGTTTAGCTTAAGGCCGGATCCGGATTAATGCCTTTCAATGGGCATTAATTCCGGATCCGGCCTTGCGGCAAGTGTTCAGGATTTTTGGCCGGAGCAAAAAGCGCAGCATGCATATTTTCTCCGGCGAAAAAAACGTTCCGGTCCTGAACTGAAGACATCCTGATGCATCCTGAACGGATTTCACTCCATTCAGAATGCATGGGGATCATCCTGATCAGGATTTTTCCGGCATAGAGCCCCGACAATGGAACTCTATGCCGGAAAAGAACAACGCAAGTGTGAAAGAGCCCTTAGACATGTGCAAAAAAGGACAAGTCAGCACTCAAGTATCCGTGTCAAACAGTGGGTAATTTATTAACCCATGTAATAGCAGCAACATTCAGCTCACTCCATGGAGTCTTTGTCAAGCCACGATACATAGTGCAAAATCAGGTGCTTATATAGCATACATAATTAACAAAGTGATTACAAAATTATACATCAATATCCATGAAAACAGTGTTAAAATCCATAGGAAAATACTAAACACAGAGTGTACATGATTTCAAGGCTTGAGAATGGTCCCAGCAAGCGGACCGAAACGTTGCATGGGTGAATAAAGGATCCCACTGTTTTGTCACTAATTGGATGTGCTGCGGTGTATTTATTCATCATATATATATATATATATATATATATATATAAATATATATATATATATATATATATATATATTAGTTCCGCATACGGTCTGCAAAAAAAAATGACAGACACAGAAAGTAAATACGTTTGTGTGCATAAGCCCTAAGCAGGAGGATACTTGAGTATCTATATTTATATATATAACCAGTAGTGATGATCGAGCACGCTCAGCCAAACACCAGTTTGGATCGAGCATCTCGATGCTTGGCACATGGCGGTATTCTGCCGAATAACGTATGTGCTCGAGCGCAATGCTCGAGTCTCCGCCCCGCACGTTTCTTGGCTGCTATGCAGCCAAACAACATACAGGTAAGTACTGCGCTCACTGTCATGACGTAGCCATGTTGACTGCTGGCATTACAGTGATTAGCTGGCCGGAACGTGTCATCGGGTGCTGTATAGCACCCGATGACGCATGTTCGGCTCATTCTTAGTTAGTGAGAGCTGTGCTAACGAAGGGACAGACAGTGTAGGGAGTGATTTAAGAATATTTTTACCACCAAAACTTTTCAGAGACCCAAAAGTTCTTTTAATGACTTTTGTGTGTGGCACCAGCAACCTGCACTAAATTGCTAAAACTTTACAGACCCAAAAGTCCTTCTAACGACTATTGTGTGTGGCAGCAATATCTATTTTTAGCGCATCCTGCGTTAAATAGCGTACAATAGTTAGGACACTGAAGACAGTGACATTAGCTGCGCCACATCTCCAATGTAAAGTATGCGCATCCAAAAAAATATCTGTGAGATACAGTGTGCTTTGTCAATAGATAGTGTTCGCTTCTGACAGTGACATAACCAGTGCCACATCTGAATCTGTAACATAGTGTCCTTTTTCTGTAGATGGTGTCTGCTGCGTACAGTGACATTACACTGGAGATGTGGCACAGGTAATGTCTCTGTCCGCAGCGGACACCATCTACGGCAAAAGTACACTGTATGTCAGATATTTTTTGGATGCGCACATTGGAGATGTGGCGCATCTAAAGTGTGCGCATCCAAAAAATATCTCATATCCAGAGTATTTTTTCCATAGACGGTATCCACTGCAGACAGTGACATTACCTGTGCCACATCTCCTGTGTAAATTGTGTGCATCCCAAAAACATCTGTGACATACAGTGTAGTTTTTCTGTAGACTGTGTTCGCTGCAGACAGTGAAATTAGCTGCACCAGATCTCCAGTATAAAGTGTGCGCATCCCAAAAATATCTGACATCCAGTGTACTTTTTCCATAGACCGTGTCCGCTGCGAACAGTGACATCAGCTGCGCCACATCTCCTGTGTAAAGTGTGCACATCCAAAAATATCTGTGACATACAGTGTCGATTTTCTGTAGACGGTGTCCGCTGCGGACAGTGACATTTAGCTGTGCCACATCTCCAGTGTAAAGTGTGCACATCCAAAAAATATCTTACATCCAGTGTACTTTTTCGGTAGACTGTGTCCGCTGTGGACAGTGACATTAGCTGCGTCACATCTCCAGTGTAAAGTGTGTGCATCCCAAAAATATCTGTGACATACAGTGTACTTTGTCAATAGACAGTGTCCGCTTCTGACAGTGATATAACCTGCGCCACATCTGAAGTGTAACATGTGCGCTTCAAAAATATATCTGTGACATACAGTGTCCTTTTTCTGTAGATGTCTGCTGCGTACAGTGACATTAGTTGTGCCACATCTCTAGTGTAAAGTGTGTGCATCCAAAAAATATCTGACTTTTTCCGTAGACTGTGTCCACTGCGCGCAGTGACATTAGCTGAGCCACATCTCCTGTGTAAAGTGTGCGCATCCAAAACAATATCTGTGACATACAGTGTACTTTTTCAAAAGACAGTGTCCACTTCTGACAGTGATATTACCGGTGCCAGATCTGCAGTGTAACGTGTGCGCAGAATATTTTTTATCTGTGACATACAGTGTCCTTATCCAGACGGTGTCGGCAGCGGACAGTCACATTAGCTGTGCGACATCTCCTGTGTAAAGTGTGCGCATCCAAAACATATCTGACATCTAGTGTAGTTTTTCCATAGATGGTGTCCTCTGCGGACAGTGACATTAGCTGCGCCCCATCTCCTGTGTAAAGTGTGCGTATCCGAAAAATATCTGTGACATACAGTGTACTTTGTCAATAAACGGTGTCCGCTTCTAACAGTAACATTACCAGGGCCACATCTGCAGTTTAACGTGTGCACTTCAAAAATTTGGGTGACGTTTTCACATCCCAAATACAAACCGGATTCCAAAAAAGTTGGGACACTATACAAATCGTGAATAAAAACTGAATGCAATGATGTGGAGGTGCCAACTTCTAATATTTTATTCAGAATAGAACATAAATCACGGAACAAAAGTTTAAACTGAGAAAATGTACCATTTTAAGGGAAAAATATGTTGAATCAGAATTTCATGGTGTCAACAAATCCCCAAAAAGTTGGGACAAGGCCATTTTCACCACTGTGTGGCATCTCCCCTTCTTCTTACAACACTCAACAGACGTCTGGGGACCGAGGAGACCAGTTTCTCAAGTTTAGAAATAGGAATGCTCTCCCATTCTTGTCTAATACAGGCCTCTAACTGTTCAATCGTCTTGGGCCTTCTTTGTTGCACCTTCCTCTTTATGATGCGCCAAATGTTCTCTATAGGTGAAAGATCTGGACTGCAGACTGGCCATTTCAGTACCCGAATCCTTCTTCTACGCAGCCATGATGTTGTGATTGATGCAGAATGTGGTCTGGCATTATCTTGTTGAAAAATGCAGGGCCTTCCCTGAAAGAGATGACGTCTGGATGGGAGCATATGTTGTTCTAGAACCTGAATATATTTTTCTGCATTGATGGTGCCTTTCCAGACATGCAAGCTCCCCATGCCACAAGCACTCATGCAACCCCATACCATCAGAGATGCAGGCTTTTGAACTGAGCATTGATAACAACTTGGGTTGTCCTTGTCCTCTTTGGTCCGGATGACATGGCGTCCCATATTTCAAAAAGAACTTCGAATCGTGACTCGTCTGACCACAGAACAGTCTTCCATTTTGCCACACTCCATTTTAAATGATCCCTGGCCCAGTGAAAACGCCTGAGCTTGTGGATCTTGCTTAGAAATGGCTTCTTCTTTGTACTGTAGAGTTTCAGCTGGCAACGGCGAATGGCACGGTGGATTGTGTTCACTGACAATGGTTTCTGGAAGTATTCCTGAGCCCATTCTGTGATTTCCTTTACAGTAGCATTCCTGTTTGTGGTGCAGTGTCGTTTAAGGGCCCGGAGATCATCCAGTATGGTTTTACGACCTTGACCCTTACGCACAGAGATTGTTCCAGATTCTCTGAATCTTCGGATGATGTTATGCACAGTTGATGATGATAGATGCAAAGTCTTTGCAATTTTTCGCTGGGTAACACCTTTCTGATATTGCTCCACTATCTTTCTGTGCAACAATGTGGGAATTGGTGATCCTCTACCCATCTTGGCTTCTGAGAGACACTGCCACTCTGAGAAGCTCTTTTTATACCCAATCATGTTGCCAATTGACCTAATTAGTGTTAATTGGTCTTCCAGCTCTTCGTTATGCTCAAATTTACGTTTTCCAGCCTCTTATTGCTACTTGTCCCAACTTTTTTGGGATTTGTTGACACCGTGAAAATTTGAATCAATGTATTTTTCCTTTAAAATGATACATTTACTCGGATTAAACATTTGATCTGTCATCTATGTTCTATTACAAATAAAATATTGACATTTGCCATCTCCACATCATTGCATTCAGTTTTTATTCACAATTTGTTTAGTGTCCCAACTTTTTGGGAATCTGGTTTGTACCTTTTTCAATTTGTTTGCGCATACACTTCCAAATCCTACGCTACTGTACGTGTGACAGACTTTCAATCATATATAACATTTAATATGAAGAAGGTGAGCAGTAAGGGACGTAGAGGTGGCCATGATGATGATGCACGCAGAGGCCGTGGCCCTGGGTGCAGTGAAACTGTGCCTGCTGCCAGAGCACAAGAAAAACATTCATCCACGATAACTAGCTTCATGTCCCAGTTTGCAGGGTGGCGCAGGACACCACTCTTGAAGTCAGACCAGTTCGACCAGGTGGTCTGTTGGTTGCAGCAGACAATGCTTCCAGATGGTTAAGCGCCACCCTGTCTTCCACTAAGTCCAGTCTCAGAAGCCAAGAGTCTGCTCAACACAATCCTCACCCTGATCCTCCTTCCTCCCACCATGGAGAGTCTGGGCAAATAAGTGATCCCACACTCGGATATTCCAAGGAGCTCTTTTCTGCGTCATTCCTTTATTTGGCCCTCTCGCCAAGCACGCTTGAAGAGGGACAGATCTTGTGCCCCGATTCCCAAACTCTTGAGCATCCACAATCACAAGAAGATGACGGTGGGGAATGGCAATTACTGTTTAATGAGGTAGATGATGATGAGATACAGATGCTAATAACTCAACGGCAATTACAGTCTCAAGAGGTTGAGGAGACACAGTTATCGATCACTGAGGTAGTGGTGAGGTCAACAAGTCAGGAGGATGAGCACAGTGAGGAAGTGAAAGAGGAGGTGGTGGACGATGAATTCACTGACCCAACCTGGGAAGGTGGAAAGCCGAGCGAGGACAGCAGTACAGATGGGGAGGGATCTGCTGCACAGCAACAGGCTGGAAGAGGCAGTGGGGTGGCAAAAGGGAGAAGGCGGGCCACACCAAACAGGCCCGCAACTGTTCCACTGAGAACCCCCTTGTGTAAATCTCCCTTGCCAAGGGATAGGTGTTCTGCAGTATGGCGCTTTTCTGAAGAAAGTGCACACGACAAAAGAATAGTAGTTTGCAACCTGTGCCTTACCAAAATGACCCTGGGCGTGAACACTAGCAACATCACCACCACCAGCATGATCCGCCACATGGCATCCAAGCACCGTAATAAGTGTGATGAACACCTGGGTCCACAATCTGTGTCTGCAGGTTACACCACTGCCTCCTTTTCCACTGTGTTATGTTCTGGCCAATCCCCTGTCGAAGATGCAGGCCTAGATGCCTGCTGCCCTGCACCTTCGCAAGCACCATCAACGACCACATCCATTTCTGTGTCCCAGGGCAGCATACAAATGTCCTTACCCCAGACATTTGAATGGGTATTGGTGGGTATTTGTGCTTCCTAACAATTTTTCCTCTCAAATCGATGTTATCTTTGGTTTTGTATGTATTATTGTCAGTCTGTAAAAGTGCCATACTACTCGGACAACATCGTTCCCAGCAGTGACCTAGGAGTCCAAGATGCATCCAGAAATCCTCCCCATGCTGTTCCCGAACCATTTTGGTGGTGTTTCCATCAATTTCTGTCCTTTTCTTATGAACCAGGCACCCTCCCCTCTTTAGAGCAGGGGGGCACCTGGTTTAATGCTTGGGTTCTCCCATTGACTTCCATTATACTCGGGTGCTTGAGCATTCCAATATGATCGGCCAGAACACCTGAGCACCCGAGCACTTTGGTGCTCATTCAACACTTATAACCAGGTATAGTGCATATATAAACATATGACCAGCTACAGCACATACAGTGGATATAGAAGTCTACACACCCCTGTTAAAATGTCAGGTTTCTGTGCTTTAAAAAAATGAAACAAAGATAAATCATTTCAGAACTTTTTCCACTTTTATTTTGACCTATAAACTGTACAACTCAATTGAAAAACAAACTGAAATATTTTAGGTGGAAAACAAAAAAAATAAAATAATGTGGTTGCATACACTTATACACCCTCTTATAACTGGGGATGTAGCTGCATTCAGAATTAAGCAATCACATTTTAAATCATGTTAAATAGGAGTCAGCATACACCTGCCATCATTTAAAGTGCCTCTGATTAACCCCAAATAAAGTTCAGCTGCTCTAGTTGGTATTTCCTGAAATTTTCTTAGTCGCATCCCACAGCAAAAGCCATGGCCCACAGACAGTTTCCAAAGCATCAGAGGGATCTCATTTTTAAAAGGTAACAGTCAGGAGAAGGGTACACAAGAATCTCCAAGGCATTAGATATACAATGGAACACAGTTAAGACAGTCATCATCAAGTGGAGAAAATATGGCACAACAGTGACATTACCAAGAACTGAACGTCCCTCCAAAATTGATGAAAAGATGAGAAGAAAACTGGTCTGGGAGGCTACCAAGAGGCCTACAGCAACATTAAAGGAGCTGCAAGAATATCTGGCAAGTATTGGCTGTGTGGTACATGTGACAACAATCTCCTGTATTCTTCATATGTCTGGGCTATGGGGTAGATTGGCAAGACAAAGCCTTTTCTTACGAAGAAAAACATCCAAGCCAGGCTACATTTTGCAAAAACACATCTGAAGTCTCCCAAAAGCATGTGGGAAAAGGTGTTATGATCTGATGAAACCAAGGTTGAACTTTTTGGCCATAATTTCAAAAGATATGTTTGGTGCAAAAACAACACTGCACATCACCAAAAGAACACCATACCCACAGTGAAGCATGGTGGTGGCAGCATCATGCTTTGGGGCTCTTTTTCTTCAGCTGGAACTGGGACCTTAGTTAAGCTAGAAGTAATTATTAACAGTTCCAAATACCAGTCAATATTGGCACAAAACCTTCAGGCTTCTGCTAGAAAGCTGAACATGGAGACGACCCAAAGCATACATCCAAATCAACAAAGGAATGGCTTCTCCAGAAGAAGAATACAATTTTGGAATGGCCCAGCCAGAGCCCAGACCTGAATCCAATACAAAATCTGTGGGGTGATCTTTAGAGGGCTGCGCACAGGAGATGCCCTTGCAATCTGACAGATTTGGAGTGTTTTTGCAAAGAAGAGTGGGCAAATCTTGGCAAGTCAAAATGTGCCATGCTGATAGACTCATACCCAAAAAGACTGAGTACTGTAATAAAATCAAAAGGTGCTTCAACAAAGTATCCGTTTAAGGGTGTGCACACTTATGCAACCATATTATTTTGTTTTTATATTTTTTTCTTCCCTCCACCTAAAAGATTTCAGTTTGTTTTTCAATTTAGTTGTACAGTTTATAGGTCACATTAAAGGTGGAAAAAGTTCTGAAATGATGTATCTTTGTCTCATTTTTTTTACATCACAGAAACCTGACATTTTAACAGGGGTGTGTAAACTTTAAATATCCACTGCATATAGTGGAATGACCAGGGAATATAGAAAATAAATGACAAGGTATAGTGTATATATAAGTTTATAACAAGGCATTGGGCACATATAACATATGACCTGGAATAGTGCATATATAAAATGTATGACAAGTGTGGGGATTTTTCTCTGGTAGGCAGCTTAGCGGACCCAGTATAGAGGCAATCACAAAGTTTTTAACTTAAAGAGGACCTTTCATCAGTCCAAACATTGTGAACTAAGTGTCACGATCTGTACAGCGGCGCCCAGGGATCTCACTGCACTTAATATTATCCCTGGGCGCCGCTCTGTTCTCCTGCTATGCAATCCCGTATGTTTGGTCACTGGGTTATAGTAGGCAGAGACTTAGGGGCCTTGGTTATAGTAGGAGGAGACTGCCCTTGTTCTCCTGGGTGTCTTCTTCTCCCAGGCTGTAGCGCTGGCCAATCGCAGCGCAGAGTAAGTGCAGTGAGATCCCTGGGTGCCGCTGTACAGATCATGACACTTAGTTCACAATGTTTGGTCCGATAAAAGGTCCTCTATAAATAGTTCAGTGTTTATTCACACAAAAGGCAAAACAAAATAATAGCTTGCAGTATTGGTGTATGTTCACACCATGGAAAGTCCACAGAACACAAACATTTACCTGTTTAGCGGTTTTTCATCAGCCATCCACAGCAGGCTTTAGGGGCCTGTTTTCCAGCAATGCGTCTCTCAGCCTTTTAGCACAGTACACCTCATGCAGATCCCCAAACCACAGCGTCTCCACAGCTTCACTGTGAAATGGAGGATAATCCACAGAGCTGAGAATGCTGGCTGGGTTTTATATCCCAACCAATACCCGGCTTGGAGTGTGGGGAGGAGCCACCCACCCTGCACTTGGAATGGCTGGAATGGCCTGGAACGACTCTACAACCATACTATATAACAAATAGTGTCAGTCAGCACTAACTGCCGCTGACACTTGAAATTACCGGCTCTTACCTGACCAAGGCCAGGAATCTTGGTGAAACATACCTTCTGTCAATGACGGACCCTTGCGCCTTCCTCATACCTCCCCCTTTGTTCAACCCTTAGGGGGTGAACACTTGCCAGAGAGTGTACGCAGGACAGGGCATCTGCGTTTCCCTATAACCTGTCTGCACTAAGTTCCACAGAAAACTTTAAGTTTTGTAAAGACAAGAACCACCTTGTGACCCAAGCATTTCTCTCTTTGGCTTGGCTCATCCACTTGAGAGGGGAGTGGTCGGTCACCAGACGGAACTTTCTCCCCAACACATAATAGTAAAGACTCGAGTGCCCACTTGATGGCCAGGTACTCTCTCTCCACTATACTGTAACTAGTCTCGGCTGGGGAAAGCTTTTGGCTCAGGAAAACAACAGGATGTTCCTCCCCATTGATGTCCTGAGAGAGGCATCGGTCTGTACCACAAACTCCCTCTTGAAGTAGGGCGTCACCAATACTAGGGACCCACACAGGACCGACTTCAAAGCGGAGAAAGCATTTTCTGCCTGTTCATTTCACTGGACCGTCACTGACTTGCGTCTCTTCAAAAGGCCTGTCAATGGTGCGACAACTGTAGCAAAATTGGGGACAAACCTCATATAGTATCCCCACCATACCCAGGAACAACTTTACTTGCCGAGCAGTGACAGGTCGGGGCCAATTCCTAATTGCCTCAATTTTGTTCAGGTTTGTTCAGGTTTGATCATTCCGCGCCCAATTACTTACCCCAGGTACTTGGTCTCTTCTAACCCTATCGCACACTTTTTTAGGTTAGCGGTTAAGCCAGCCTTCCTAAGGGAGTCAACTACAGCCTGTACTTTAGGTAAGTGACTTTTCCAGTCGGTGCTATGGACAACGATATTGTCCAGGTACGCCGAAGCGCACCGACGATGTGGATGGAGTACAATGTCCATTAGCCTTTGAAACATGTCGGGAGCACCATGTAGATCAAAGGGTAATACCTTGTACTGATACAGCCCTTCTGGTGTGATGAAAGCCGTTTTTTATTTGGCAGCCTCTGTCAAGGGTACCTGCCAATACCCTTGGGGGCAATCCAACATAGAAAAATACCGGGCCTTGCCTAACTTCTTAATAAGATCATCTACTCGAGGCATGGGATACGTGTCAAACTTGGACACCTCATTCAGTTTGTGGAAATCGTTAAGGAACCGCAATGTCCTGTCCGGCTTGGTTATTAAGACTATCGGACTGGCCCATTCACTTTTTGATTCCTCGATGACACCTAGCTGGAGCATTAGCTGCACTTCCTCTGTGATGGCTTGTCGCTGAGCCTCGGGTACCCCGTATGGTTTTAACCAGACTTTTGCCTGAGGCTCAGTGACAATGTCATGCCGGATTATGGACGTGCGTCCAGGGAGGTCCGAGAAAACATCCCTGTTCCGACTAATGAACTCCCTGGCTTCCTGAGCCTGTTTAGAGGAGAGGCTGTCAGCAATTTTCACTGTGGCAGCCGCTTCCCTTGCTTCAGACAGAGGGGTCGGAACAGCTATCCCTAGGACCCCTGGTCGTGGGCTGTCTTCCATACAGGTTTCCTTATCTTTTCAGGGTTTGAGCAGATTCACATGGTACACCTGCTCCAGCTTTTGCCTCCCTGGCTGGTGTACCTTGTAATCTACCTCTCCAATTTTTTCAAATACCTTGTTGGGCCCCTGCCACCTAGCTAGGAACTTACTGTCTACGGTTGGTACCAGAATCAACACCCAATCACCCGGGTTAAAGTACCGGACTCGAGCCTGCCTATTATAGACCCTACTCTAGGATCACTGTGTTGCCTCCATATGCTCCCTAACCAGAGACAACACTGTTTCCATCCGTCCCTGCATATGGGTAATATACTCAACAACACTTTTGTGTGGTGTGGGTGTCTGCCGTATAACAGTTCAAAGGGTGAGAACCCAGTAGAGGCCTGGGACACTTCTTGCACTGCAAACAAGAGATAGGGCAGAAGAAGGTCCCAGTCCATCCCATCCTTAGACACCATTCTTTTTAGTATATTTTTTACTGTTTGATTAAACCTCTACCAGTCCATCCGTTTGCGGATGATACATGGACATCAGCCGTCAGCAGGTTGACCCAATGCGCAGTGTAAGTGATATACCTGCCCTGACCGTGCTTTGCAGACCAGATATCAGTGGTCAGATGGACCCTTGCTCCAACACTGTATGCCAGAGATGCCATTACTTCCTTTTCAATCACTGAGTAGAGGTTTGGAATTGCCTTATTAGAAAAAAAAAATTGTCCGCGTACCTTCCACTGTGGTGTCCCAATAGCGACAAATTTTTTGAAGGCCTCAGACTCCACCAGCTGGTATGGTAAAAGCTGGCGGGCTAAGAGTTCCGTCAAGCCAGCTGTCAGACGCCGGGCAAGGGGGTGACTCTGTGACATTGGCTTCTTACGCTCAAACATTTCCTTTACAGACACCTGACTGTGGGTAGATGAGCTGGAACTGCTCAAGGTGAGAGGCGGAGTGGCGGGTGGTTGAGAGGGGGCAAGAAGGACAGCAGTGGTTGACGTGGCTGAAGATGCTGGACCAGGAGGAGGATGGTGGCTTTGATCTTGTGTGCTGCTTCTACTCGTCATCATGTGTTGATCCCATAGGCGTTTGTGATGTGCGATCATGTGCCTTCGCAAAGCAGTTGTACCTAGGTGGGTGTTGGATTTCCCACGACTCAGTTTCTTTTGGCACAGGTTGCAAATGGCATCGCTGTTGTCAGAGGCAGACACACAAAAAAAGCCACACTGCTGAGCTTTGCAATGACGGCATTCTGGTGGTGGCAACAGCATGCGTTGATTGGCGTGCTGTCTGGCTGACCCCGGGTGCCGATACATGCTGTCTGACTGTGCCACTAGCACCTTGCGACGACCTCCCCCTGCTTACAACTCGTCTCCTCCTTCTCTCTGTCTCCCCTTCTGAACTTTCCCCCTCTTCTTCTCTTCGAGCAGGCATCCACGGACACATCGTCTTCATCAACCACTTTACTTGTAACTGACACCTCAGCAAAGGAAGCAACAGCGGGTACAACATCATCATCATCATCACATTGTACGTCCAGGTGTGTAATGCTGCCTGACTGAGACATATCCCTGTTATCTACATCCCCTGGCAATAATGGTTGCGCATCACTAATTTCATCCAACTGATGTGTAAATAACTCCTCTGAGGGATCAAGTAAAGCGGCTGTGGTGACTGTGGTGGTAGTGGTGGTGGTGGTGGCGGGCGGGAGAGTGGTGACCCACACATACTGTGTTGTGTCCACTGGCTAGTGGCTGGCAAGGCCTGCACTCATACCGTTACAGGGTGTCATTCACTCAAATACCTTGCAGAAAAAAAAAATCTATTTTAAATTTAACTGTGATCTAATCAAATTTGGAAGCCCATGTGTGTCGGGCTCCCACACATACTGTATTGTGGCCACTGGCTAGTGGCAAGGCCTGCACCCATACCGTTACAGGGTGTCATTCACTCAAATACCTTTCAGATAAAAAAAATTATATTTTAAATTTAACTGTCATCTAATCACATTTGCAAGCCCGTGTGTGTCAGGCCCACACAGACTGTACTGTGCCCACTGCCCACCACTTATATAGAGTGGCACAGTACCTTGCACGCATAGTAACACTTATCTAATAAAAAATGACAGGCAGAGGCAGGCCACGCCGCAGGGGCCATCGTGTTCGTGGTGCTGTGATTTCCACTGGCCCTGGAATAATGCCCAGTGTTCAGAGGCCACGTACCCTGAACCCCAAAAAGTCATATCTTTTTTATTTTTCCGTTCACAATTTTTTGAAACACAAGTTGTCCTTTCTAATGACACCATTTACAGCTGCATACAATGTAGTGGGAAAGGGGGAGAAAATTCCAAATTGGGTGGAATTATATTTAAAAAAATAAAATAAAAATTCTGCCACTTTTATGGGTTTTATTTTTACAGTGTTTGCTATGCGTTAAAACTGAACTTTCACACTGATTACAACAATAAGGCCTCTTTCACACGGGCAAGTTTTCCACATGGGTGCAATGCGTGAGGTGAAAGCATTGCACCCGCGCTGAATCCGGACCCATTCATTTCTGTGGGGCTGTGCACATAGGCAGTGATTTTCACGCATCACTTGTGCGTTGCGTGAAAATCGCTGAATGCTCTATATTGTGCGTTTTAAGTGAATGGGGCTGCGTGAAAATCTCAAGCATCCGCAAGCAAGTGTGGATGCGTGCAATTTTCACGCATGGTTGCTAGGAGATGATCGGGATGGGGACCCGGTCATTATTATTCTCCCTTATAACATGGTTATAAGGGAGAATAATAGCATTCTTAATACAGAATGCTAATTAAAATAGGGATGGAGGGGTTAAAAAAAAATATATTAAACTCATCTTATCCGCTTGTTCGCGCTGCCCGTCTTCTCTTCTGTCTTCTTCTTTGATGACCTGGGAGGAAAAGAGCCTTTGGTGACATTACTGCGCTCATCACGTGATCCATCACCATGGGACAAAAGAAAACAAGTAAAAAAAAGTGTTTTATATAATAAAAAATAAAAGTTCCAAGTAAAAAAAAAAAGGGCCCTTTTCCCATAATTATGTTATGTAAAATTGTAAAAAACAGGGAAACAAAAAGTAGATATATAAGGTATCGCCGGTTCTATAAAAATATCACAAGATCCACCCCGGTAGGTGAACGCCATAAAACAAAAAAAAGGGCAATTTTTAGGTCACATTACCTCACAAAAGGTGTAATACCAAGCAATCAAAAAGCCTTATGTACCCCAAAATGGTACCAAATCAAACCCTCATCTCGTCCCACAAAAAATAAGTCCCTACCTAAGACAATCACCCACAAAAATAAAAAAAATATGGCTCTCAGAACATGGCAACACAAAAACAAGATTTTGTGCTATTCAAAAATGCTTTCACTGTGTATAAAATAATAAAAGACACATTGGGTACAGCGGCATTCGTAAAAACCTGCTCTATAAAAATATCAGATGATATGCCCCCTCAGGTGAATGTTGTAAAAATGTTTAGTTTTTTTTTATTATTACGCCAAAACAGCCATTTTTTGTCACCTCGTCTTACAAAATGCATAATATCGAGTGATCAAAAAACTTATATACCCCAAAATGATACCAATGAAAACATCACCTCATCCCACAAAAAACAAACCCCCACTTAAGACAATCACTCAAAAAATATAATGCAATGGCACCCATAAACTAATTCATTAAAATCTGCACTGCAAGAGCCATATGATGCTCCGTCATTTCTGAGTCCTGCCATGTGCCCCCACAGTAGTTTACCACTATATATGGACTCTTGCCATATTCAGGAGAAAATGGGTAACAAATTATGGGCTGCTTTTTTCTCCTGTTATACCTTGTTAAAAAGGAAAAATTTGGGGCTAAAACAACATTTTATTGGAAGAAATTCAACTTTTCATTCCAAATTCTGTAAAACGCTTAGGGGGTCAAAGGATTTCAATCGTAGGGTTACGTCAGGGTCTATTCAAATACAAAATGGTGCCCAAAAAACATTCTAGCAAAATCTGCCTCCAAAGACCATATGGCGCTTCTTTATTTCTGACCACTGCCATGTGCTTCTAAAGCAGTTTACTACCATATATGGGGTATTTCTATAAACTGCAGAGTAAGAGTAATGCATATTGATTTAATTGCTGTTAACCCTTGCCATGTTGCAAAAAATAAAAATAAAATGACATTAACAAAATGATGCCAACATAAAGTAGATATATGGGGAATCATGATATTTTATGAGGTATTGCTATCTGTCTTAAAAGTAGAGAAATTAAAATTTATAAAATTGTGAATTTTATCAAATTTTTTGTAAATTTATGATTTTTTTTTATAAATAAAGGTGAAATATATTGACTCAAATTTACTACTGCCATGAGGTACAATGTGTCACAAGAAAACAGTCTCAGAATGGTTTGGATAAGTAAAAGCATTCCAAAGTTATTACAACATAAAGTGACACGTCAGGTTTGCAAAGGCCTAGGCAGGAAGTTGAAAACTGGAATGGGGTAGAAGGGGTTAATTTGGGGGAAAGGAGGTGATTTTAATTTTTATATTTTTTTTCCAACACGTGAACAATGAAGATCACAACTGGAAGTCATACATGTGTCTACATATGTACCTAGCATCCTGTGCTTTGTGGTAAACATCTGGGCACATGCCTAAAGGGGAAAAGGAAATGATTTTAATTTTTATATTTTTTTCATATTTTTAAAGGCTTTTTTTATTTTCCTTTACACTTTTCAGTAGTTCTAAATCACAGAAGAAATGCACCAAACGGATATGCCACTGACTATACTGGCTAGTCATAAATGCAGATATTAAAAGCTGAGACTTTTGCCAATATATTCCTGTCAGGAAGATATCGGAGCCCACATGCACCACGTCACGGCTCTCAGCATGGCAAGGGGTCCTACCACTACGCTACCTATGGTGTGAACAAGGTCTGAAGGTGATGTAATCCAGCTCACAGCCAAGCTTCCACACAACCGCCTAGCAGGACAACTAGTGCAATGTGAACAAAGCCAGACTGTAAGCCACACCCATATCAGACCATGTGATTGAGGCTACCAGGTGCAAAGGAGAGTGTTTAAATGCCAGGTAAAGGCACATACACTACATATAAAACAAGACAAAAACACAGAAATATAGTGGCAAATCTGGGGGAGCTGCTCAACCCCTAACACTGTAGCGTGTTTTTCATTGGGGGAGCAGGACTGCTCCCCCAATGAAAAACACGCTACAGTGTTAGGGGTTGAGCAGCTCCCCCAGATTTGCCACTATATTTCTGTGTTTTTGACTTTTCAGTAGTTCCCCTACGAAACTATAACAAGCGATCATTAGATTGCTTCTCTCATAGACTTCAATGCATTAGTATTGGAGTCTATGAGAATTACAGGCTCTGCATAGGATCTAATGTACGGAAGCCTTGTGTCACTCAGGAGGACCGAGGCAGCCGCTCACCCCCTCCATTGGACAGCTGGGAGCTCCTAGTTTTTATCCTCACTAATGCTGTGATCACATTTGATTTCACATACCTTAGCCCTGGGTGCCTGCTGTTTAAAACATCAAGTACCTGATGGCTATTGCCCACACTGCACTTGTGAGCGGGTGTCATCTTTAAAGTCCCGACCGCCGATGTACAGGGTGGGCCATTTATATGGATACACCTTAATAAAATGGGAATGGTTGGTGATATTAACTTCCTGTTTGTGGCACATTAGTATATGTGTGAAGATATGCTGTGAAGATGTACAGCACCTGAAACTACGGATACTGGAAGCCTGTGCTAGCATTTCTCCTGTGGTGTTGCTATCAGTGTGTGAAGAGTGGGAGAAGAGGGTTGCATTGACAATCCAACACAATGGGCAGCACATTGAACACATTTTATAAGTGGTCAGAAACGAACTCATGAAAGAATAAAGTTATGTTAAAACCAAGCACACTATTGTTTTTCTTGTGAAATTCCCAATAAGTTTGATGTGTCACATGACCCTCCTATTGAAAAAAACTAAAGTTGGATTCAAAATGGCCGCCATGGTCACCACCCATCTTGTAAAGTTTCCACCCTCATATATACTAATGTGCCACAAACAGGAAGTTAATATCACAAACCATTCCCATTTTAATAAGGTTTATCCATATAAATTGCCCACCCTGTATATAGCCATAAGGCAGTTGAGAATGACTTTATATTGCATGCAATGTAGTGGGAAGCTGGAAAAAAAAAATCTGCCACACTTTACAGGTAATTTTATTTATTTTTTATTATATTTTTATTGTTATTTTCTTTAGAGAACAGATGGATAACATGGCACCAAGGTACAGGCACGCAGGCCAAGGTGTTATACTGGCAAGCACATTGTGAGTACATTTCAAATACATGGCTAATATAAGGTAGGTACAAGGAAAATAAGTATGCAAATAGATGAATAAATGAGTAAGTGAGTAAGGCATCCAGAGGTAGCAATATCGGGAGTGCAGTACAAAAGAGGTACATATTAACATCTTAGTGAAGGCCAGCTTCATGTGGAGAGGCTAATTACCAATAATGGAGAAGTGAGGTGAGAAACTTTCATTCTGCTAGTTGATAATGTCCTTGGGAGGATGGGATGTAATGTTTTAATAATGGAGCAAATCTGGACTGCTGAAGGCTAGGTATGGTTTTTGGGGACTCTATAGGTTGACCACGGGAGCCATTTTTTAAGGAATGTAACGTGTGTGCAAGTCTCCCATGAGGACAATTCCTCGAACCTATGGAGTTGGTCTATTTTCTGAAGCCATTGTTCCATTGGGGGGGAGGGTTAGGATCTGCAACCAGAATCTAGGAAGCAAGAGGCGAGCAGCTATCAGCATCTGTGAGAAGATATAGGGTGGTTGGGTATGGCCCTTTTCTGGAGTGAGAGACAACAGAGCCAATTGTGGGGACGGTTGGATGGATGTGTGACAAATCTTGTTGGCGAGAGAAAATATCTCAGACCACCATTTAGAGATAAGGGGACAAGTCCACCAGATGTGGAGGAAGGTCCCTTTCTCCCGTAGAAACCTCCAGCAGATGTCCGAAGCTGTCTCAGAGAAAAGTGATGTCTTATCTGGTGTGTTATACCATCGAGTGAGGGTTTTGTATCCATTCTCTTGGATTTGGACACTGCGGGAGGCCCTATGAGGGGATTCAAGGAGTCTGTGGAGGGAGGCAAAGGGAATTTTGATATTTAAGTCTAGTTCCCATTGTTTTATGAAAGATGGTTTGGCTAGAATAGGTGGAAGACGTAGTCTGATATATATTTGTGAGATAAGTCTTTTAGGGGTTGTGGGATGGGACATTATGGACTCGAGCCAAACCAGGGGTCGTTGAAGGTCACCTACTGGGACATGTTGTCTTATGTAGGCTCTGAGGTATGAAACTGCGAAGAGGTCATACTGGTGAGGGCTGAGTAGAGCGTTTATAGCTTCTAAATGTATCATATCTCCGGTAGGGGATGGGGATTTCAGCCCTTGAGAAGCAGACGCTCTCAAGTTAAGGGGGGCCGTGCCTATTACGTCTTTTACTGTTAGTAATGGGGAGGGAAAGGGGATGGAACAATGAGACGTGGAGAGCCACTTCCATGCCTCTAGGGTGGCTTTGACAATTGGGTAGTGGGTTAACGGACCAGGCAGAACGTTTTGATGACCCAGCAAAAGTGCTCAGGCTGGTCTGTTTAGTATATCCAGTTCAATTTCTACTGCAGTAGATTGCGGAGAGGGGCGTAGCCAGGCTAAAGCTCGGGAAAGGAGTATAGCCTTGCCATAAAGTTCTGGGTTCGGAAGACCTATACCCCCAACTTGTCGAGGGTTTGTGAGAAGGGAGAGTGAGAGTCTCGCTTTCCTCCCATTCCAGACAAAGGTTCTAAACTTTTTTTGTATTGAAGCATAATAGTGCTTGGGTATGGGGATAGGGAGAACTTGCTGTAAGTAAGTGAGGTGGGAGAGGATTAGGGATGAAAGCAAGTTTTTGCGGCCAAACCAAGACAATGTGGGATTGGATTGGGCAAGGTTGTCTATAGCATTAAAAATTGAGGATCTTAGAGGAATGTAATTAAGAGAAAAGAGGTCTGTTATTTTGGGGCTTATTTTAACTCCCAGGTAGGTGATGATGGGAGAGGACCAATTGAAGGATGAGTTCTCCATTAACTGTCGATTGGTGGAGAGGGAAATTCCGGAGCATAGAACTAGGGATTTGTTGGCATTGATCTTAAAGTCTGAAACTGTGCTGTAGAGGTTGAGGTGAGTCTGAATGCAGGGCAGGGAGACTGCCGGGTTCACAGTCATCATCAGGACGTCATCTGCAAATGCTGCAATTTTCTATTCCCTACCTCCCAAATATATACCTTCAATCTATAATGGATAAAAGCGGTTCCAAAGCCAAGATGAATAGAAGTGGGGAGAGGGGACAGCCCTGGCGATTTCCATTGCTTATAGCAAATGGGGAGGAAAGGGTCCCGTTGACGAGAACCAGGGCTGTTGCCTGTTCATACATGGCAAAGGTAGCTTGCACAAAGGGACCAGGAAGGCCAAACCTCAACAAGACATGTTTCAGATAAGTCCAATTGACCCTATTGAATGCTTTCTCAGCATCTGTGCTGAGGAGGAGTAGAGGGGAGGAGATATGTCTGGCATGACAAAGTGCATTAATCACTCTAGTTGTGTTATCTTTGCCCTCTCTGTTGCAGATAAAGCCAACCTGATCTATGTGAACACGATGGGGGAAAATATTTGCCAGCCTGTTAGCCAACTATTTGGCCAGGAGTTTGAAGTCTATATTCAGGAGGGATATAGGCCTATAATTGGAGCATTGTTTGGAATCTTTTCCTTCTTTAGGGATGAGTGTGATATGGGCCGCTGTCATGTCTCTAGATAGCTGGACTCCTTGAAGAGCAAAGTTGCAGACTTTAAGAAGATGGGGAAGGAGGAGTTCATGAAAGGTTTTATAATATGAGACCGGGAGGCCGTCTGGACCTGGACTCTTCCCTTGGGGCATTTGGCTTAAGGCTTTGTTGAGTTCGGTTAAGGTGAAGGGGGCTTCCAATTTTGTCTTTTGGTCAGGAGAGATGGAAGGTATATGGGATGAGTCTAGAAAGGTTGAAATAATGGGGGCTTGTGTTTCTGGAGTTGTGTTGGAGGGAAGGTTGTAGAGGTTTTTGTAAAAGGAGCTGAACTGAGCGGCAATCTGGAGGGCAGAGAAAACTGGTTTACCTTCAGGTGAGGTCAGCTGATGTATGTAGTTTGCGGCTCTCCTCCCTTTTATCCTGTGCATTAGAAATTTGGTAGCCTTGTCGCCATGGGCGAAAAATTTTCTGCTTGGGAGTTCATGTAGTATTTAGCAGCTTTAGCTAATAAAAGGACCTTAAGTTCTGCTCTATGGTTCGAAAGTTCCTGTAAGTGGGAATCGTGGGGTTCTTTTTATGGCTGGATTCGAGTCTTTGAATGTTTTTGAGGGCTTCCTCTATTGCTTTTTCCCTCAACTTTTTTTTGGTAAGATCCAATATTAATGAATTGGCCTCTGATGAAGGGTTTGTGTGCATCCCATAGTGTGTTGGCAGAGAGATCGGGGCACTCGTTCAGGGAAAAATATTCCTTAATGTGCTTGGTGACCAAATCAATTGTGGTTTGGTGTCCCAATAAGGATTCATTTAGTCGCCAGTTATAGCGTGAGGGGCTACCATTTGGGGCTGTAACTGAAAGGAAAATTGGGGAATGGTTGGAGAGGTGTATGGAGCCAATCTAGGCCTCTCTACAAAGATGTATATGTTCTTTGGAGATAAACAAATAATCTAGGCGATGATAGGTACCATGCACTGAGGAATAAAACATATAGTCTAATGTATTGGAATGATATGATCGCCAAACATCAATCAACTGTAGGTTCCAAAAACTGTTGTGTATGGCTTTAAGGGACTTGCAGGAATGGGATGATTTATGGGATGACGTATCTACTAGTGGATTTAAGGCAATGTTTAAATCTCCTCCCAGGATCACTATCCCTTCTTTGAAGGAGTCGATGAGTGGGTAAATATTTGAAAACCAATGGGATTGGTTAGAGTTGGGGGCATATAAATTTATGAAGGTGTAGGTTTGTGGGCCTATGGTACCTTTGACCAAAATAAATCTTCCCTCTGGGCCTTCAGTGTGGTCTACATATATAAAGGGAATTTTCCTCTGAAATCCTATACTAACTCCACCTGAGGCTGAAGTACTTCCCCCACAGTGATACCAATGGGAGTAGTGGGAGAATTGCATATTTGGGTAATGGTTGAAAAGAAAGTGCGTCTCCTGGAGGAACACAACACCGGCTCCAATTTTCCTTAGGACCATAAAGATTTGACTCTGTTTTGAAGGAGAGTGGAAGCCTTTTACATTATAAGAGGCTACGTGTAAATCAGCCATTGCAAGCGGTGTGTGTGGGGGTACCTTGTGGCCATTGAAGTGTCCTCCAGCAGAGTGCACTAACAGTAGGGAACTCCGCTGCCTGACTCTGGATGTGGACCGAAGTACAGGGGCTCTCACATTGTACTGAGATGGGGTTCAAGTACCTTGGAAAACGGATAGGGTAGAAAAAAAATACATAACAGCCTTGGGCTGTTGAGCCGGCGCCAACTTTGGTTCTCGTGGCGTGATCGTTGTGGCTGCTTTTTTAAGGAATTTTTCCATGTCGCTGCTTGGAGTCTGGCCTTTGGGGTTTGCAGGGTGTTCTCCCAGCTTGGGGTTCCCAATTTTCACCATCCTTGCTCGTTGGGGCTGATTATAGCTGGTGCTAGGGACGATCTTCTTTGCAGAGCAGTGAACTAAGCATCGATCTCAGTCCGGCGCTAGCTCCGCCCCCCACTTTACAGGTAATTTTTACAGTTTTTTCCTAAAAAAGTATAATTGACCTGTCACCTTCATTCCCTGGGTCAGTAATTACGATTGTACCAAATTTCGTTGTTTTTTCTTGTGTTTTAATACTGAAAAAAAAAACATTTTTTCTTTTTATCGTAGATAGCAAAGGGGGGTCATTAAGGTGAGCACCTTTTCCATTTACGGTGAGAGGTTGAGCCGCTGAGTTTTTAATTTTAATTTTTTCTTTTTATCGCCATATTTTTACCCCGATATCTTTTTTTATATTTGTATCTATGGAGCTGTTTGAGGGCTCATTTTTTGCAGGGTTTTTCAGGGATACCATTTTGGAGTGTGTATGCCTTTTTAATTACTCTTTATTCTTTTTTTGTTTGTTTTTTAGGTGAAGTGGCAAATTGGCTGCTGTAATACATTTTTCCCATTATGCCATTTCTTGTAAGGGATATTTACTTATTTTAAAAGCACGGGCATTTTCAGGTGTAGAGATGCCTATAATGCTTTTCTAATTGTTTATTTATGTTTTATTTTAATTTGGGGAATTGGGTGAATTTTTTAATATTTTTTAAATATTTCTAAAAACTGTCTTACTTTTTTTTTAAGTCACCCTATCATTATATTTTCAACTGTATACTGTAATAGGTATTTATCCATTACAGAATACAGCATTCAGCATATTCCTATGCACTGCTGCCACCCGTATTGGAATATATCAGTGATGGACATTGGAGACTTAAGCAGATTCCAGTCTATCACTGTAGTGTAACAGCTTCCCCAGTCTCAGCCAGGGAGGCTGTTACTGGTGCTGGATTATGCGGCTCCTGCATTTTCACCACTCAGATGCCGTGGTAAATTTTGACAACAGCATCTAAAGGGATTAAATGTCTATAATCGCCAATATGGCATCCGCTTTGCTCAGGAGCAGGTGTAATCTTTAAAGACCGGACATCCATCTTACAGTTACAGCAGATGTCCTAATGGGTTTAATAGTTTGGACATTTTTGAACGCGGTAGTACTGATTATGTTTTTTTTTTAATAGTCTAGTTTTATATGTAAAATTGTTAAACATGATTTAAAAAATATTTTAGTCTTTTTGTACATACTTCAAAAAGACTTTTTAAACTTTTTATTGTAATTTTCAGCCCCCTTAGGGAACTTTTACATGTAATCTTGTGATTGCATGTCCAATAAACTGCAATTGCATATTACTGCAGTCTATGGGATTTGAACAGGCTTCCTGTGAGGCCACACCTTGGGCATTGCTTTTCAGACTGCTCACTGTGACAGCACTGAGAGCCCTCACAAGGCCCCAGGCTGTCATAGCAACTGATCAGAACCTTGCAATTTTGCCATGGGGACAAAGGAAACCCCCTCTCTCAGTCTAACCCCTAATATGCTGCAATCTCTATTAATAGCGGCCACTGAGGGGTTAAATGACCGGGTGCTGGCTGTATTACACAGCTGGCACTCGTTGCTTATGGAGCAGGCTCAATGAGCAACTCTAATCCATACACTTAGGCCTCTTGCACACGATCATGTGTCCTTCATGGCCGTATCACAACCCGCATACGGCAGGTCCGCAATACACGGGACACCTGCCGCGTGCATTCCGATTCACGTGAATGGGTCCGCAAATCAGGATATGCGGTGCGGAATGGAACCACGGAACGGACGCACTACGGAGTGCTTTCGCGGGGCTCTGTTCCGTGCTTCCGTTCCGCAAAAAGATAGAACTTGTCCTATTTTCTTGCGGAATGGACAGATCGCTGGCCCTATTCAAGTGAATGGGATCGCTATGCGCATGCGGCTGGCCCACGGGCACGGGCAGCACATGTTTGTGTGCAAGAGGCCTCACACTGACTGCACCATTGGACAAACCCCTTTACATTCACACATGCAATTTCAATGCAGTTTTTCATGGAGCATTTGACAATGTTTTTTTTTTTTTTTAACCAAAGCCAGGAGTGGATACAAAAAGAATTGAAAGAATGGGGAAAAGACTATCTTTTGCATCTACTCAGGAGTTTGGCTCCTACCTCATAGTATTTTAGCTGCAATAACATTAATAAGTGATTTGGTCTATGTTCAGTGAACAGACCACCAACTTGTACATAGTTCTACTGGATTCAGTTACTACTTTAAAACACTCACATTTCACCATGCAACATTATACATGGTGGTCCTAAGCGGTTGATATGTTTCCAGGTCATATATTTTTGTAAGCAGAGTAGTAATATTTTCCAAGATAATGGCATTAGCAGGGCTTAATTAAAGCTTCTTTGTATAGTGGGTGTAGATGGTTCATTTAATAACTTTTGGATATTTGTGGTTTGTCAATTTCTAGTGTGATAAAAGAAAAAAAAAATAAATACTGTCCATTGGCTTTTTGCTGGAAAAGGAAACAGTGAGCTGACACTTAAGTTATGTAAACCACAGCTGGGTGGTTGAAAATAATGGAAACTGCATTGCTAACTTTCTGACAGGACCCAAGTGTAAACTGAATGATTGCACCTGTAGTTGAACTTTGGAAATTAATACTTCCCTTGGTGACACAGTAGTTAAAATGTTGGATTCAGACGTTCTCTAAAATTGTTGCATCATGTAGTAATGAGTCAGCTCCAGAGGCTGCTGAATTGAATGCATTGTTAGGACACTAGCACATGGGGAATATTCACGCCTGCACCTTATAGACTCTGACAGAAGGTGTGGTAGTGAAAACTGTAATGATCGTCTAAATGCTTCCTGTTAAGGGAATTACTTTTTTGTTTGTTTGGTTTACTCTGATATATATATATATATATATATATATATATATATATATATTTATATATAGAGAGAGAGAGAGAGAGAGAGAGAGCAATTTGATTCCCCCAAACAAATCCGAAGTTTTTGCAATTTTGCAAATCGCATGAAATGGCACACAGCACCATTTTACTGTGAAAATTGACAATGCTCATATAACACTGGGAGAAAATGGAAAAGGGCAACTTGCCCTGATTGGCTCACAGGATTACAGACAGTCTAGATCAGGGGTGCACAACCTGCGGCCCGGGGGCCACATGCGGCCCTCGATACCATTCTGTGCGGCCCTGAACCATCTGGTAACAGATATGTATTTCTATGTGTTGTGGCTGCTCACATGTATTTTTGATGTATTCTCCCATTAGATGGGAGTACTAGAAGTGTAACTAGATATTTATTTATTTATTTATATCTACTGTATGTTCAATATGCCAAAAATATAGTATTTCAGTTGGTAGTACCTCTTTAAGTTTTATTTTCGGTCCTTGGAATTCGTTTAGGCTGACAATGTGGCCCCCAACCAGAAAAGGTTGTGCACCCCTGGTCTAGATCATCCAGTGGGGGTGTGGGGGGGCAAGGAAGCAGCAGATATGGAGGTAGGTGCCTGTGCAGAATAAGCAGAATGTCATTCTGCTGTGTACTTGCGACCTGTCAGGAAGCTGTGCTGTGGCTCTGCCACTGCAGACTGAAACTGAGCTAGTGAATTTTAGGTATATTAAGGGGTGTAATCAGGGGAAAAAAGTGAGAACTAGTGATAGGCGAACATCGGCCGGGACGATTTGCAAACACAATCGCACTAACGCGATCAAATGCTTTCAAACAGCAAGTTCACAGCAGGCGCCATTCACTTTAATGGCAGGCGGACCTGAAAAACATTCAGGTCATATTTGCAGTCACCAAATACTTATTAGAAGTGCACAAATCGTCCCACAACATGGACAGTGACATAACAGAGGGGGTCAATGGCAAAAATTCCCACAAAAAATATGCATTTTAATCAGGGGCCATTTTTAGGCGACTTAAAGGGAAACTGTCAAAAATTTGCCCTGCTGGAGCCTAGAAAAATGTAATTTTAGACCACGGGAGTACAGGCCCCAAACATTAGGCATTCGCCGGACAGAAAAAAATCAAGTGATTGTGTGGCTGGAGGTATATTAGACGGTTATTGGATAATAGTGTTATATGTGAATATTCGAAAAGCAAATTTTATTTTGAATATCAGCACTTTGAGAATTCGCTAATATTTAGAATATAGTGCTATATATTTGTAATGACGAATATTCTTTTTTTTTTTTTTTTTTAACACAGTACACATCAGGGAATCATCCCTCCCTTCTTCTAGCTTGTGGGCCAATGAGAATGCTTTATCACAGCTTAGCAATATCCCTAGCAACCAATAGAAAAGTTGCCTGCCCCTTACTATACAAGTTGCACGAATTGTAAAAAAATATGCGTATCATTATTGGAGCACTATACAAAGCTATTCTAATGTTCTGCCGTGTCAAACATTTTCTCCAGTTTCAGAAAACTTATACTAGCTTGAAAAATGTAGCATAAGTGACCCACGCCGGTATTTTGCGTGCATTACAATACATTGCTGATTTTCGCAATCAAGAATATAATCCGGAATTCTTAAATTCGCAAATATATGACAAATATTCTACAAAATATGAGCGAAATATTGCTAATTTGAATATTTCCCTTGCCACTCATTACTATTGGATAACAATTTTAATGCAGGCCAGTGGACTACGGGCCCCAAAAATTATTAATTCACTGTACAGAAAAGAACAATTGATAAAGTGGCTGGATGTACATTAGTCGGTCACCATATAACAATTTTACTTGTTGCCAGTTAGATTATAGGCCTCAAAAATTATGCATTCACAGTACATAAAAGATCAAGTGATTATGTGGCTGGAGGTATATTAGACGGTCGATGGATATCAATTTTACTGCAGGCCAGTGAACTACAGGCCCCAAAAATTATTCATTTACCGGACAGAAAACATCAAGTGATTATGTGGCTGGAGGTATATTAGACAGTCATTGGATATCAATTTTACTGCAGGCCAGTGTATTACAGGCCCCAAAAATTATTCATTCACCGGACAGAATACATCAAGTGATTATGTGGCTGGAGGTATATTAGACGGTCATTGGATATCAATTTTACTGCAGGCCAGTGTAGTACAGGCCCCACAAATTATTCATTCAACGTACAGAAAAGATCAAGTGATTATGCCGCTGTATTTACATAAGACAGGGACCATTATTTGTTCTGGGTGATGGCGGATATGTGTGTGCTGGCATGAGGAAATTCAATTAAACGTGGTCCTCACAGGTGTTGAATTCCTCCGAGATCTAGGCCTCATAAATTTTTAGAAATGTGAGGTAGTCCACACTGTCATAAGATAGGCGAGTGCGCTTATCAGTCACGATCCCCCCTGCTGCACTGAATGTCTTTTTGGACAGGACACTCGACAAGGGGCAATCCAAGAGTTCCATGGCAAATTGTGCAAGCTCTGTCCACAGGTCAAGCCTGCACACCCAGTAGTCCAGGGGTTCCTCGCTTCTCAAAGTGTCCACTTTGGCAGTTAAAACAATTTAGTCAGACACGTGTTGGTCTAGGCGTTCGCTGAGGCTGGATCCGGAGGGCGGCTGTCGAGGAGTTAGCTGCAAGAATGATCTCATATCCGAAGTGACCAACACATCTTCAAACCGCCCTCTTTTTGCATGCGCTGTAGGATTGGTACCCCTCAACTGTTTCTCTGTGGGTGGAAATTCCTCTGCCAGCGCCAGCAACAGCAGAATGCAGCATCTCTCAAAGCAAGGCCTGAAAATGTTGCATTTTGACAGCCCTCTGTTATGCTGGTAACATGTCCACCATTTTGTGTTTGTACCAGGTGTCTAAGTACGTTGACACCCAGTACTGGTCCTCTCCATTTATGCTTTTTATATGGGGGTCCTTCTTCAAATACTGGAGCATGAAGGTCTATATATCTCGACCGGCGTGCCTATCACATACGTGACACAAAGGGAGGGAAAAGGGAAGGCTCTGTCCAAGGGAGAGGGAAAGGTGGTGACCCCTATCTCACCTTGAGGCTGGCACCTGACTGCCCTGACGTCCCTAGACGGGTTCCTCACCCGTACGCCGATCGCGTGCCTAAAACCCTGGCTTTCCCTAAGATGAGCCCTAGATAGTGAATAGGGCGGTGGGAACACTAGTCCGCACCACTAACTCTAAAGGAAAACACCAAGGGGAGGACAGACAATACAGACAACATATAATCCCAGGTGGGCGACAACAGAAGACAACAAAAAGCCCAACAGGGATCCGGAGGGTAACACTCTGGAACAACAACCAGGATTCACAGCTCCAGTGGGTCAGTATAGAAGTCCAGGCAGGAAGCTCTATATCTGGCAACCAGAGAAGTGAGAGAGGAGAATATAAGGAGATTGGGAGTGACAGACAAGAAACAGCTGAGGAGGAGAAGCTATGGATCCCTGAGTGAGACAAAAAGGATAGTAAGGCAAACACAGAAAACTATCATTAAGAAACAGAGTGATCTTTAGACATAGAGAGCGCAGCCACCCGCTGCGACTTCCTGACCCCGGGTATAACAGAGTCAGACGTGGCTCTTGACACCCTCGTGACACTTTATTTGCATTAAATTGGAAGTGGTGGAGGATGTCGTCCTTGGTCTCCTCCCCCATCCACAGACAACACCAGGGATCCCAGAAAAGTTTGAAGACTGCTCTTATCGCTTCTCCTCCTCCTCCCCCCAGACACCATCCATCTCTGACTCCTTTTTAAACTCCTGCTGACTTGTCTCAGAAGGAGTAACCCCCCTGGGAAGTCATTCAGCATTGCGTCTACCTCATCTTCCTGCTCCTGCACCTCGATGGCAAGATCAATGACACAACGCAATGCATGCTCCAGACAGAAGGCCTAAGATACGATGTAACTGATGGCAACCTGAATGCGACTGATCAGTTTGGTGATCTCATTAAATGGCTGCAGAAGTCTGCATTTGTCATGCATGAGCAGCCACTGGTGCAGTGAAGAAAAACCAAGCTCCCAAGAACCTGTCCTGCCGCAGAGTTTGTACAGGTAGTTGTTAACGGCACCTTTCAAGCATATGCTCGTAGAAGGTGGAGTTCCAGCGCGTCGGGCAGTGACAAATCAGACGTCTAACGGGCAGGTAGTGTCGATGCTTAACGTAAGCAAGGCAAGCCATGGTTGTGTAAGATCTTCTAAAATGGCCAGAGATTTTCCTGGCCTGCTGCAAGACGTCCTGAATCCCGGTGTATTTGGCAACGAACTGCTGCACGACTAAGTTCAGGACGTGTGCCATGCACTGCACGTCTGTCATTTTGTCCTGTTTCAGCACACTCAGCAGATTGCCACCGTTGTCACACACCAATTTACCAACTGTCAAATTGAGCAGGGTTATCCACTGATCGACCTGTCACTGCAGACCTGAAAAGAGTGCAGGACCGGTGTGGCTCTTGGCTTCCAGGCACAATAGCCGCAGCACAGCATGACAAGCAACGTCTCAACTGGCATGTCAAATAGGTTATGGGAAGCTGGGGGGAGTGCAGAGGAAGAGGCAGTAGCAGTGGAAAAAGAGGAGTCAGCCAAGGAGGAGATGGAGGATGGAGGAGGAGGAGTAGAAGAAGAGGCAGGCCTGCATGCAATCCGTGGCGGTAACACCAAATCCACACGGGTGCCACGGGTTGCATTCTTGACAGCCATCAAAATTTTCACCCAGTGGGCAGTAAAAGTTATGTACCTTCACTGCCCTTGTTTGCTAGACCACATGTATGTGGTCAGATGTATTTTGGGACTGACACTGTGTGCCAGAGATACATTCACTTGCTGCTGAACATGGCAATATAGCTCTGGGATGCCTTTCTGGGAGAAATATTTCCTTCTGGAAACCTTCCATTGCGGTTTGCCAATGGCCACAAATTTTCTAAAGGCCTCCGAGTCTACCAGTTTATATGGCAGTAGGTGGCGGGGTGGCAGTTCCGACAAGCCAGCCATCAGCCGTTGGGTAAGAGGGTTATCTGGCATCATCAACTTTTTACATTCGAACATTTGGGCAACGGAAGCCTGCCTTTTGCCAGATGAATGCGACAACGGCACGGTGGAAGGTGGAGTGGGGGACAAATGGGAGGAGAGAGGAGAAGGAGAAGAGGCAGGATGTGGAGCGCTGGGAGTGTGGCTTTGTGGGTTCTGACGGTGTTGCTCCCGCCAGGCTCGGTAATGGGAGTCTACTTTTTGCCTCCTGTGCACTGCGAGTTCTGCCTGCTTCTCCTCCTTCTCCTCCCTATCTGCTGCTCCGTCTCTCCCTCTGAACTCCCCTCCTCTTTCTCTCTTGTGGTCACCCACGTGACGTCCATCGACACGTCATCATCGTCCCCTTTACCACCACTGACATTAGAGATCTCAGAATAGGCATCAGCAGCGGGGGCCACCCTCCTTGGGCTGATCTGGGTACTGTCGTCAGACCGCTGGGTGGCGTGCGCTGCTACCTCCTCTTCCTCATCCGATGTCAAGAATGGCTGCGCATCGGTAAGGTCTGGGAATGGGTGGAGGGGCTATGGTGATGGTGGTGGTGTCTTTAGGGGTGCACACAGCAGAGAGTGAGGAGGGTGCTGATACAGAGGATGAGAAGGGTGCAGAAGCGGAAGGCTGAGTAAGCCACTCAACCACCTCTGGTGCGTTCTTTGACATAATCGCACGCACCATCTCCAACTTCCCACTTAGGCTCCAGCCTGGTGCACCTACCTGACCCCTACCACCCTTTGCGGAATGCCCTGCCTCTTCCTCTGCCTGTCATTTTCAAAATAACCCTGTGACAAAGTCCATATAGAAGAGCAGTATTTTTTGAAGCAGGTATATCGCAGGCCTCAATCAATATTTTGTGGAAGCCGGTATATATCAATCCCCTCTATCAGTATTTTGTGGAAACAGGTAAATAGAACCCAATAATGAGTATTTGCTGGAGGTCTGTAAATCAAACCCCTTAATCAATATTTTGTGGAATCTGGTGTTTAGCAGGCCTCAATCAATATTTGGTGGAAGTCAGTATATCAAAACCCTCTATCAGTATTTTGTAGAAACAGGTATATAGAACACAATAATGAGTATTTGCTGGAGGTCTGTAAATCAAACCCCTTAATAAATATTTGGTGGAAGCTGGTGTATCGCAGGCCTCAATCTATATTTGATGGAAACTGTTATATCAATACCCTCCATCAGTATTTTGTGGAAACAGGTATATAGAACCCAATAATGAGTATTTTGCTGGAAGGCGGTAAATCAAACCCCCTAATCAATATTTGTGGCAAGCTGGTGTATCGCAGGCCTCAATAAATATTTAGTGGAAGCTGGTATATCAATACCCTCAATCAGGGGGGCAACAGGTAAATAACATCAGCTGCAATTAGTTATTCGAATAGCGTTTGTCCCTCTAAATAGCTGCTGTATCTCAGTAGAACCGCACACAACTGCTGATACATTACAAATGCACTATAATATACTTTCTATGCTATAAGGTATATTATAGGTATATCACAACTCTCAATCAGATTTTTTTTTTTTTTGGGGGGGGGGGCAAGCAGGTATATAACACCAGTTGCAATTAGTTATTCCTAAAACATTTATCCCTGTATCTAGCTGCAGTATCTCAGCAGAACCGCACACAACTACTGCACAATACAAATGCACTATAATATATTTTCTATGTTAGAAGGCATATTATAGGTATATTACACCTCTCAAACAGTTTTTTTTTTTGGGGGGGGGGCAACATGTATATGAAATTAGTTATTCCAATAGCGTTTGTCCCTCTATATACCTGTAGTATTGCAACAGAACCGCACACAACTGCTGCACAAATGCAGTATAATATACTTTCTATGTTAGAAAATATATTATAAGTACAGTACAGACCAAAAGTTTGGCCACACCTTCTCATTCAAAGAGTTTTCTTTATTTTCATGACTATGAAAATTGTAGATTCACACTGAAGGCATCAAAACTCTGAATTAACACATGTGGAATTATATACATAACAAAAAAGTGTGAAACAACTGAAAATATGTCATATTCTAGGTTCTTCAAAGTAGCCACCTTTTGCTTTGATTACTGCTTTGCACACTCTTGGCATTCTCTTGATGAGCTTCAAGAGGTAGTCACCTTAAATGGTCTTCCAACAGTCTTGAAGGAGTTCCCAGAGATGCTTAACACTTGTTGGCCCTTTGGCCTTCACTCTGCGGTCCAGCTCACCCCAAACCATCTCAATTGGGTTCAGGTCCAGTGACTGTGGAGGCCAGGTGATCTGGCGCAGCACCCCATCACTCTCCTTCATGGTCAAATAGCCCTTACACAGCCTGGAGGTGTGTTTGGGGTCATTGTCATGTTTAAAATAAATGATGGTCCAACTAAGCGCAAACCGGATGGGATAGCATGCTGCTGCAAGATGCTGTGGTAGCCATGCTGGTTCAGTATGCCTTAAATTTTGAATAAATCCCCAACAGTGTCACCAGCAAAGCACCCCCACACCATCACACCTCCTTCTCTATGCTTCATGGTGGGAACCAGGCATGTAGAGCCCATCCATTCACCTTTTCTGCGTCGCACAAAGACACGGTGGTTGGAACCAAAGATCTCAAATTTGGACTCATCAGACCAAAGCACAGATTTCCACTGGTCTAATGTCCATTCCTTGTGTTCTTTAGCCCAAACAAGTCTCTTCTGCTTGTTGCCTGTCCTTAGCAGTGGTTTTCTAGCAGATATTCTACCATTAAGGCCTGATTCACACAGTCTCCTCTTAACAGTTGTTCTAGAGATGTGTCTTCTGCTAGAACTCTGTGTGGCATTGGCCTGGTCTCTAATCTGAGCTGCTGTTAACCTGCGATTTCTGAGGCTGGTGACTTGGATGAACTTATCCTCCGCAGCAGAGGTGACTCTTGGTCTTCCTTTCCTGGGGCGGTCCGCATGTGAGACAGTTTCTTTGTAGCGCTTGATGGTTTTTGTGACTGCACTTGGGGACACTTTCAAAGTTTTCCCAATTTTTCGGACTGACTGACCTTCATTTCTTAAAGTAATGATGGCCACTCGGTTTTCTTTACTTAGCTGCTTTTTTCTTGCCATAATACAAATTCTAACAGTCTATTCAGTAGGAATATCAGCTGTGTATCCACCTGACTTCTCCACAACGCAACTGATGGTCCCAACCCCATTTATAAGGCATGAAATCCCACTTATCAAACCTGACAGGGCACACCTGTGAAGTGAAAACCATTTCAGGTGACTACCTCTTGAAGCTCATCAAGAGAATGCCAAGTGTGTGAAAAGCAGCAATCAAAGCAAAAGGTGGCTACTTTGAAGAACCTAGAATATGACATATGTTCAGTTGTTTCACACTTTTTTGTTATGTATATAATTCCACATGTGTTAATTCCTAGTTTTGATGCCTTCAGTGTGAATCTACAATTTTCATAGTCATGTGAAGGTGTGTCCAAACTTTTGGTCTGTACTGTATATCACACCCCTCAGTATGTCACACCTATCGATAGCACAACTATACCAGTCCTTAAAAGGACATTTGTGGCCCTATTAGCTAGCATTTGGTGTCTTTAACAGTCTGCCCCTGCTCCACACAGCAACCTCTCCCTACACTGGCAAAAAAACAGAATGTAGAATGGCTGCCAGATCGTGTTTATTTATAGGGTAGGGAATGTGTCTATGTGCTAAAACGTCCCAATTAGCTGTCCTGTCCCACCTGATGGATGTGTCATGGGTAAAAGTTTGGCGCTATGCAAAAAACATTAGCGCGTGAGAATAATGCCATATGTTCGCATGTTTAGCGAATCACGAACGAGCAAAGTTAACCGCGAAACGACCGCTGGTTGAACCACAAGGCCATCTCTAGTGAGAACAGGTCACTATTAGGTATCTTCGCTGGCAGGCTATTAGGCTACTAGTTCTACTGTATAGATTAATGCAAAAACTGTCTTTTTTTGAAAAAAAAAAAAAAAAGCTTATTTCCTTACTGTGTTAGTAAAGGCATACTGCACCACAGCTTCTAGTTGAATAGACATGTTGTGTATCATCATGCAACACGCCAGACCTGCAGGGTATGACGAAGTGAGGTCACGGTTATGGGCAATCGAGGGTACTCACTGTATTTGAAGAACCCTGGGCAGGCGCGTGGCAGTGAAGGAGAGGTAGACACGGTTCCTCTGGGGCACGCTCTGTAGATAGGGACCAGGCCTGATGGTGGATGAGGTGCCCTGGATGTTACAGGTATTTTGTGTGCCTGGGGCAAGGTCCCTGTGGTATTCGTGACACCAGTGCCTTTGGACGATGGCACGCCGGTTGGTGGTTGGAATGATGGAGGTACACAAGTATATAGTGAACCAAACGTAAACTTTACTGGACAATCCAACTTTGTACAGCAGGTGTAGTACAGTCTTTGTATTACAGTTCCACAAGGAGGCTTATTCACAAAATGGCAGGCAATAGTCATGCAAGATACGCAGAGGGTAAACTTCACAAGCACTCAGCAGCAGGTTGTACCTTTCCTCAGAATCAATGTACAGTGTCCCTTCTAGAACTCCTGCTCTGGCTTTATCTCTCCCAAGGCCAGGATGCCTAAAAGGGTGGCTTAAATCCTTGGTTACTTTCTTCCTCAGGTATTATATTCTTGCTACACTTTTCTAAGGTCCTCTGCCCATCAGGGTCACTTAGCTTACCCTGGGTCGCCTTCTCCTATCAGGTGGTTAACTGTAGGTTTCTCCCAGGAGGTTGGTCCCTGCAACTGGGGTATCTTCAGAGCTAACTTAGGCTCTCTTGTTCTCAGGCAGGCTGGAGCTTCTCAACAGCCTCCTGGACATCACTAGCAGCCAGGGCTATCCAGCTGCATGTCAGGAGCAGGCTTCTTAACCTCTGTCTTCTCAGACTCCTGACTCTGCATTCACTCTCCCTGTCTGGGCCTGGACATCCTACATAACTACACCCAACTAGGCCTGCTGTTGCATCATACAGGGGTACATTGCATATAACAACACATTAAAACATACATTAAATGCAGAATTAAATATGACATTTCTGTTCCTTGTGAGCAGGAGTAACACGCACACCAATTGACCCTTGTGTAGTGCCCACCCCTACCTAGTGGGACACTACAATCACAGTAAAAATATTGCAAGAGCTTTAGTGAATAATTACTATTATGTATAAAAAGTGTTTAATTATTCTACTGCATTCTACAAGACTATGATAATGATTGTTTGTTGGGGAGGACCTGGGAGCTGGATCAGGGTGCCGAGGATGAGGTCACAAGTGACACTTAAGGCGGTGAAGTGGCACTTAGAGCAGAGGCAACATATAGCCAAAACCTCCCAAAAACTGGCAGGGCCAGATCTGCATCTATTGTGGTCAGCTCATAAACTGGTGATGCTGTTGATGCTGTGGGCGTGGGCTCAAAACCTACACTAAGCATGGTTGCCTCAAATTCTGTGCAAGCAACTCCTGTATGGTATTTTTTCTTCACAAGGCCGGCATAGCTATGTGTAAGATCTGCAGGATTAAAATAAGCTATGGATGTTCAAACACAAACATAGGTACCAAATCTCTATTAAGCACATGAGGCAGAAAATAAAACTGACCAGTAGTGTTGAGCAAGCATTCAAAGTGGAATTTGGTCCAAAGTTTAGGAAAACTTCAATTTCCTCACACTTCGTTGTAACAAATAATTTTTTCCTACAATGGCGGCCGCACATATTACAAAGTGAAAGTATAAAGCCAAGGAATGGGAGATCACCCGTAACGCTTGTAGCCAGCAAATCAGCAGATAGCCAGCCCTATCAACCCCTCATTCTGTGCTCCGCCATTATTCTGTGAGCTGAGCATAGGAAAAAATGTGGCAAGCGCTCATGAGAGGTAGAGTGCAGGGAAAGTGCAGGGAGAGTGCAGGGAGAGTGCAGGGAGAGTGTAGAGAGAGTGCAGGTAGACTTATGCTGTGTCAGTTTTATTTATTCCTATCTCCTACATTTACTTATTCCTACATCATCCGTAAATGTAATTTACCGTCATCTGAGGTTACACATACTAGTGAGTTGAATTTGAAAAGCATGGGTTTATTTGTAAACAGAGAGTTTTCTCCAGCAATTAATCATCCTGCTATTGAAGCTTTTGGTATCGCAGTCAAATGCGACATCGAGAGACTAAAACAGGAATCTTCCCAGCAACCACTTAAGTTTGCTAATATGACTACAGCAGAGATGTCGGCACTTAGAGATCTGGCTTCGGACAGCAACCTCACCATCAAGTCTGCTGACAAAGGTTGTGGGGTTGTGGTCATGGACACCAGATCCTCCGTGGCCGAAATCAGGCTGCAGCTTGCAGATACTAATGTATACGAAAGGATTTACAATAACCCTAAGTTTTTGCTACTCAGAGAGCTGAAAGAGCTATTGATTGGAGCTAAACATAAGGGCATTATTGATTATAAGATTTTTACCTTCTTATATTGTGATAAACCAGTTACACCCATACTGTACACCTTACCAAAGATGCACAAGTCACTGACCTCCCATTCAGGGCGTCCAATTGTCTCGGGTAGAGACTCATTGTTTTGCAAAGCGGCTATCTTTTTTAGATAAAATTTTGCGTCCATTTGCCATGTCAGCTAGATCCTTTATTAGAGACACCAATGATTTTTTGACTAAGATTGACAATTTATATATTCCTAGAGGGTCGTTATTGGCTTCCTTTGATGTGGTAAGCTTATACACTTCCATAGAACATGAATTGGGAATATGGGTTATTCAAGAAATTTTAAAAAAGACACACTATAGTACTGTCTGTCAACAATTTTTAATTGCTTTGTTGAGGTTTACCCTCACTCGCAATTATTTTCTGTTTCAAGATGATTTCTTTTTGAAATTGTGGGGGACCGCGATGGGGTCCAATGTGGCACCGACCTACGCAAATATTTACATGACACATCTTGAGTAGTCTGTCGTCTATGTGAGCCACCACTTCAGCCATGTGATGGGGTGGTGGCGGTACATCAACGACATTTTCCTGATTTGGGTCGGCGCCACAGGGGACCGCATGGCGTTTCACCGTTTTTTTAATACCATTGACCCCAGTGTCAAATTCACTTTGATGCATTCTGAGGGAACTATATAGTTTTTGGACACTCAGGTCAGCATTTGCAATGATAGGCTAGTCACTGATTTGTATGTAAACCCACAGACAAAAACACTTTATTACGCTTCGAGAGTCACCACCCTAGACCCATGATCGGGTGACTTCCATTTAGCCAATTGCTCAGAGTCAAGAAAATTGTGCAAGATCCCACTTCAGTAGACATCAGGCTGCAAGAAATGGGGTCCAAATGCCGGACACGTGGATACCCCAAAAAATTTATCCAAGAACATGTAGGCAGAATTAAGCCCCTCACCAAAGAGGCCATTAGGGAGGGATTAGGTGATACCACACGTTCTAAAGCCCATATTCCTTTTGTGTCAGAGTTTAGCACCAATAGTGATAACATTTCAGCTATTTTAAAAAAAAGCATTGGAAAATACTGACAAGTAATTTTGAGAACGTTGAAGAATTCCAATCTTTGCCTTTCTGTTCATACCGGAGAAGTCAAAATCTGGGTGACAGACTGGTCAAGTCTGACATAGGCTCATTTAGGTAAACCTGCGAGACATACTTTGAATCCACCTGTAAGGGGTGTTTTTCATGCTATAATTGTGTAAATTGTAATCCGATGTTACGGGGCGATTCATTTGTTCACCCAGTTTCTGGTCAAATAATTAAAATCAAACAATATCTAAAATGTGACTCATCCCATGTTATTTATTTATTAACATGCCCTTGCCATCTCCTATATATAGGTGAAACTTCTTGGGACGTAAAAACCTGACTCAACCAACACAGGTATTCCATTAGGAAATATCTTCCCATATCAAAACATTTCACTGAGGCTAAACATTCTGAAAGGGATTTACGGTTTAGAATTTTGGAACAGATACCTCTTCTGAGACGAAGTGGTGACAGGACCAAATTACTGAAGAGAAGATAACTTTTTTGGTTTTACACTTTAGGGACTCTGAAGCCACAGGGTCTAAATGTAGAATTCAGGGTTATTTAGTCACCAGTTATGTATGTGCTCTTCACTTGTATACTTTGTAGGGAAAACAACATGTGCTATATGTTTAACTGTGTTCCCCTTTTTTTGTAGGACAACAATTTTGACTCTATTGTCAGGAATGGTCACGTCTGGTGAAGACAGGAGGAATTATGGAGGTGATCCATTAATATATGTTATAAAATAATCCATTTTGGTTGGGATACCACTTTATTGGAATTCATGAATAGTGACAATCCCTGTCTGTGACTCAATGCCTCTCTAGCCCCCAATGGGAGTTGAGTGACACTGACTCCTGACGGGTTGGTTTGTCCATATATTATATTATATCATGTAATGCTCTGATGCAGTTTATCCCTGACTCCCCCCACTTAGGGAGGGAATCGGGATTACATCACTGTGACACCCTGATGCCCATCCCTAGCACGGTGGGATTTTGACATGGAGCGGACATACTGACAGGTCTGGACAGTGAGGTGTATACAGTCTGACACGTGATGTCCCCCTAATACAGACATTCCGGTACGGAAACTGGTGATCTTCCATTTGTGGATCAGCTTTTGTCTGCTGAAAACTGCGGAGCTTAGGACACTTCGAGTGTGTCTTTGCAATTCTGTACAGGGAACTTGCTGGCCTGTATAGGCATGAGCATGAGCCCTGCTAGAAAGTTAGATAGCGGCCATCTTTAGTGTGGTTCCCATATTCTCCTACATCACTATGGAGTGGCGCATGTGCAGACCGCCCTTCCGGACGCTAGCAGACTCCACTATGTCTCCATGACTCAATGCGACCCATCCAAAGTTTTTTAAGATTTTAATCACCTTGTGATTGTTATGCACTGTGTACACGTTATACGTTGATTGGTAATCATGTATGTTTTGTGATTTTTCCACTGTACGGATCACGTTATGCACTTTATATGATGATGTTCACAATCAATTTAGATATAATCATGATGATACATGAATTGTACTTTTAATATTGCTATATTCTTGATGCACTTGCACTTGTTTAATCATTGATCTGTGATTATGAAATTGTTTGCACTATTTATGCATGCCACTATGCACATGTTATTCAGCTAGACAAAGGCTCCAATGAGAGAGCTGAAACATTGCTGCTAGATGGGTGAATAACCATTTACTTTTTTTCACTAATCTGCAGTGCTGCCTTTTTTCTTGTATATGTACTTGGGACTTGCACCCGCGTTTAATGTGTGCTCCTTTTTTTTTCTTTTCTTCTCTCTCTCTCTCTCTCTCTCTCTCTCTCTCTCTCTATATATATATATATATATATATATATATATATATATATATTTATTATAATTTTCTTTAGTAACTGGCTATGCAACTCTATAGTGTAGTGGTTAACATTGTGGGTATAAAAAGTCTCAGCCTGGTTCGCTCTCTGCCATTTTCCAGTGAACTTAGTGCAGGTAGAGATGTGACAGGTACTAGGGACAGTGTTTTAGGAACCAATTTATTCACAAAAAATAACTATTGAGCAGTTCAAGGAAAGAGTATTCATAGTGTAGGGAAAGGATAGGGAGTAGTGATGAGCGTACCCGGACAGCCACATTCGGAAACATACCAGACATTTTGTTGTCCGTGTACCAAACCTGAACGCGGATTTTGGCGCCAAAGTCTGTGTCCGGATTACTTGTTACAGGAATACATAATAGTTATTCCGCTTGTTAATTAGGTCGGTGAGACCTACCTATATTTTGTTTAAAAAAAACTGTGCTTGCCACCATCACAGGGAAATATAATGGCTGGTTAATTGGGTCGGTGAGACATACCTATTTTTTTGTGCTTAAAACAACTGTACTTTCACTGTCACAAGGATATATAATAGTTAATCAGCCGGTTAATTGGACCGGTGAGACTTCCCTTTTTTGTGTTTAAAAAAACTGTACTTGCCATTGTCACAAGGATATATAATAATTAATCAGCCTGTTAATAGGGCCGGTGAGACCTACCTATTTTTATTTTTTTGTTGTGAAAAAACACTGTTCTTGACACCATCACAGGGTTATATAATAGTTAATCAGCCTGTTAATTAGGTCAGTGAGACCTACCTATTTTTTGTGTTAAAAAACTGCACTTGCCACAGTCACATGGAAATATAATAGTTAATCAGCGTGTTAATTGAGTCGGTGTGACCTACCAATTTTTTGGGGGTGAAAAAAACCTTTACTTGCTACCGTCAGAGGGAAATATAATAGTTAATCAGCCTGTTAATTAGGTAGGTGAGACGTACCTATTTTTTTTGTGTTTAAAAAAACTGTGCTTGCCGTCGTCACAGGAAAATATAATAGTTGGTTAAGCTCTTAAGGACCGGGCTAATTTTCACCTTGAGGACCAGGCCATTTTTTGCAAATCTGACCAATGTCACTTTATGTGTTAATAACTTTAAAACGCTTTTACTTATCCAGACCATTTTGAGATAGTTTTTTCGTCACATATTATACTTCATGACACTGGTAAAATGGAGTAAAAAATTTAGATTTTATTTATAAAAAAAATACCAAATTTACCAGAAATGTTGAAAAATTAGCAAATTTCCAAGTTTCAATTTCTCTACTTCTGAAATACATAGTAATACCTCTAAAAATAGTTATTAAGTTACATTCTCCATATGTCTACTTCATGTTTGGATCATTTTGGGAATGCCATTTTATTTTTTTGGGGACATTACAAGGCTTAGAAATTTAGAAGCAAATCTTTAAAGGACAAGTTCAGGTCTGAAGTCACTTTGTGAGGTTTACATAAGTCCTCATTCAGATGGGCGTTGTTGGAAAAGGTGCGGGTGCGTTGCAGGAACATACCCAATTTTTCCGCTCGAATGCAAAACATTGTAAAAATCGTCATGTTTGGTACCCAAACCCGAACTTCTTCACAGAAGTTCGGGCTTGGGATCGGTGTTCTGTAGAATGTATTATTTTCCCTTATAACATGGTTATAAGGGAAAATAATACCATTCTGAATACAGAATGCATAGTAAAATAGCCCTGGAGGGGTCTCCATCCCGATCGTCTCCTAGCAACCGTGCGTGAAAATCGCACCGCATCTGCACTTGCTTGCGGATGCTTGCGATTTTCACGCAACCCCATTAATTTCTATGGGGCCTGTGTTACGTGAAAAACGCACAAAATAGAGCATGCTGTGATTTTCACACAACGCGCACGTGATGCGTGAAAATCACCGCTCATGTGAACAGCCCCATAGAAATAAATGGGTCGGGATTCAGTGCGCGTGCAATGCGTTCAACTCAAGCATTGCATCCGTGCGGAATACTCGCCCGTGTGAAAAGGGGCCTAATAGAAACCACCCAAAAATGACCCAATTTTACAAACTACACCCTCAAGGTATTCAAAACTGATTTTACAAACTTTGTTTACCCTTTAGGTGTTCCACAAGAATTAATGGAAAATAGAGCTACAATTTCAAAATTTCACTTTTTGGGCAGATTGTCCATTTTAATAATTTTTTTTCCAGTTACAAAGCAAGGGTTAACAGCAAAACAAAAGCCATCACAGGGATTTATAATAGTTAATCGGCCTGTTTATTGGGTTGGTGAGACCTATCTATTTTGGGGGGGGTAAAAAAAAAACTTTACTTGCCACTGTCACAGAGAAATATAATAGTTAATCAGACTGTTAATTAGGTCGGTGAGACCTACCTATTAGGGTTGAGCGAACCCAAACTTTAGGATTTTTGGACCCCGGACCAGAACATTTCAGTAAAAGTTCGGGTTCGGTGTTCGGCGCTTTCTGAAAGGTTAACTGTCTGACTGTGATTGGCCAGAGCAGCATGTGACCCAGGCCCTATTTAAGCTTGAGTCAAGTAGTGCTGCACGTCACTCTGCTGTTACTAGTGTAGGGAGAGGATGCTCCCATTGACCAAAAAATATATAACTTTTATAATTCTGTTAATTCAGGTCTACACTGGTTCAGACCGTTTGAGATACACCCTCTACATACAGAGGTTTGATTCAGGCATTTAAAATACAGCCATTTTGGGCAAATAAATCTTTAATGTAGATGCAGTAACGCAGCAAAACCGCAGACAAATGCTGCACTACCCAAATACATTATATAGAAAGTATATTATTGGTATATAACACCCCTGTTTCAATCAATATTCTATTCACGTGTCATCTCTGTTTTGGATCCCCTCCTGTTTTTTTGGGGCTTTAGCAATACTGATGGATTACTTACCAAATACTGACCGAGTGAAGGTGGATTCTCCACAGACAGAATCTGTTTTTTGAGGTTTATTGATCAGAAGAAGGGCAAAACGATCAGTGACGTCAACACAGACTTACTGCTGACGCCCTCTCCACTCTGTTGAGGGGGCTCTACTTGTATAAGCATTTAATAGGACAGATTCTGTAGACATCTATGTGGAATCAGCTGGCGAAGGTGTAAAAGGAGTGCGCTTCTTTTTTACGCTAACATCGATCTGTAAGGCTGAGTTCACACTTGAGTTATTTGGTCAGTTTTGGGCCCGTAACTGCCCAAGTAAGTGAAGTGTGCACGATTCTAAGAGCGTGTTATATCATCTGCATGTCATACAGAATCACAGTATTATTTCACTACCAAAGCAGACTCCCTATGCATGTTACTACAAGGGATAGTGTTCTACACCAGTATAAATGCTCTCAGCAGCCAGAATATAGCAGTTTTTTAATGCGATTCGCCACAAATAAATTCGGTTCGAACCACATTTTTTCTAAATGTATCTCTTATGACAAGCATACTGTTCCGGGTGTGGATGCTCCCACACCCGGAGGATAGTCTTTTTATGATTGCTTGCCAGTTTTATTTTCCTATTTTATCAGGTGATTCTACTTCATGAGCTGCAATAGAGTTGTACTTGTGATTTTTGGAGATTTTGACAGTACTTTGCCTTTGCTCAATATTGCTGCCGCTGCCACCACCCTCGTCCCGTGTCAATCCTGCACCCTGATCCGACTCCCAGGTCCTGTACAACACAACATCATCATCATAGTCCTCACTCTCTCTGTCACTTTTATCAGACTGTGATATGTCATTGTGGGCTCCATGGCCCCCCTCACAATTCCCTTCTCTGTATTTGGCCAAAATGCCATTGTTGCCATGGCCACTGCCCCTTTTCCAATATCACTGTGACTACAAGTGTTGCTACTACTGCTACCACCACCATCACCAACACAGATATGCATAACGTCCCCTGCCTCCACCTGAACCTCCTCCTCTTGACAGTTCAAAATACACTGCACGCTGGTATTGGCAATTTACAATGGTATATTGATGCAGTACAATATGTTGAATTTAACTGGTATACTAGCACAACAATATAATGCAACTAATTGGTATGTTAACACATCTGTATATTGCATTGAATTTCAGTGGTATTTTAATACATTAGTATAATGCAACTAAGGGGGAGTTCACATCACCATTATTTTCTGTTCTTCTGATCCATCAGATGAACAGAATTATATATTTTTTTTTAATGGATCCTGTAAAGAAAAAAACGGATCCTGTGCAACAGTTATGCACATTGGCATCTGTTTGAGCCATTTCCGTCAGAGATACGTTATTTCAGATGGAAAGAAAGGTTCTACATGTATAACTGTGAAATATATTCAGAAGTCAGATATTGCTTGATAGAACTGATAGTAATGTTGGTGCTAATTTCATCCAGCTTGCTCAGAAATATAAATACGTTTTTAAAGAGTATTTTTCTATTTGATTTTATATATTTTGTGAAATCAGACTGACAGCAATCACATATGTCGACTGCAGGCCTTTATAGTCAGTATGAACAGTGAAAAGAAACAGTATACTCATTGACAATTCAGGTTGTTTCTACAAACAAGGGCATGCAGAATATCATAAGTAATGACCTCTGAATTTGTTTATTGTTACACAAACTAAACTCTCTGTAACATGGCGCCCACTCAGAGACGACCTTTAAGATTTTGACTGTTTTGGAAACCTACACAAAAAGTGACAAAGAAACTCTCAGATTACAGGAAATCAAATATTCATTTCTTCATTTTGCCCTAAGACTGAAGTGCAAAGTAGACAAATATTATTATGCTTGCTTGCTTTAAAATCAGTGCATGATGTGTATGACTCCTGTACTGCTAATATTATTGCTTTTATATAATATTAAACCGAATAAGGAATTGTAACTAGAAGTGTTGTGGGCCTGCTCTCTACCCTGTGCAGAGACACACTGAGCAAGAGAGCGTTCCCCATCATTTATTTTCTGACTTTGGCTATATTATAATCCTGGTAATAGTAATTTCTACAAAACAGAAAGTGGCAAACCAAAAATATGCAGAGAGGTTGATTCAGAAGAAAGATTGTGAACCCAACAGAGACTGATGTGTGTAATGATAATCTCTGTACAGCGCTGTGTAATATGTAATTGCTATAAAAAATTTAATAAAATAAAAAACAAGCAGTGAAGCTCAGCAGTCAGCATAAGAATTACAATATTTCAAAAATTAAAACGCACAAAAAAATATAAATAAATAAAAAAATAAAAAAAATGTTACTCACCTCCACTAGCTAACTACAAAGCAGTATGCGATTGGCACTTTCTCCAATAGTCATTGTGGTGTCTCTCCGCACTCTTTCTACTATCACACTGTATTTAACCATGAGGTTCTCATGGAAACCTTTACTTATGCCCCCCCTGAACATTCTACATCATAGATGTAACCCCTGTGCCAACTATTTAATCTGCCCAACATTGCCTCTTTCATGAACAATACATCACAGTGCTATTTCTCTAAAATACACAGTGCATTTCATCATATTAAGGCCTCTTGCACATGACCGTATGTCCCGGAGCGGCATTGATCTTGCACACAGGAGCACACAGCATCATATAATACAATGATGCTGTGCACGTTGGCTGCCTGTGGGACTATTGTCCTGCATTCATAAGATTATATGAGTGCGGAACAATAGCCCCGCGGGAGGCCCGACATCCACAGCATCATTATACTCTATGATGCTGTGTACTCCCGTGCACGCGATCAATGCCGCTCTGGGACATATGGCCCACTCACGGACTGTATATCTCGGAGGGCATACGGTCGTGTGCAGGAGGCCTGTTGAGGAAGGGTTGAGACGTATGCAATCTGAGTCCTTTGTTGTAATTATCTCCAGCGCCGCTGGAGACAATTACGCATGATAGAAGAAGGGGAGAAGCCTCCCCTCCTTCTATTATGCGCATTCCGACAGTGCGATTACTATCGCACTGTCCGGAATGCTAGGTGCTGCAGGCGGGAGATCAAAGGCTTCTCCCGCCTGTCTTCCAGAAGCGCGTCCCCGATGTGAGTGCGCGGGCCGGCGCAGTGACGTCATATCACTGCGCCGGCCCTCGTGGCTCGGATGGGCGCGCCCCCTGGTGGGCGGCGCGGCGCGGGAGTGCGGGCCACCGGGGATAAATATCCGGCGGCCCCGGCACTCAAGTTAGTTAGGGTCAGGGCCCCCACGTGGAGAGGAGGATCGAGACCCCCCCCCCGACCTTGAAGCAGAGCGCGTCCTGCGCTCCGGACAAGAGAGGCCTGACCGGACCTCCACCCTGATCGGTTCCGCCCCCTCCGGCTGAGGACCCCTACCGGCCCACCCGCAATCGGCGCTCAGGAACGAGCAGGACCCCTGGAGCAAATAAACCCTAAGTATCACCCCCTTATCCCTACCACTATCCTGAGCCCCCTACTGCAATATTAACCCTTTACCCTGGTACCCTTGCCTACCCCATAACCTCTGATTCCCCCGGTAAACCCCTGCATTCCCCTGGGTTGCCCCTGCATTCCCCTGGGTTACCCCTGCATTCCCCTGGGTTACCCCTGCATTCCACTGGTTAACCCCTGCATTCCCCTGGTTAACCCCTGCATTCCCCTGGTTATCATACCCCTTAACCCCTGATAAAACCCCATTATCCCTGATTAACCCCTGGTGGCAACCCCTGCATCCCCTGGTAAACCCCTGGTTACTACATTTGCAAGGTATTAACCCTTGCATTACTGTGTAGCCCTGCAATACTGTATTTGAGTCGGTGGCCTGCATACACCCCTGCAGTGCCATCGTTAACCCTCGTTGTACCTTAGGGATAGAATTAGTCAGGTGGGGTGGGCTGTTAATAAATGTATGTGTGAACTGTATAGTTAGTTTATGGGTGGAATTGGGAACGTGTAGTGTAGTTTAGGATTGTATATTTGTAGTGCTGTGTATTTACTGTATATCGTGTGCGTCAGGTGTTAATAAATACCGTTGTATTTGTACCCTTTGTGTAGCGTGTACTTGGTAGCGGTAGTGAGTTAGTAAGGCGCATGCAGCTAGCGTAGTGATTAGTGTAAAGCATAGCGAAAGTATTGTGTAATTACTATATAAAGGCATAAATAGGCGGAGTCATGACTAGACGGCTCCTCCTATTTAGGAATATTAATTATCGATATTCGCAAAATATTGGTGATTAATATTCCCCCTTTACATTGGCGAGCCAGGCTTTACATTGGCGAGCCAGGCCCACTGCGTGGATTTTGCATTTATTTTTGGTCTTAAGGCTGAGGGTTGCTGGTACTGTGAATTAGCGGGCAGGAGAGACGCGATCAGTGGAGTGTCTGAGCGTCTAGGATCCGATAATTCGGACAGGAGAAGTGATACTACCCTTAGAGTACCGGAAATAAAACAACATTTTTTGCAGAGAATCTATAATCTATCTGTGTATTAATATTTTTGTATTTGCTTTACACGGTCACCGTCGCTGGGGTAAGAGAAGAAGGCACGGAAAGAGATCCATCTTCGTTGGAGGTACATAGAAGTCCGGCTGGTTGGGAAGAAGCGATCCGGAAGAAAAGGACTTCTTTCAAGCAGCTGCAAGGGACGGAAAAGTACAGCACCAACAAGAAGATGGAGGCTCAGAAAAATGTCACTGCATCGCTCACTAGACGGCTCCTCCTATTTAGGAATATTAATTATCAATATTCGCAAAATATTGGTGATTAATATTCCCCCTTTACAAGACCTAACAGTGAGGTTTACCACATACATAAGTGCAGCACCCATCAACATCCTCAGGCTACCTGTTGAATCATTTCATGCAATATACAGCTTACACATGGCATCAACATACAGCTTGTAAAACATTATTCAACACCTTACCAGCATCGCACAGCGCCATAAGGCATATCAGTGGGCATATACCATAGCATATCAATATGATGTATTATTCACGGCACACATACAATCCATCTTCGTGACTAGGCCTAATTTTGCAAATCTGACATATGTGGTAATAGCTTTGGAACGCTTTTACTTATTCAAGCCATTCTGAGATTGTTTTCTCGAGACACATTGTACTTCATGATAGTCATAAATTTGAGTCAATATATTTCACCTTTATTATTTAATTAATTAAAAACTCCCAAATTTACCAAAAGGTTTGAAATTTTCTAAATTTTCTAAATTTCTATTTCTTTGCTTTTAAAACAGAAAGAGATACCTCATAAAATATTTATTATGTAACATTCCCCATATGTCTACTTTATGTTAGCATCATTTTTTAAATGTCATTAAATTTTTTTAGGACATTAGAAGGCTTTGAATTTTAGAAGCAATACTTAAAATGTTTAAGTAAATTGCCAAAACCCACTTTTTAAGGACCAGTTCCGGTCTGACATCACTTTGTGGGGCTTACATAGTTGATACCCCCATAAATGAGCCCATTGTAGAAACTAGACCCCTCAAGTTACTCAAAACTGATTTTACAAACTTTGTTAATCCTTTAGGTGTTCCATAAGAATTAAAGGAAAATGGAGATCAAATTAAAAAAAAATATCACTTTTTGGGCAGATTTTCCATTTTAATCCATTTTTTTTCTTTAACACATCGAGGGTTAACAGCCAAACAAAACTCAATATTTATTACCCTGATTCTGCGGTTTACGGAAACACTCCACATGTGGTCATAAACTGATGTAAGGGCACACGGCAGGGCGCAGAACAAAAGGAGCGCCATGTGGTTTTTGAAAGGCAGATTTTGCTGAACTGGTTTTTAGATGCCATGTCCCATTTGAAGCCCCACTGATGCACCCTTACAGTAGAATCTCCCAAAAAGTGACCCCATTTTGGAAACAAGGGGATAAGATTCCAGTTTTATTGGTACTATTTTGGGGCACATGTGATTTTTAATAGCGCTATATTACGTTTTGTGAGGCAAGGTAACCAACAAATTGCTGCTTTGGCACAGTTTTTATTTTTTGCAACATTCATCTGACAGGTTAGAACATGCACTATTTTAATAGAGCGAGTTGTTACGGATGCAATAATACCAAATATGTCTACTTTCCTTGTTTGTTTGCAGGTCTCCATTTTATGAACTCCATATTATTATTATTTTTTTGCCAATCGTCTTATGCAGGGGCTCGTTTTTTGCAGGAAGAGTTGAAGTTCTTATTGGTACCATTTTTGGGTACATATGATTTTTTGATCATTCATTATAACACTTTATGGGGCAAGGTTACTAGTGTTGAGCGGGAATATTCGAATTGCGAATTTTTTTCTCGAATATCACAACTTCGAGATTTCGCGAATATTTAGAATATAGTTCTATATATTTGCGAAATCGAATATTCTTTTTTTTAATTTTTTTTCTTTTTTTCTTTCCCACTTCCCTAAAGTTGTTCTTACCTGTCCTTTGGATTCCTGGCTTCCTAGCTGCTCCAGTCAGTGCCCGTTGCCGCTTCTGCCGACTTCTGTGCTCATGGAGCGTCCCCATTACTAATGCTAACAGTTCTTCCATTACTGTATTCTATTTCAGAAAATTATGGTAGTCTCCTGCTGCATACTGTACATTTCTGAATGATGTCAAAGCAGAAAAGACTTTCTTATAAAATTCCTTTTAAACTAGAGGTGATAAAATATGCCAAAGAGCATGGAAACAGGGCAGCGGAGAGACATTTTGGGCCGCCTCCAACTAAAAAGATGATTAGTGAATGAAGGAAACAAGAGGATCGGTTGGAGAAAGCGGAGAAAAGCAAGCAGTTTTCGTAGGTGTGCTTCAAAGTGGCCACAGCTAGACGTGGACATGAAAGAGTGGATCACATGTCACAGGAACAATGGCTTCTTAGTATCCATAAAAATGATCATATATGAAGCCAAACGTCTTGCTGCAGAGAAAGGCATTTACGACTTCACTGGATTGGCATCATGGTGCTACAGATTTGAGAAGATGTGTCCTTACTATGCACACCAAAACAAGAATTGCACAAAAAATGCCCAAAGAATATGAGTCCAAGATTCTTTTTTTTCATAAATTTGTGCTGGATTCAAGAAACATGGCTATGAAATAGGCCAGATTGGGAACATGGATGAAGTCCCGTTAACCTTCGATGTTCCATCAAATAGGACTGTCGATGTAAGAGCGCAAAAAACGTAACGTTGAAGACCTCAGGACAGGAGAAAACGCATTACACGGTTGTCTTGTCCTGCTGCGCAGATGGCACCAAGCTGACACTAATGCTGATTTTTAAAAGGTAGACCATGCCAAAAGAGGTGATCCCACGAGGAGTGATTGTCCGTGTTCACGACAAAGGGTGGATGGACAAAAATTGCATGAAAGTATGGATCAAAAAGGTGTGATCCAAAAACGCACTGGAGGACTTCTGATAAAACCTGCCCTACTAGTGCTTCACCAGTTTAGCAAAACCACAAAAACAAGATTTAAGGAAGTGAACACCAATCTAGCGGTAATTCCTGGGGGGCTTACCAGCCAGCTACAACCTCTAGACGTTTGACATTTATAAGCTGTTTAAAGTGTTCATGAGGGAGGAATGGAACAAGTGGATGGCAGCTGGGAACCATGACCTGACTCCCACTGGATGGATGAAGAGGCCCACCATCACCCAAGTCTGTGAGTGGGTGAAAACATCATGGCAGGCAGTCAATTATGAAATCGTCGTCAGATCCTTTAAAAAGTGTGGCATTAGCAATGCCTTGGATGGCACTGAGGACAATATGCCTCAAATATATATTTTTTCCTATTCTCACCCTCTAAAACCTAGGTGCGTCTTATGGGCCAAGGCATCTTATAGGGCGAAAAATACGGTATTCTCATTTTAACAAAATAATAGCACTTTTGAACAAATGTTTTAATGTGTCCATGTTCTATATAGAGCCATAGATTTTTTGTTTTGTTTTTTGAGCGATTTTCTTATGTAGGTGCTCATTTTTTGAGGGATGAGGTGACGGTTTTATTGATACCACTTTGTGGGACATGCACATTTTTGATCACTTGATGTTGCACTTTTTGTGATGTAAGGTGACAAAAATGGCTTTTTGACACAGTTTTTATTTTAAATTTTTTAGGGTGTTCATCTGAGGGGTGAGGTCATGTATTATTTTTATAGAGCTGGTTGTTACAGACGCGGCAATACTTAACATGTATACTTTTTTAATGATTTTATTTTAACACAATAATAGCATTTTTGAAGAAAAAAAATTATGTTTTAATATGTCCATATCCATGAGAGCTATATTTTTATTTATTTTGTGTAATTTTCTTATGTAGGGGCTCATTTTTTTTGCGGGATGAGGTGATTGTTTTATTGGTATGCCTTTTTGATCACTTTTTGTTGCACTTTTTGTGATGTAAGATGACAAAAATTGCTTTTTTTGACACCGTTTTTATTAACATTTTTAATGGTGTTTATCGGACTGATTGGATCATGTGATATATTTATAGAGCCGACCGTCACGGCCGCGGCAATACCAAATATGTAAAAAAAAAAAAATCAATTCCTTAATTGGTGATTTTTTTTTTACATGTGTAACCTTTTTTATTTTCTTCCACTATTGATTTCTTCTGTAACTAAGGCTTACATAGTACATAGTACATATTACATAGTTACAGGGGAAATACACCCCACAGAGAGGATGTACAGCAGAATACAGCAATGTACAGCCTCAGTGCAGGACTGATCGAGGTCTGTTGAAGACCCGACTGCTCCTGCACTCTCCCAACGCTTTCTACTCTGTATACACAGCTTTCGGTGAACGCTGTGTATACAGCAATCTAGAAGGCAGGGACATCTGGGAACTCCTTGCCTTCTCTCAGGGTTGCCCTGCTGTCAATGACAGCGTGGTAATAACTTTAAAACGGGTTTACTTATCCAGGCCATTCTGAGATTGTTTTCTCATCACATATTGTACTTCATGACTGTGGTAAAATTGAGACAAAATATTAATATATTACATTTTTATTTATAAATACATACCAAATTTACCCAAAATTTAGAAAAATTTGCAATTTTCAACATTTCAATTTCTCTTTTTTTTAAACAAATAGTTAACCTCCTAAAATAGTTACTACTTTAAATTTCCCACATGTCTACTTCATGTTTTGGATCATTTTCTAAATGACATTTTCTTGTTTTGTGATGTTAGAAGGCTTAGAAGTTTAGAAGCAAATATTGAATTTGTTTAAAAAAAAATCCCAAACTCACTTTTTTAGGACCAATTCAGGTCTGAAGTCACTTTTTGAGGCTTACATAATAGAAACCACACATTTTAGAACCTACACCCCTGAAAGTATTCAAAACTGATTTTACACATTTTGGTAACCCTTTACGTGTTACACAAAAAATAAAGGAAAATGTAGTTGAAATTTTAGAATTTAACTTTTTGGGCAGATTTTCTTTTTTAATCCAATTTTTCCAGTAACAAAGCAAGGGTTAACAGCCAAACAAAACTCATTATTTATTGCCCTGATTATGTGGTTATAAACTGCTGCACGTGCACACAGCAGGGCGTAGAAGGAAAGGAACGCCATATGCTTTTTTAAGGGCAGATTGCACTGGGATAATTTTAAGTTGGCATGTCACATTTGAAGACCCCCTGATGAACACCTAGAGTAGAAACTCCAAAAAACTGACCATATTTTGGAAACTGGAAAGTGGCAGTTTTGTTGGTACTATTTTAGGGTACATATGATTTTTGGTTGCTCTATATTGCACTTTTTGTAAGGCAAGGTAACAAAAAATAGCTGTTTTTGCACTGGTTTAATTTTTTACTATTAACAATGTTCATCTGACAGGTTAGATCATGTGGTTTTTTTATAGAGCAGTTTGATACTGATCCAACATTACCAAATATGACTTTTTTTGGTTGTTTGTTACAGTTTTACATAATATATTTTTTTTAATGATTTTTTGGTGTCTCTATATTCTGAAAGCCATATATATATATATATATATATATATATATTTTTATGGGCGACTATCTTATGTAGGTGCTCATTTTTTTGGGTATAAGATGACGGTTTGACTGAACTATTTTAGGGTGCATATGACTTTTTAATTGCTTGCTATTACACTTTTTGTGATGTAATGTAACAAGAAAGACTTTTTTTACACCGTTTTTATTTTTTACAGTGTTCATCTGAGGGGTTAGTTCATGTTATATTTTTATATAGCAGGTTTTTACGGACGCGTAGATACCTAATATGTATACTTTTTTTTATTTATTTAAGTTTTGCACCATGACAGCATTTTTTAAACAAAAAAAATCATGTTTTAGTGTCTCCATATTATGAGAGCCATAGTTTTTTTTATTTTTTGAGCGATTGTCTTAGGTAGAGTCTTGCTTTTTGCGGGGTGATATGATGGTTTGATTGGTATGATTTTGGGTGCATAGAATTTTTTATAATTTGGTATTACAATTTTTGTGATTTTGTGAAATAAAAGGTTTTTTTTTTTTTTTTTTTTTTTTTTTTTACAGTGTTCACTTGAAGAGTTAGGTTACATGATATTTATAGAGCAGGTCGTTACGGACGTGGCAATGCCTTATAAGTATACATATTTTTTATTTATTTAAGTTTTACACAATAATATCAAATTTGAAACAAAAACTAAAAATCATCTTTTAGTGTCTCCATATTCTGAGAGCCATAGTTTTTATTTTTTTATGTTTTGGGCTATTGTCTTAGTTAGGGCATCATTTTTGCGGGATAAGATGACGGTTTGATTGGTACTATTTTGTGGTGCATATGACTTTTTGATTGCTTGCTAGTACACCTGAGGGGTTAGATCATGTGGTATTTTTATAGAGTAGGTTGTTACGGATGCGGCAATTAGAGATGGCCTTGCGGTTCGCCCGGTGTTCGTTTCGCTGTGAACTTTACTCATTCGTGGTTCGCCTAACAGGCGAACATATGGCGATGTCCATCGGCGGAATATTCTTTTGCATTGTGCCGAACTTTGCCCCATGACACATCCATCAGGTGGGACAGGACAGCCAATTGAGACATTTCAACATATGGACACATTCCCTACCCTATAAATAAACCTGATCTAGCAGCCATTTTACATTCTGTTTTTTTTGCCAATAAAGGGAGAGGTTGCTGTGTGGAGCAGGGACAGACTGTTAGTGACACCAAATGCTAGCTAATAGGACTACAAAAGTCCTTTTAAGGACTGGTATAGGTGTTCTATCGATAGGCATGACGTACTGAGAGGTGTGATATACTTATAATAGAAAGTATATTATAGTGCATTTGTATTGTGCAGCAGTTGTGTGCGGTTCTGCTGCGATACTGCAGCCATATAGAGAGACAAACGCTATTAAAATAACTAATTTCAAATGGTGTGATATACCTGTTGCCCCCCCCCCCCAAAAAAAAGGATTAAGGGGTGTGATATACCTATAATATACCTTCTAAAATAGAAAGTTAGTAAATAGTTGATGACGCCGGATAACCCTCTTGCCCAACGGCTGATCGCTAGCTTGTCGGAACTGCTAGCTTGCCAACTACTGCCATATAAACTGGTGGACTCGGAGGCCTTTAGAAAATTTGCTGTCATTTGCACACCACAATGGAAGGTCCCCAGAAGGAAGTATTTCTCCCAGAAGGGCATCCCAGAGCTATATGGTGAAGTTAAGCAGCAAATTAATGTATCTCTGGCACACAGTGTCGGTGCCAAGATAAATTTTTCCACAGACACCCAAATACCTGGCTAGTGTCTAGGCCTGCACTCATACCGTTACAGGGTGTCATTCACCCAAATACCTTGCAGAAAAAAAATTGTTTTAAAATTTTTCTGTGATCTAATCACATTTGCGAACCCGTGTGTGTCAGGCAAACACATACTGTATTGTGCCCACTGGCTAGTGGCTAGGCCTGCACTCATACCGTTACAGGGTGTCATTCACTCAAATACCTTGCAGATAAAAAAAAATTCTATTGAAAATTATTCTGTGATATAATCACATTTGCAAGCCCGTGTGTGTCTGGCCCACACAGACTGTACTGTGCCCACTGCCCAAAACTTATATAGGGTGGCACAGTACCTTGCACGCATAGTAACACTTATCTAATTAAAAATGACAGGCAGAGGCAGGCCACGCCACAGGGGCCGTCATGTTCGTTGTGCTGTGATTTTCACTGGCCCTGGAATAATGCCCAGTGTTCAGAGGCCACGTACCCTGAACCCCAAAAATTTTGAGAAAATAGTTGACTGGCTTACACAGGACTCCCAATCTTCAACAGCTTCCGCTAAGAACCTTGACGCACCATCCTCCTCCAGCTCAGCTTTGGTCACCTGCTCTCAAGTTACCACTCTCCCGCCCATCGCCACCACCACCAACACTACCACCACAGCCACCAGAGCTGCTTCACTTGATCCCTCAGAGGAGTTATTTACACATCAGTTGGATGAAATTAGTGATGCACAACCATTATTACCAGGGGATGTAGATAACAGGGATATGTCTCAGTCAGGCAGCATTACACACATGGACGTACAGTGTGATGATGATGATGTTGTACCCGCTGCTGCTTCCTTTGCTGAGGTGTCAGATACAAGTGAAGAGGTTGATGAAGACGATGTGTCCGTGGATGCCTGCTCGAAGAGAAGAAGAAGAGGGGGAAAGTTCAGAAGGGGAGACAGAGTGAAGGAGGAGGCGAGTTTGAAGCAGGGGGAGGTCGTTGCAAGGTGCTAGTGGCACAGTCAGACAGCATGTATCGGCACCCGGGGTCAGCCAGACAGCATGCCAATCAACGCATGCTGTTGCCACCACCAGAATGCCGTCATTGCAAAGCTCAGCAGTGTGGCATTTTTTTTGTGTGTCTGCCTCTGACAACAGCGATGCCATTTTCAACCTGTGCCAAAAGAAACTGAGTCGTGGGTAATCCAACACCCACCTAGGTACAACTGCTTTGCGAAGGCACATGATCGCACATCACCAACGCCTATGGGATCAACACATGATGACAAGTAGAATCCGCAAACAAGCTCAAAGCCACCATCCTCCTCCTGGTCCAGCATCTTCAGCCACGTCAACCACTGCTGTCCTCCTTGCCCCCTCTCAACCACCCGCCACTCCGCCTCTCACCTTGAGCAGTTCCATTTCATCTGCCCACAGTCAGGTGTCTGTAAAGGAAATGTTTGAGCATGAGAAGCCAATGTCATAGAGTCACCCCCTTGCCCAGCGTCTGACAGCTTGCTTGACGGAACTCTTAGCCCGCCAGCTTTTATCATACCTGCTGGTGGAGTCTGAGGCCTTCAAAAAATTTGTCGCTATTGGGACACCACAGTGGAAGGTACCCGGACGAATTTTTTTTTCTAATAAGGCAATCCCAAACCTCTACTCAGTGATTGAAAAGGAAGTCATGGCATCTCTGGCATACAGTGATGGGGCAAGGGTCCATATGACCACTGATACCTGGTCTGCAAAGTACGGTCAGGGCAGGTATATCACCTACACTGTGCATTGGGTCAACCTGCTGACGGCTGCCAAGCATGGAATGCGTGGCTCTGCAGCGGAGTTGGTGACACCGCCACGACTTGCAGGCAGGCCTACTGCCACCTCCTCTACTCCTCCTACTCCATCCTCTTCCATAACCTCCTCAGCTGAGTCCTCTTCTGCTGCGGCGTCTGGCTGCACATCAACTGAATACCCCCAGCTCCCCAGGGGCTATTCCACATCCCGGATACGACAGTGTCACGCTGTCTTGGGGTTGACTTGCCTGAAAGCAGAGAGACACACTGGACCAGCACTCCTGTACGCCCTGAACGCACAGGTGGATCATTGGCTGACCCCGCACCAACTGGAGATCGGCAAAGTGGTGTGTGACAATGGAAGCAATTTGTTGGCGGCATTGAATTCGGGCAAGTTGTCACATGTGCCGTGCATGGCACATGTGTTGAATCTTATCGTACAACGCTTTGTGTCTAAGTACCCAGGCTTACAGGACGTCCTCAAGCAGGCCAGGAAGGTGTTTGGCCATGTCGCACTTTTCAGACATTCAACGCCGAAACAACATGCCAGTGAGGCGCTTGATTTGCGACAGCCCGACACGTTGGAATTCAACACTCCTAATGTTTGACCACTTGCTCCAACAAGAAAAAGCCATCAACGAGTATTTGTATGACCGGGGTGCTAGGACAGCCTCTGCGGAGCTGGGAATTTTTTTGCCACACTACTGGACGCTCATGCGCAATGCCTGTAGGCTCATGCGTCCTTTTGAGGAGGTGACAAACCTAGTCAGTCGCACCGAAGGAGCGTGCCCTGCGAAGAGTGCTGGATCAGGCTGTAGATGAGCGTGAAGAGGAAGAGAAAGAGTTGTGGTCACCATCGCCACCAGAAACAGCCTTGTCATCATCGCTTGCCGGACCTGCAGCAACGCTGCAAGAGGAGTATGAGGAGTCAGAAGAGGAATGTGGCTTTGAGGAGGTGTCACCACCAGACATCTGAGAAGCTCTGACAGACGTCCTTCAGAACCTCCCCCTTGAGGTTCCTTTTGTTTTGCTTTCATTTTCTCATCTCGTTAGCCTCTCTTAGGTGTCATGTAGTTGCACTGATTGCATCCCTTTAAATCCCTTCCCATACTGCATCACTTTGTGGTTTATATTTCTTCCTGGAGTGTGTGCATGCTGATCCTACTACTGAGTCTTCTACAGATAAGTTTTGTTCGTTCATTTGTGTTTTCCTGTTTGCTGGATCCCAGGTGACCCTGATTCCCTCCGTATCTAGTGTAGGGAGCCAGTGGTCGTGTCCCCTCACTATTATAGGGTGTTCAGGTGTTATACAGTCGAGGTACGAGGATATGCGATCATCTATCATTGGGATTTTCGCATAGGCTGAGCAGTTAGGGAGAGAGCCAGGTCTGATGCAGGGTACTCCCTTTTGTTCCTTAGTTTTGGATCCAGTCAGTCGGATCTTCATTTTGTGTCTTCTAGTTTTCTGTACACCTTCCGTGACAGGAGGAAGATCAACCACAGCAGGCATCCCAGGGTGCTCGTTGTTGTCACCTATCTGGGACCCGTGGTCTTGTACGTGGCTGGGGGGAAGAACAGACCGTCAATGACATCAGTGAGGAGGAGGAACGGGAAATGAGTAGCTCGGCATCCAACCTTGTGCAAATGGGGTCTTTCATGCTGTCATGTCTGTTGAAGGACCCTCGTATAAAAAAGATGAAGGAGAACGACCTGTACTGGGTGGCCACGCTACTAGACCCCCGATATAAGCAGAAAGTGGTGGAAATGTTACCAAATTACCAGAAGTCAGTAAGGATGCAGCAGTTCAAAACCAAACAAAAAAATATGCTTTACGCAGCTTATAAGGGGGATGTCACAGCACAACGGGAATCTAACTGGGGAAGAGGTGAAAGTAATCCTCCTCCTACCACGACCACGGCGGCAAGGACAGGACGCTTTACAGATGTGTTGTTGATGGAGGACATGCGGAGCTTTTTCAGTCCTACACATCGCCACAGCCCTTCGGGATCCAGCCTTAGAGAACGACTCGACCGACAGGTGGCAGACTACCTCGCCTTAACTGCAGATATTGAGGAGCGACGAACCCCTTGACTACTGGGTGTGCAGGCTTGACCTGTGGCCTGAGCTATCCCAGTTTGCGATAGAACTTCTGGCCTGCCCCGCTTCAAGTGTCCTGTCAGAAAGGACCTTCAGTGCGGCAGGAGGCATTGTCACTGACAAAAGAAGTCGCCTCGGTCAAAAAAGTGTTGATTACCTCACCTTCATTAAGATGAATGAGGCATGGATCCCGAAGGGAATGACAGTAGAGCATACGTTTAACTAACAAAAGGCCTGATGACATGCCTTGGCCTCAAAATGGTCCCCACGCTGCTCTATTTAATATCTGCATACCGGATGACTTTCGTGAATTCTCCGCCACCAACTAGGGTTCAAGCCGCAATGTTTTAGTCACCTTTCTTCCTTGAAAACATCAATTTTTCCGGCCGCTGCTACAACAGCGGCTGCAACAATAACATTGTTTTTCAGGCATGTGTACATGCCTAATTTTTCTGGCCTCTGGTGCTGCACTGTGGCTGCAAAAACAAAAACAAAAAAAAAAGGCACATACAAGTGTCAATTCCCCTTTCGTGATCATTACCTTGTTGTGGTGAAGGGTCTTGCGTATCACAATGAAGCGATCATCACCTCTATGAGTGTGTTGGCAATGTTGCCACACCCCAGATGATAAGGCCGTTGCTTCATTATGATCAGACCAAAAGCGATCGGGGTGGCTGGATGTTTTTTCATAGAAAAAACTTAATTTTTTTTATTTATTTTATTTAAGTTGTATGGGTGGGTTTTTAATACATAAAATTAAAAAAAATCATAATAAAGTCTCTTAATAGTTTATTAGAAATAATGCAGACAATTTAAAAAATCCCCATCAATTCCAATACAAATCAAGTACAAAGCTCAAAACTAAATTATTCCAGGATGTCGTAATGGTTCGTTAATACGACAATGGTTAATCAATTCGACACACGTCCCCGGATAGGGGATGTAACAGGGATTAAACTGATAGGAATAGTACTAGTTAAGACACCACTCACATAGGGTGTCACAGCACATTGCTCCGTGCACGCGCAGTGCTCCAACTTGGGAGTAAGAGGACCGACCAAGCTGCTTTTTCCATCTCCCGGTTCATAAAATCAATTCAGTTTGGTGTATCAGAGTTTGGTCTGTCACTGTAAAGGCAGTCAAAGGTACAATCCCACCCTGATATGGTATGTAACAGGGATTAAACTGATGAGAATAGTACTACAGAAAATAGCACTCATATCGGGTGTGACAGTAAATTGCACGGCGCAGACGCAGTGACTGTGGCGTGGATTCAAACAAAGCGGAGGGAGCCAGCGTTTTTTTAACCATCTCCCCGTTTGAAAAATCAATTTAATAAATGGACCCCAGATTGGGGATGTCACGTAACAGGGATTAAACTGACGAGAATAGTACTACTACTACAGAAAATAGCACTCATATCGGGTGGGACAGTAAATTGCACAGCGCAGACGGAGTGACCGTGGCGTGGATTCAAACAAAGGGGAGGGAGCCAGCAATTTTTTAACCATCTCCCCGTTTCGAAAAATCTATTTAATAAATGGACCCCAGATTGGGGACGTAACAGGGATTAAACTGATGAGAAGAGAGAACTACAGGAAATACCACTCATATCGGGTGGATCAGTAAATTGCACGGCGCAGACGCAGTGACCGTGGCGTGGATTCAAACAAAGGGGAGGGAGCCAGCGTTTTTTTAACCATCTCCCAGTTTGAAAAATCCATTTAATAAATGAACCCCAGATTGGGGACGTAACAGGGATTAAACTGATGAGAAGAGAGAACTATAGAAAATAGCACTCATATCGGGTGGGACAGTAAATTGCACGGCACAGACGCAGTGACCGTGGATTCAAACAAAGGGGAGGGAGCCAGCGTTTTTTTAACCATCTCCCCGTTCGAAAAATCAATTCAATTCACCTTTCCAGGACTCTTGGTATTGTACGTGGCTGGGTGGAGGAAGAAACCTTCAATGACATCAATGGGACATGGCTAGCTTGGTATCCAACCTTGTGCAAATGGGAAGTTTGCGGTTGGGCAAATGGACTGTTTGCGGTTGTTTGCGGTGCATTAAAAGGGGAGTTTGGTCTGTCAATGTCTGTGAAGCGGGCGTAACCCTTACACTACCTGATCGATACAACATCATACCTGATCGTATACACACACTGGATGTTTTAAACCACGTTGTCCAAAAAAAAATTGATTGTTAGGTGATTTATGCCCTTTATGGATTAAAATCCAACTCTGCGTCAACTATGTAATTTTCCATGGGAGTTTTGCCATGGATCCCCCTCCGGCATGCCACAGTCCAGGTGTTAGTCCCCTTGAAACAACTTTTCCATCACTATTGTGGCCAGAAAGAGTCCCTGTGGGTTTTTAAATTCGCCTGCCTATAGAAGTCAATGGCGGTTCGCCCGGTTTGCACGTTCACCGTGAAACTATTAGAAACTCGCGTTCGCCGTTCGCGAACTGAAAATTTTATTTTTGCAACATCTCTACAGGTGAGACGTTGCCATGCTGTGCTGCGGCTGTTGAGCCTGGAAACCAAGAGCCACACCCGTCTTGCACTGGTTTCAGCTCTGCGATCACAGGCCGATCAGTGGCTAACCCCGCTCAATTTGACAGTTGGTAAAGTGGTGTGCAACAACGATGCCAATCTGCTGAGCGCGCTGAAACAAGGCAAAATTACATACGTGCACGTCCTGAACTTAGTCGTGCAGCAATTCGTTGCAAAATACCCCGGGGTCCAGGACGTCTTGCGGCAGGCCAGGAAAATCTCTGGCCATTTTAGAAGATCTTACACACCCATGGCTCGCCTTGCTGACATTAAGCAGCGACACCACTTGCACGTCAGACGTCTGATTTATGACAGCCCGATGCACTGGAACACCACCTTGTATATGCTTGATAGGCTTCTCCAGCAGCAACGTGCGTTAATGACTACCTGTACTAACTCTGCAGCAGGACAGGTTCTGGGAAGCTTAGTTTCTTTTCACCGTGCTAGTAGCTGCTCATGCAAGATGCATGCAGACTTCTGAGGCCATTTAATGAGATCACCAAACTAGTCGCAGCCAGGGCGCCATCAGTGACATCGTACCTTATGCCTTCTTTCTGCAGAGTGCATTGCGTCGTGCCATTGATCAAGCCATCGAAGAGCAGGAGCTGGAAGATGAGGAAGACGTAATGCTGGATGAATCAACAAGGGGGGGCTACTCCATCAGCAGGAGTCTGAAGAGTAGTCAGAAGAGGATGGTGCCTGAGGGAGGAGGAGCAGAAGGAGGAGGAGCCAGACGAGCTCCACCACTTCCAATTTAGTGCAAATTGGGGCTTTCATGCTCCAGTGTTTGAAGAGGGACCCCCATATAAAAAGCTTAAAGGACAAGAATTACTACTGGGTGGCAACGTACTTAGACCCCTAGTACAAACTCAAAATGGCGGACATGTTACCAGCATCACAGATGGTGTTTATAATGCAGCATTTCCAGGCCTTGCTGCGAGAGATGCTGCATTCTGCTATTGCGGGCACTGGCAGTCGAATTTCCAACCACAGAGAAACAATTGCGAGTACCAATCCTACCGAGCATGCAAGAAGAGGGCGGTTTGAAGATGTGTTATTCACTTTGGATATGAGATCATTCTTGCAGCCAACCCATCGACATCCGCCCTTCGGATCCAGCCTCAGGGAACGCCTAGACCAACACGTGTCCGACAACATCAGGTTAAAGGCCGATGTGGACACTCTGAGAAGTGCGGAACCCCTGGAATACTGGGTGTGCAGGCTTGACCTGAGGCGAGAGCTGGCACAATTTGCCAGGGAACTCTTGGCTTGCTCCTCGTTGAGTGTCATGTCCGAAAGGACGTTCAGTGCAGCAGGGGGGATTGTGATCGATAAGCGCACTTGCTTAGCTCTCGACAGTGTGGACTACCTCACATTTCAAAAAATGAATGAGGCATAGCTCTCAGAGAAATTCAACACCTGTGACGAACTTGTGTAATTGAATTTTCTCATGCCAGCCCACATATAACCACCACCACACAGAACAATTAATGGTCACTGTCTTATGTAAATACAGCGGCATAATAGGCCTTTTCTGTCTGGTGAATGCCTAATGTTTTGGGCCTGTACTCCACTGGCCTGCAGTAAAATTGGTATCCAATGACCGTCTAATATACTTCCTGCCACATAATCACTTGATCTTTTTCTGTATGGTAAATTACTATTTGTTGGGGCCTCTGAGGAATTCCACACCTGTGACGACCACGTGTTATCGAATTTCACCTTATCATTTGGGGTTTATTCAAGAGGGGGATTTCGTTAACCATGTTTTTAATCCAATTTTATATTTTTAGTTCTTTTAAACATATGTATTTGACATATATTTGTACTGGCCTACAGTAAAATTGTTATCCAATGACCATCTAATATACCTTCAGCCACATAATCAGTTGATGTTTTCTGTCCGGTAAATGCCTAATGTTTTGGGGCCTGCACTCCACAGGCCTGCAGTAAAATTGTTATCCAATGAACGCCTAATATACCTCCAGCCACATAATCACTTGATCTTTTCTGTACGATGAATGCATAATTTTTGGGGCCAGTAATCTAACTGGCCAACAGTAAAATTGTTATCCAATGACCATCTAATATACATGCAGCCACGTAATCACTTGATGTTTTCTGTCCGGATAATGCCTAATGTTTAGGACTTATATGTCACCGCCAGTTCTGCAAGAAGCTCTGGCAGACGTTCTTCTCTACCTCTTGTATGATGTTCTTTATTTTGGTTTCACTTTCTCATCTCCTTTCCTTCTGCCAAGTGTCACTTATTTAGACATAATCGTCTTCCTTTATATTCCCTCCCATACTGCCTCACTTTGTGGTTTATACTACTTCCTGGATGAAGTGTTCACTGCTGGAGGCTGCGTCTGCTGTTTGCTCAAATAAGTCCTTTTACTTTATTGTGTTTGCTTGCTGGCTTGATTCTAGGTGACCCTGACTCCCTCCGTATTAAGTGCAGGGAGCCAGTGGTTGTGTCCCCTCACTATTATAGGGTTTTCAGGTGTCACACAGGCTTAGGTACGTGGGCATGCAATTTACTACCATTGAGACCCTTGTATGTGCATAGCAGTCAGGGAGAGATCTTAGGGTTTTATAGGGCTCACCGATAACCTCCTTAGTTTTGGATCAAACCTGTCGCTCGTTTATTTATAGGTTCCAGCTATCTGCAAATCTCATCCATGACATTATACTCCACTGGCATGCAGTAAAATTGATATCTATTGACTGTCTAATACACCTCCAGCCACATAATCACTTTATCTTTACTCTACTGTAAATTAATATTTTCTGTCTAATACACACAGAAATATAGAATGTGTCGGCAGATAAGAACCATTTGGCCCATCTAGTCTGCCCAATATACTGAATACTATGAATAGCCCTTGGCCCTATATTATATGAAGGATGGACTTATGCCTATCCCATGCATGCTTGAACTCCTTCACTGTATTTGCAGCTACCACTTCTGCAGGAAGGCTGTCCCTCAGCCACTGCCTAATCCATTTAACAATATGGGAGTCCACGCACAAAGACTGCAATTTATTGATAGGCATTCTATGTGGGAAAGTTTCAAAAGCCTTACTAAAGTCCAGATAAGCGATGCCTACTGCACCTCCGCCATCTATTATTTTAGTCACCCAATCAAAAAAATCTATAAGATTAGTTTGACATGATCTCCCTGAAGTAAACCCATGCTGTTTTTTATCTTTCAATCCATGGGATTTTAGATGTTCCACAATCCTCTCCTTAAGTATGGTTTCCATTAATTTCCACACTATTGATGTTAGGCTTACTGGCCTATAGTTGCCAGATACCTCCCTACTACCTTTCTTGTGAATGGGCACATTATTTGCCAATTTCCAATCTTCTGGGATGACTCCTGTTTCCAGTGATTGGTTAAATAAATCTGTTAATGGTTTTGCTAGTTCGCCGCTGAGTTCTTTTAATAGCTTTGGGTGTATCCCATCAGGCCCCTGTGACTTATTTGTATTAATTTTAGACAGCTGACTTAGAACCTCTTCCTCTGTAAAGACACATGCATCAAACGATTCATTAGTCTTCTTTCCTAACTGAGGTCCTTTTCCTTCATTTTCCTTTGTAAAATTTGAACAGAAGTATTAATTGAGGCAGTCAGCTAGTTCTTTATCTTCTGCCTAATCCACTTAATCACTTGTTTTTTTCTGTATGGTGAATGTATAATTTTTGGGCCTAATATCCACTGGCCAGCAGTAAAATTGTTATACAATGTCTGTCTAAAATCGCTCCAGCCACATAATCACTTCATGTTTTCTGTTCTGCAAATTCCTAATGTTTGGGGCCTGCACTTCACTGGCCTGCAGTAAAATTGATATCTATTGACCATCTAATATACCTCCAGCCGCATAATCACTTTATCTTTACTCTACTGTAAATGAATAGTTTTTGGGGCCTGTTATGTAACTGGCCAACAGTAAAATTGTTATGCGGTGACCGCCTAATGCACCTCCAGACACATAATCACTTGATCTTTTCTTTACGGTGAATGCCTAATGTTTGGGCCTTGTACTCCACTGGCCTGCAGTAAAATTGATATCCATTGACCGTCTAATATACCTGTAGCCACATAATCACTTGATCTTTTCTGTACGATGAATGCATAATTTTTGGGTCCTATAATCTAACTGGCCTGCAGTAAAATTGTTATCCAATGGCCGTCTAATATACCACCAGCAAAATAATCACTTGATGTTTTCTGTCCGGTGCATGCCTAATGTTTGGGGCCTGTACTCCACTCCCCTGCAGTAAAATTAATATCCAATGACCGTCTAATATACCTCCAGCCACATAATCACTTGAGCTTCTCTGTACGGGGAATGCCTAATGTTTTGGGCCTGTACTCCAGTGGGCTACATAAAATTGTACCGCAGTGCCACATAATCACAATTTACCACAATAATCATAATCACAATTTACCACAATAATCATAATCACAACTTGCAGTTCGCGAACATTTGATCGCATTCGCTCGATAGTGTTTGCGAATTGTTCCGGCCGATGTTCGCCCATTACTAGCGGCAATACCCCATATGTCTACTTTTTAGATTTTTTGACATTTACATTTAACACAATAAAAGCATTTCTGAAACAAACAAAAAAAATAATTTGGATAAACAATACTGGGCACTCTCTCTATAAGTAGAACCATGCGAAAAACAGGTATATAGGGTGATAAATTATTTATTATCATATACAATTTATATAAAGATTACATTCAATTTATTACTTAAAAATATGGATGTATAAAATATTGGCTTAAAATACCCAATTAATACATATAAAACATATACGATAGTGGAACAACCTAAAAATTAAGACCATAAATAGGCATCAGTGCAGCATTATATTACATATAGATATGCGAATAAGTAGTAAAACGTCAATGCAACATAAGGTATTGTACACTCTGCAACTTGTAGCAGTTAGGTCCCAATACTGGCTAGACTAGTGGAAAAAATGGGAGTATTGGGGTCTAATTGTATCCTCTATAGTCATTGTCCAAATGTATCCCGATCTCTTATTAAGAGCAAAGTTCCTGGATCTTTGAGTAGATGAATCACAGTGAGTTTTTAGAGCGGCGTCGCGCTATTACTCACTGCTTGATGTCTGCTGGTGAGGCTCCGATCCACTGTAAGTATAAAGATTCTCTCACAGGTTGCTGCTCTCGCCGGTCTAGGCTTCTCTGGGCACCGCTCCGTTACGCTGAAGAGCCGGTGTCCTCCGAGAACCTAGTCGTCTGCTACCGCTCTGGATTTGGACTGCAGTTGCGGTCTGTGATATCTTTGTGCTGTGATCTTAGTTATCCAGCATGCCAGGTCTCCTTTGTTTGCAGGATATTCCGGTATTTATCACAGCCAACCTGGGGTTATTATAGCATAGAATCGGCAAAAGTTCATATAGGGGTCTTGGACCAAACGCGTTTTGGGGCTAGACGTTGCCCCTTCATCACTGATGAAGGGGCAACGTCTAGCCCCGAAACGCGTTGGGTCCAAGACCCTTATATGTGTCTCCAAATTTTAGTGTCTCCATAGTCTGAGAGCCATAGCTTCTTAATTTTTTAGGCAAATGTCTTAGATGGCTCATTTTTTGCGTGATGAGGTGACAATTAGATTGGTACCATTTTGGGGGGCATACACTTTTGATTGCTTCGTGTTACACCTTTAGTGATGTAAGATGACAAAAAAAAGTTTTTATTTAATTTTTTTGACGGTGTTCACCTGGGGGTTAGGTCATTTGATATTTTCATAGAGCCGGTTGATACGGACACTGCTATACCTAATATGTGTTTTTTTTTTTTTTCCTATTTCTTACAAGATTTTGTTTACTTTATTTTGGGAAACAGACACTTTTTTTTCACTTGAAACTTTTTTTTTGTAAAACTTAATTTTTTAAACTTCTTTTCCCACTTTTTTTTTTCCCACTCTGGGACTTCAACTTTTGGGGGTCTGACCCCCTTTACAATGCATTACAATACTTTTGTATTGTAATGAATTGGCTATAAGTGTATTACACACTGTAATACACTTGCAGCTTCCTGCCTGTGAGATCCAGGGGGCTGGCTTTCACAGGCTGTTGCGGAAGGCAGCCATGATGCCTAAGGAAGGCATTGGGCTGCCTTTCCTGCAATCGGGTCCCTGTCACAGTAGCACGGGGACCCGATGGCCACGCTGCACCTGGCAGGATCCTGCATGTGCTGCAGTCAGAGCTGACCGTGGCAGTGCGAGGGTTAATACGCCGGCATGGTTATTTTCAACTATGCCTGTGCATATAGCAGGGTTCCGGCTATCAGTGACTGATGGACCCCTGCCGCTGATTGGGCTGCCACAGCTCCTGCACTTGCCTGATCAGCATGACATACATATATGTCACTGGTCTTTTTGTCCCGTCCAGATATGACATACATGTATGTCATGGGTCCTTATGGGGTTAATTTCAGCAGAAGGCCGCAACATAACAATTTAAAAAAATAAATAAATATCTACAAAATGTATTGTAAGTGCACCACAAATACAGTGAAATTAAGGTAGCATATCACATAAATCGATCACTGATATATATTTCGGTAATTATTCGCAAAACCATACAACAGTTCTACATGGGAGGTAGTGCAACTGTAACAGGGTCAATGGTAATCCCTAACAGTGTAACTGTAAAGGACATATTTGCTTGCAAGAGGTGTAGTCATTTTTAACCCAATTCATAATGCAACCCTCTTAGCAAGGCATAGCTATTGGAGGAGTAGAGTTGTGTTAGCACCTTTGTCTTGTTAACTGACCAGGCTCCAGGCTCCTCTGCAACACAAGATGATAACTGTATTATAAATGGCCTTTCATACTACATCTCTGCCTTAAATGTCTCTCTAATAATCCACAAGATGTTTTAAACCATGAAATTTATTAACACAATCACTTTCATGCAATCCATTAGATAGTTGGAATTTGCTTTTAGTTGCTCAGGTTGCAGATATGGTGTCTCTGCCCCTTGGACTTGTCCAGAATGTAAAGCAGTTCATCTAGACACTTATTTTTATAATCATTGAGGGGAAAACAGGCGTACAGAGGTTTAATTTTTCATGATTTTTTCCTATTTTTTTCAAATCAAATGCACATTTGTATTTTTTTTATATATATATATATCATGCAATAATCTATTTTCTGGTTTAGCAACTTAACATACTGTAATTAACTTGGCTTATTTTATTGTTATACTTGGTCCAAGACTGAAATGAAAGATAAACCGAACAGTATTATTAATTTTGACATACCCCAGGCTTGACAATTTAGGTGGCGTTCACATCACAGCTAGTGATTTCCATTGTTCTCCTTCATTATAGGAGCCAAACAATGAAAATAATAGGAGTGCCAGATACAGCACATAAATGTGATGAATGGTGCTCTGTGGACACTGTTTACTATAAGGTTTATAAGGTTTCATTTAACAAGTTTTACTGGATAAAATATGACTACTCACAGACTTTTTGGTGTAATATTTTTGATGGCATCTGTAATGGAGGCCCTGAACAGAAATTCTGGTGCAGTTGTGAACATATGGTTTACAAGATGCATTCTTCATGAACATCCTGCTTTACCAAGTTTCCTAGGAATTTCAACACAAGTCAAGTGTTGTTTTTACAAGATTGTTATGATATATTCAGTGCACATGATTAAATGTAAATGTATCTGAAACTGCATAGGAAAATGCCAAGAGTAATCTGCTAATAGTATTTCATTATTAACATTTTAGATTTGTAAATGAAAGTACAGATGCTGGCATTACAAACCATGATAATGTTGTATAATAACAATAAAATAGAAATAAATGAAATTCCAGTGTGGTGCCTTAGGCGTCTTTGGAACCAGAAATGTAAATTACTTAGATGTATCAGGGCAGCAGGAAGTATCTCTTTGAAATGACATTTGCCATGAATGCGAATACCACATGAATTCATTTATACAATTTTCTTTTTGGAATCTTAGCTCTTTCGTGTCATTGATTTTTTTTCTCTCCACTGTCCTTACCAACCCTCAAAATGGACATTTTACACAATGGCCGCTTTCTCCAATCTTTGACCTTACTCTTAACATCACTTTAGTCACTTGAAGCTTCCCTACATCCAACAACCCTATTTGTTTTCTGTCCTCTTTGAAACAACTAATCCATACATCAGTGCGTAGAAATCATGAATGGGCCCTCACACTCACTTATAAAAGACAGCACGATACACAAACTGAATACTTGATTCTTGATAACTTTAGATAAAAAACCTGCAATAAATGCTTACTGTACTGTTCATACATAACAATAATGGAAAAGGAATCAACTCTCTTTTGAAAGTCCATAAAGTTCCATGTGATGAATGTCACTTTAACTAGTCCAGAAGATCCATAGAGACACTGCTATGGCCACATTCTGCATCTTCCTTAGATTAACTGGTTCAGAAAATGCATTTTGAAATAAACTTTAACAGAATTCTAAGTGAATACAAAAGGGTCCCTCATTCAGGGCCCTCGTCTATTTGCCAGAACATAGAGCAGCCACTAAGAGAGTCTTATTAAATTGTGATGCTCAGCTAGGTTACACCATTTGAACAAGACCTGGGAAGCAGCAATGTGCAGAAAAAATGCCAAGGGACATTTGTTCTTTCATGATTCTTACTTTTGAGGTTCTCCCTATGTTGACTTCCATAGATCAGCAAGTGACATGCAATCACAGGTTATAATGGATAAATATAAAGGAACAGGAGTGAGTAAACATGCAGTCAATATCCAGAACTACCACCATAAAACTCTAAATCTGCTATTTTCCTTCACCACTATGGTTAGTAGATCTAAAGCTAACCCTAGCTGTTTAACAAAGTCTGCTTAAGGTTGGCGGGACCTGGCTGCTAGAGACCCAGGTTACAAGTTCACAGAAAACAGGTGCAAGCTCACAGGTAAGAGACATATCAGATGCCAAGGAGTAGCAGAATAGTAAAGCTGACGCTGAGCCAGGAGAGTCAATACAAGGCTAAACAGCAGATAAGGACTTAAATCGGAAACAAGCTGAGTCAAAACCAGGAGAAAAAACTATTAAAGCCTAATCAATAGACAAGGGTTTAAGTCAGAAACAAAATGAGATCAATAGAGAGGAATGTCAGACAGAAATGTAGCACTGTTCTGAGAACACAGAACTAACTAGAGTCGGGACCAAATCACAGGGAAAACAAACAGCACACTACTTAAAATACCAGCCTGACTTTAGGATTGGATGCTGAAACAGGAACATGATTGGTCCAGCAACCAAAAAAAAAAAAAAATGAACTCTTTTCATTATTTTATTTAAAATAGTTCACAATAATAAATCACATATTTTGTACTCTCACAATTTTGATGACCCATACAGTAAAGGTAATTTAGCAGTTATATTGCACAGGGCAAGCCATAAAAAGTGTTTCTTGTTTGTTCTCTTCATTCCCCTTCCTCCCAAAAAGTATATAAATAAAATCGATGAAAACTAAAATTCATTTTGCAAAAATCATCCACCCAAATATTAACATGTTATTTTTACTGCAACATAAAGAATAACATATATTATTGGAATATATCAATGGGCATTCCTGTATTTATAATGAAAACTGTCATGTATTATCCTTATTTTATTGAGATATTGCCAAGACATGTCCTGTTATGTTTAACAGAAATGTAATATTCCCCAATTATCCTTAAAGCACATAAAAGGAGGATAAACCATTCCTTTGATGTCTTGTTTTAAATTCTCTTTTAAATCAAATCTGACAAATATGAATTTTTTCTATTAATCTTTGTTAAATATAATAATTGCTTTTTCACAGCCAAAATTCTCTATAGAACAAAGTAAGATGTCAATGTATTAAGATAAGGATTACATATTGACATAAAGGTAAGTATTGACAAAGTATGTATTCACAAGAAATGTGCATGGTACATTATTACACTGCTATGGTATTTTTCAGCTGTTTTATTTTTTCTGGTTTTTTTTATGTGCCTTCTAACAAAAAAAAATATTTTTCTAAAAGGAAATTTTGGCTAATTCCTCATTTTAACAAAAAAGTAATTTAATCTTAAATTGTTACAGAGCTTTAAAAAATGTTTATGTGACAGGGACAAAGCAAAGGCTTTATTCGATAGGGGTCTGAATGCCAAGACCCTCACTTTCTCTAGAACGAGGAGAAAGAAAAGCTCACATACTGTAGCTCTCTCCTTGCTGCAGGAGACGGGCTCAGTTGAAAGTCTATATGGGCCCACCCCGATCCATGTTATGCTATATACAGATCAAGCTGATCAACCAGTATTCACTAAGTTGTCAAAAATAATTCTAAATATCAGTCATTATAGTATTAAAGGGGCTGTCTCATAAAGACAACTTGTCTTTATACAAAAATCCCTCTAGTGATAACCTAAATATTGCCAAATATTTTCCTGATGAATAGCCAAGCATGTAATACAGCAGCAGGTCTGCTATAGTGAGAGCTGTGCTTGGTCTCTGGTCTGGATAATGGAGGGGAGTCCTGAACATACTTATGCTCTAATAGGATATACGGAAAGAGATGGTCTTTATGGGACTGGTGCCTTTTCCAACCTTAGGTAATAAACTGGAAACTACTAAAAACAGAAAGCAGGGGCATTGCTAGGTAAATCATGTGGTAAGGTCTGTCCATCTGATCCACTTGGATCCATAATGTAATTGCGGTATGTACATGAGAATTACCTTAACAAACACCTTGTAACCACTTTTATGAAATCTGAAATAAGTTCTTTGGGCCACATTTATTAATACTGGCATTTTAGACGCCGGTCTTAATAAAGCCCCATAACTATTGAAGGATCAGCTGAAATTATGAAGCGGAGCAGGGCTCTCCACAACTTTGGTGCATCAAGTGCCAGTTCTAAATGTAAGACTAAATGTAAGCTTATATATACTAAAACAGGCATAGAAATAGGTGAATAAGACGGGCCTGCTGGTCGATCCCCTTCCCCGCCCACGCCACAAACAAAAATTTTGAACTGGTGTGAGTGGGGCAAAGTCGCACATAGTGACACAACTAACCATTGCACTACCATCTGTACTGTGTAGTGTGTTTACCTTTCTCTGACAAAATACTTTGCAATCCTCTTTTATGGCCACTCAACTTCCTGCTGCCTTCTATAACTGTTTGCATAAAGACATATAACACATGTATATAAAGTATTAAATACGATGACTTAAATACTAACAACCTGCAGTGGGGACACTGTACACGTACTGTAAAATTTGCTGCTTTATTTAGGAAAATGAAGAGGCACCACTCAAACAGAAGATGAAAGTCAGAATTCATTTTGTAAGGAAGAAGCAGTGATCCTTGTTAGTAGTATCCAAAGAAAATATGAAGTTTGCAATGTTTAGGTACTAGTAACGATGACCACATTTTAGCCCTCTATGGTTTATATGAAATACCTATAAACATACTTAGATCATGTTTCACACAAGCATTTTGTATAAACACTTTTGCTTGTATACTTTTCATAATAGTCGTGTGCTATGCAATTTTACACTAAAGTTAATGCACTACAGTGCATTAATAGCTGATGCAAAAGTAATAGCTGATGTATCTGTTTTTTTAATACTTTCTACTCATAAAAAGCATCCTCCTGTTCCAGTCCCTGCTGTGCAAAGGTCTTAGGCCTGAAGCCTTTATGGTAACATGGAATGAGGTCAGACTAGGAATGGTGTCTTACTTTTTATCTTAGCACATCAAATTCAGCATCTGCTTCAAAATAAGTATTATTCTGGCAATCCATGTTGACCCACTCCAAAGGCCTTTGAAAACGGCTATCATCCTTTGTGAGCAGCCAATGATGAAAATCAGACGTATGTTAACTACTAATTTGCTGATATGTTACAGGAGGTAATCCTTGCATGACCGTCATGATTGATCTGTCCAGCATATAGAGGATGTAGTTCCACTCTGTGGAGTGTAGATGTGTCCACTATTACCTCTTGGATTTGGTTAAGGATTACAACTTCTTATAAACAAAACAAACTGAAATTCGCACCAGAACCACTGGATGACAATACACAGACATAAAGGATAGACATCCTGTGACACTGTTTCACAAAATCAGGATTTTAAGAAAAAAGCTGGCAATCTTGTACTACATATTTCAGGATATATTGTGACAAGAAAAAAGGTATATCAGACAATGCAAGCATTGTGCAATGCTCATTACACAAGTCTGGAAGGGTGACCTAAAATAAGATGAAGAAGCATCGCCTCGAGTTTGCAAAAAAGTATGAATAGTGGATGGTAGGAGATTGAAAAAGGGTGATTTAGAAAGAAGAGAAGAAAGGGCTCTGATGGGTGCGAATGGGTCTGGAGAAAACAAGGAAAAAGGGGAATAACGGATCAGGAAATTGAGGGAACTATCAAGTTAGGTGGAGGAAGCCTGATGATATGGGGTTGTTTCACATCCAAAGACTTTGGATATTTAACCAGGATTGATGGTGGTCTCAATTCTGAGCTATATGTGAGTATACTACAAGACAAGTTACGTCGTACACTCGAGTACTATGGGCATAAAATGGACAACTTAGGGTCCCATCAGGATAACCTCCCGAAGCATACGTAGATATTGGCGAGGAAATGGTTCAATGACAATGAAATAGAGGTGCTGGCTTGGCCCCCATGGTCCCCAAACCTCAACCCATTCGAACACTTGTGGGTAGAGTTGAAGAAAAAGCGGTTTACATAAAAAAGTTAGTTGAACAGTATGCATCAACATTGGGAAGAGACTGGGGAACAGGTTTCGGTTAAGACATGCTTGAATCTGAATGAGAGCATGCCCAGAAGGATTACGGCAGTGTTGAAAGAAAAAGGTGAACTTAAAAAAAAAAAAAGAGTATAAAAAGATTGTTATATTAACATGCACTCTCCTATCTGAAACTGCTTTAGGATTCAATGCTTTAATTGGATATCCCTATAATACATAAACATAAAATCACACAGTAATATACAAAAAAATATAGATTTAGAAAACACTAACAAAATAATAAAAACTAAATTAGAATTTTAGGAGCAAAACAGTAACAATGCAGTTACATGACAAGAATCTGCATAACTAATCATATGCTAAATAGTTGGAAGTCCAATTTATGTATGAGATAGCCAAGATGATTATCAATAAAATGATGGTAGTCTCACATTTGAAGCTATAGTGGATGGTGAGATATCACCACTGAAAGTCAAAAGTTCAAAACATTGTTACCCTTTTGCTCGCCAGTTATAAATAGATGGAGAGATCTCTGTACTGCCCCCGGATATATTTGTACATAGTTATTTGATCTCCCTCAGTCATCTTTTTTACAAACAGAATAACCCAAGGCCTCATGCACACGGCCGTGTTCCGCGGCCGAGAGCGGTCCGTGGTAACACGGCCTGGATTCCTGTTGAGAGCAGTCTACGAGTGTATTACTGTAGTGCAGCAGCAGCATGAAGCGCATGTGCGCTCCTGCTCTCAACAGGAATCCAGGCTGTGTTACCACGGACCGCTCTCGACCGCGGAACACTCCACAAGTGTATTACTGTAGTGCAGAGGCGGCATGAAGCGCACAGCGTCATAGCAACCAATGACGCCGTGTGCTCCTGCTCTCAACAGGAATCCAGGCCGTGTTACCATGGACCGCTCTCAGACGCGGAATGAGGCCTTATTTTGAAGCCCTCCTCTGAAAACTCTCCAGCTCTATTTTGTCTTTTTCGCAGGAGCCCAGAACTGTACACAGTTCTCCATGTGTGGTCTGTCTAGTGATTAGTAAATTGGAAGGACTATGGAATATATAAAAAAAAAAAAAACATGTGCCAGTTATTTGCATTGACAACACATTTATATTGTGCATATAAATGAGATCACCTTTAATATGTATTTTTTCAAAGGTGTGCTTTTTCAAGCCTTTGATTAAAAAAGAGACCTTCTATCCTATTTAAGTCGCCCACCTTTTAACCTGTTCAGATCTCCTATATCCTCTTAACTTCTTGACTTTAAGACACGGTTCAATAACCACCGACTTAGCACTAGGAAAAAACAACTTGATTTACCAGTGTCTAAACACTTTGTCAACTTTAAGCACACAGAGAAAGATCTGAAGTGTTGCATTATCGATTATGTACCAATGCCCAGGAGAGGTGGTAACAGGATTGGCCTCTTAAAAAACAGAGAGCTAGATTCCCTCAAACCGCATGGTCTAAATGTGGACTACAAGGTTGGGGTTGGCTAGTTATGTGGTTTGCCCTGTACTCATGCACTTTAATGTCGACTGTCCCTGTGTTAATTATGTGATTTGTGTGTATAAAACAGATTCTTGTTTATCCTGCAAGTTTTTAAAAATGTTCCTTAATTCACTTGTATTAATTATATATATATATATATATATATATTATTTTTTGTAGATGGTACGCTACTGAGTCTGAGGAGAGGAGAAGTGGTATCGCATTCATGTGGGCTGTGCGATTGCGATGCTCGGAAACTATTGATTTAACAGAATACAGCTTTTTGTGTTCTTTTGTGTTTTTTTGTGTTTTCCTGTTATGGTCCGTTACATGCATGGCGGGTTGTTATGAGGAGAACCCTCAGGTTAAGGCGGTGATGGGTGGGTTTTGATCACTGTAGCGGTGCGACCCTGCACTCACATGCAGATGCGCAGTCGCTTTTTGGTCACGGCTGGCGGTTCCACTTCAATGCGTTGTGGTAACCCTCACCCGAGCCCACCTGGCCACCTGTATAACTCGGCACCTCCATATGCCATTACCATCCTGATCCTGCAATGTACCGGACTTAGCTGTCACTGTGAGCGCCTGCGCAAAACAACGGGCTGTTCTTACCCCTATCTAAGATGGCCGACTTGATGTTATGGCTTGAAAGCGCATGCGCCATGTGACGAGGTTAGTGCAAGACGGAAACACGAATTACACGTCATAGGGACATGCGCAATAGCGATTCAGGTACGCCGGATCGCACATGTTAACATGGATGACAGCCGACCTCCCTCCTGCATTCTCCGTACATATCACCAACGCAGTAAGCACTTGACACTTTGTTTAATTGTCTACAGTTGGCACTAATAATAATATCAATTATGTATTTGTATAGATATTTTGTTAGATTTTATAATCATGGATGTAATTTTTGTATAATCATGTGCATCACGATTTGATAATATTGAATGTTTGGGTTTTATCCTTTTTTCACAATTGTAATGTATTATTTATCTTGATTATTTATTAATTATAATGAATTATGTTCACTTGATATGTAATTAGTTATGGTTTGTTACAACACTATATATGTTCAGAGCTTGGTTTGTACACACTGCTTGAGGAAGGCTCCTGTGTAGAGCCGAAACGTCGCATCAGCCTTATGGGTAAATAAAGTTATTTTTCATTTTTATCTGCTGGAGTGCTGCCCGTTTTTTACATTTTATATATATATATATATATATATATATATATATATAGCAGAAAAGGAGATTTGGCGGCACCAGTCTGTTGGCTCAGGTGCTGTGTCCAAAGGAATGAGCTTTCCACCTTGTAATATATGCAGAGAATCGGACAGCACTCCAAGACTTGAAAAAAGTAGAAATCTTTATTCACCCATGTGAAAAATAATTGCAACGTTTCAGCTCACAATCGAGCCTTTCTCAAGCAATGAAACACAAGACTGTGCATGTCTTATACAGCTTTTTCAAAAATCAGACAACCAATGAATTTTACAAATCAAGACATGTGACTGGTGAACATGTGAAAGTAGTTCACCTCATTAGATCATGTGAACAATTACTTATGCAAAGTACCATACTGCTGGATACACAGGGATGTGTCCATTAGTGTTGTATCCAAGCTTGTAACATTTAAATAACGTATACTACAAAGTGCATATGTGCATAAATAAAGTGCATGAAGATACAAAAAAATTAAATCATGTATTAATGTTTAAAATCATACACCACAGAGGCTGAGGGAAAACAGTGAAGGTTTGATCATGTTCGACAAAACCGCATGTTCATGTGAATACTGGCCAAAAACAGCCCTGTTAACTAATACTGTCAAAACCACAGCATGTCAAAGACAAACCTCCACCCACAATGTGCGCTCGCAACTGCGCTCCAATATATCCTCGGCAGCCAGATATCATACTATTGCCGTGTGGGAGCTATTGCATACGCACAATGTGACATTATTAAAGGCATCGTCTTTGTAGCAAAGCGCTTGACACTGTATATGCTTCACTGTCAGGACCAATCAGAGAGGGATCCAACCTTCCGGGTAGATCAACCCCTCCAAAGTTATGGTCAGGTAAGGGGGACACCACATGCAAATGTAGTGCACCCCGAACCGTCCCATTATAACGGTCCATAGACAGTGTAATGGGGATCTCCCATATAAATCACTTGATAGCAGAAAAATGGTTTTGACACATCGTGGATGCAGTAACAGAAAAAAATCTATCCAGTTAAATTCATACACATAGAACATCACAAGCTGTCGCATGTATCCAGACTTCTATGTTCACTGTTTCCGCATCAGTCTGTGTGGTGTCTAAAAAACAAATAAGAGAAAATTACTCATATGCTTGTGAATCTTATCTAAATTCCATCATCACAACAGGGATCATGCCAGAAAGCATAAAGAGTGGGATATCAGGCAAACAGTAATCTAGAAGCATCCAGGATTATATTCCACATTTAACCCTTTAGGTTTTAGGCTATCTAAAGTGTGGATCCACCACATTTCTTTGTTTTTCAATATTTTTATTCGATTGCCCCCTCTCCTGGGGGGAGGTACATGATCTACAATCCAGCATGTTAATTCACGTTCTGAATGTTTCTGCTCAGAAAAATGCTTCGGTACTGGTAAATCATGTCGTTTTTGGCGAATTGAAAATCTATGGTTATTTAACCTGGTTTTCAAATCAGTGGAGGTTTCTCCCACATACAGAATTTTACATGGGCAGGTTAACACATAGATTACAAAATTAGAATTGCACGTCAAATGAAAATTAATAGGATAAGTTTTACCAGTGGCAGGATGTATAAAGCTGCGTCCCTTGCCTATGTATTTGCAATTTACGCAGCTTAAACATGGGAAGCTGCCCAATCCATATTTTGACAATTTCATTTGACGTGCTCGCTGCCTTGAGCCACAATCTGCTCTCACCAATTGGTCTTTCAGACTGCTAGCTCTCCGGTATGAAAACAGGGGAGGCAGTCTAAATTCTTCAATATCACTGAAGGTATTGCCCAGTATACTCCAGTGTTTTCTAATAATCTTGCTGATAGCTGCACTTTCCTCCGTATGAGTAGAGATAAAAGGAATCCGACGTTGGGGATTTTCCTTATCTTTCCTCACTAAGGTCAACTCTCTGTCCATCTCCAGGGCCTTATATTTATGTGTCTGTAGCAACTTTGGCGGATAACCCCTATCTTCAAACTTCCTTGACATATCCTCAAGGGCCTCCGTCAAATTGCTCTCCTCTGATGTTATTCTACGTTATTCTATTCTTTGGCCAGTATTCACATGAACATGCGGTTTTGTCGAACATGATCAAACCTTCACTGTTTTCCCTCAGCCTCTGTGGTGTATGATTTTAAACATTAATACATGATTTAATTTTTTTGTATCTTCATGCACTTTATTTATGCACATATGCACTTTGTAGTATACGTTATTTAAATGTTACAAGCTTGGATACAACACTAATGGACACATCCCTGTGTATCCAGCAGTATGGTACTTTGCATAAGTAATTGTTCACATGATCTAATGAGGTGAACTACTTTCACATGTTCACCAGTCACATGTCTTGATTTGTAAAATTCATTGGTTGTCTGATTTTTGAAAAAGCTGTATAAGACATGCACAGTCTTGTGTTTCATTGCTTGAGAAAGGCTCGATTGTGAGCTGAAACGTTGCAATTATTTTTCACATGGGTGAATAAAGATTTCTACTTTTTTCAAGTCTTGGAGTGCTGTCCGATTCTCTGCATATATTACAAGGTGGAAAGCTCATTCCTTTGGACACAGCACCTGAGCCAACAGACTGGTGCCGCCAAATCTCCTTTTCTGCTATACGTATACAGCTTTTTGGCAGAGCACAGCGAACTATTTATACAACAAAAATTTTTTTATATTATAATTTTTCACCATGGAACTTGATCCAACATGTGGATCCACCTTCACACAGGAGGAGGCCGAGAGCATTATACGTGGGATTGATGGAGATGCAGCCTTTCTAAACATCCCTTCCACTAAGGAGCTGAAGAAAAGGTATGACCTTTTAACAAAGAAATCTACTGCATTACGTCTTCATATGACTACATTGGGCGAATATTATAAAGTCAAACGCATACCTCGGGGCATGAGATCCAACCTACGCCCCAATCTGTTTACAAATGACTCTATTTTTTGCAAAAAGTTTGAGGCACTCTCCACCAGATACTCACTGGACTTTATTTTGTTGAATATACAGTTTTTGCAAACCGAACTTTCCATCTTGTCGGTAGAAATTAGTGAGACAGAAGAACGCTTGAAAACTCTTCTGACATCTGAAGAATCCACTGCATTTTTTGAAAGATCAGCCGCATGGCTACTAAAAACCCAAGTCGAGGCGGAGGAAATCAAGCGTTCCAAATGGAACAGAGATTTGGACGATTATAAGAAAGGGAATATTTATACCTGGCAGACGGATACCAGAAATCCTAATGTGAATTATAATGATAATAAAAGAAAGAAGAGATTGCCACAGTTGTCCACATCCACATCTTCTCGCGCCCCTTTTTTAGGGAAGGAAACAGCACCTGTAAACGGAACCGGACCCGAAGAGGAGGACGTAGACACAGACGGCATAAAAACCCGGAACAGCAAGCTACGACCACAGAACAAACCGCAGCAAAGGAAGAAATGACTGTCATTAATTTATCCTCCAAGTTACTCACACCGTTTCAAGTGAGTGTACTCTCTAAGGGATTATCATATTGTCCAAATGCACATGTTAATTGGTTTAATCTTGAGACAGATATGTGTGGTTTTTTTAGATCTATAAAATTAAAAATATGGTTTCACAATAAAGTGCAGACTGACTCCCCTCCTGCGAGCGAGTTTTGCATGAGGAGACTCAGTCTACCAGGGAAAAGTACCTTCACACCAGTGGTTGACAATCCTGCGTTGGAGGCCTTTATGAATGTGGTTAAAAAGGATTTGTCCGCTCTGAAATCATCTGTTACTCATAGATTTACCCGTCCTAACATGACGAAATTTGAAATAGCCGCCTTAGATCAATTAAGGAATGATCCCCATTTGGTAATTAAACCTGCCGATAAGGGTGGGGGGGTAGTCATCCTGGATAAACATAAATATATTGCGGAAATAGAACGTCAGCTTGGTGACACAAATGTGTATTTGTTGATTAATTATGACCCAAAATTTGAGATTGCTAGGATTATTGGACAGTGTCTTACTGATGCATTGGCGGCAGGGGTGATCGACCGGGATCTTTGTGAGTACCTTGTGGTGACACATCCAGTCACACCAGTGATGTATGTGCTTCCCAAGGTCCACAAATCTCTGGTTGATCCCCCTGGCCGGCCGATAGTATCTGGCTCTGAGTCAATATTCAGCAACATTGCAATTTTTTTGGATAAGATACTTCGCAATTTTGCGACAGGGGCGACCTCATACATTCAAGACACGACCGATTTTTTGTGTAAACTCAACGCAATTGAGGTGGATAGAGAGCAGACATATATTCTTGCATCTTTCGATGTAGTCTCTCTCTACACCTCAATTGACCACACGTTGGGCATAACGGCTGTTGAATGTATGTTGGCACTCTCCTCAATGACTGAATCAGCTATACATTTCATTTTATCTCTTTTGCGCATTGTTCTACATTGGAACTATTTTCTGTTTCAAGATTCCTTTTATAAGCAATTAAGGGGAGTAGCGATGGGGTCGAATGTGGCCCCAACGTTCGCAAATATTTTTATGCGAAAATTTGAGGAAGACGTCATCTATGTTTCACACCACTTCAGACATGTTCTGCGGTGGTGGCGTTATATCGATGACGTCTTCCTCATTTGGACTGGCACGGTGAAGGAACTAATTGACTTCCATATGTATTTGAATAGCATTGATAGTGATCTCCAATTCACTTTGATTTTCTCACACACTGAGGTACAGTTCCTTGATACCACGGTTGTCTGGTCTGGGGAAAAGTTCCTTACTAAACTATACACTAAACCTACTGACAAGAATACCATATTAAGATATGATAGTAATCACCCGAAAAATATGGTTAGGCATTTACCGTACTCGCAATTTTTGCGGGTGCGTAGAATAACATCAGAGGAGAGCAATTTGACGGAGGCCCTTGAGGATATGTCAAGGAAGTTTGAAGATAGGGGTTATCCGCCAAAGTTGCTACAGACACATAAATATAAGGCCCTGGAGATGGACAGAGAGTTGACCTTAGTGAGGAAAGATAAGGAAAATCCCCAACGTCGGATTCCTTTTATCTCTACTCATACGGAGGAAAGTGCAGCTATCAGCAAGATTATTAGAAAACACTGGAGTATACTGGGCAATACCTTCAGTGATATTGAAGAATTTAGACTGCCTCCCCTGTTTTCATACCGGAGAGCTAGCAGTCTGAAAGACCAATTGGTGAGAGCAGATTGTGGCTCAAGGCAGCGAGCACGTCAAATGAAATTGTCAAAATATGGATTGGGCAGCTTCCCATGTTTAAGCTGCGTAAATTGCAAATACATAGGCAAGGGACGCAGCTTTATACATCCTGCCACTGGTAAAACTTATCCTATTAATTTTCATTTGACGTGCAATTCTAATTTTGTAATCTATGTGTTAACCTGCCCATGTAAAATTCTGTATGTGGGAGAAACCTCCACTGATTTGAAAACCAGGTTAAATAACCATAGATTTTCAATTCGCCAAAAACGACATGATTTACCAGTACCGAAGCATTTTTCTGAGCAGAAACATTCAGAACGTGAATTAACATGCTGGATTGTAGATCATGTACCTCCCCCCAGGAGAGGGGGCAATCGAATAAAAATATTGAAAAACAAAGAAATGTGGTGGATCCACACTTTAGATAGCCTAAAACCTAAAGGGTTAAATGTGGAATATAATCCTGGATGCTTCTAGATTACTGTTTGCCTGATATCCCACTCTTTATGCTTTCTGGCATGATCCCTGTTGTGATGATGGAATTTAGATAAGATTCACAAGCATATGAGTAATTTTCTCTTATTTGTTTTTTAGACACCACACAGACTGATGCGGAAACAGTGAACATAGAAGTCTGGATACATGCGACAGCTTGTGATGTTCTATGTGTATGAATTTAACTGGATAGATTTTTTTCTGTTACTGCATCCACGATGTGTCAAAACCATTTTTCTGCTATCAAGTGATTTATATGGGAGATCCCCATTACACTGTCTATGGACCGTTATAATGGGACGGTTCGGGGTGCACTACATTTGCATGTGGTGTCCCCCTTACCTGACCATAACTTTGGAGGGGTTGATCTACCCGGAAGGTTGGATCCCTCTCTGATTGGTCCTGACAGTGAAGCATATACAGTGTCAAGCGCTTTGCTACAAAGACGATGCCTTTAATAATGTCACATTGTGCGTATGCAATAGCTCCCACACGGCAATAGTATGATATCTGGCTGCCGAGGATATATTGGAGCGCAGTTGCGAGCGCACATTGTGGGTGGAGGTTTGTCTTTGACATGCTGTGGTTTTGACAGTATTAGTTAACAGGGCTGTTTTTGGCCAGTATTCACATGAACATGCGGTTTTGTCGAACATGATCAAACCTTCACTGTTTTCCCTCAGCCTCTGTGGTGTATGATTTTAAACATTAATACATGATTTAATTTTTTTGTATCTTCATGCACTTTATTTATGCACATATGCACTTTGTAGTATACGTTATTTAAATGTTACAAGCTTGGATACAACACTAATGGACACATCCCTGTGTATCCAGCAGTATGGTACTTTGCATAAGTAATTGTTCACATGATCTAATGAGGTGAACTACTTTCACATGTTCACCAGTCACATGTCTTGATTTGTAAAATTCATTGGTTGTCTGATTTTTGAAAAAGCTGTATAAGACATGCACAGTCTTGTGTTTCATTGCTTGAGAAAGGCTCGATTGTGAGCTGAAACGTTGCAATTATTTTTCACATGGGTGAATAAAGATTTCTACTTTTTTCAAGTCTTGGAGTGCTGTCCGATTCTCTGCATATATATATATATATATATACACACACACACACACAGTACAGACCAAAAGTTTGCACACACCTTTTCATTCAAAGAGTTTTCTTTATTTTCATGACAATGAAAATTGTAGATTCACACTGAAGGCATAAAAATTATGAATTAACACATGTGGAATTATATACATAACAAAAAAGTGTGAAACAACTGAAAATATGTCATATTCTAGGTTCTTCAAAGTAGCCACCTTTTGCTTTGATTACTGCTTTGCACACTCTTGGCATTCTCTTGATGAGCTTCAAGAGGTAGTCACCTGAAATGGTCTTCCAACAGGTTTGAAGGAGTTCCCAAAGATGCTTAGCACTTTTTGGCCCTTTTGCCTTCACTCTGCGGTCCAGCTCACCCCAAACCATCTCGATTGGGTTCAGGTCCGGTGACTGTAGAGGCCAGGTCATCTGGCGCAGCACCCCATTACTCTCCTTCATGGTCAAATAGCCCTTACACAGCCTGGCGGTGTGTTTGGGGTCATTGTCCTGTTGAAAAATAAATGATGGTCCAACTAAACGCAAACCGGATGGAATAGCATGCCGCTGCAAGATGCTGTGGTAGCCATGCTGGTTCAGTATGCCTTCAATTTTGAATAAGTCTCCAACAGTGTCACCAGCAAAGCACCCCCACACCATCACACCTCCTCCTCCATGCTTCACGGTGGGAACCAGGCATGTAGAGTCCATCCGTTCCCCTTTTCTGCGTCGCGCAAGGACATGGTGTTGGAACCAAAAATCTCAAATTTAGACACATCAGACCAAAGCACAGATCTCCACTGGTCTAATGTCCATTCCTTGTGTTCTTTAGCCCAAACAAGTCTCTTCTGCTTGTTGCCTGTCCTTAGCAGTGGTTTCCTAGCAGATATTCTACCATGAAGGCCTGATTCACACAGTCTCCCCTTAACAGTTGTTCTAGAGATGTGTCTGCTGCTGGAACTCTGTGTGGCATTGACTTGGTCTCTAATCTGAGCTGCTGTTAACCTGCGATTTCTGAGGCTGGTGACTCGGATGAACTTATGCTCCGCAGCAGAGGTGACTCTCGGTCTTCCTTTCCTGGGGCGGACCGAATGTGAGCCAGTTTCTTTGTAGCGCTTTATGGTTTTTGTGACTGCACTTGGGGACACTTTCAAAGTTTTCCCAATTTTTCGGACTGACTGACCTTAATTTCTTAAAGTAATGATGGCCACTCCTTTTTCTTTACTTAGCTGCTTTATTCTTGCCATAATACAAATTCTAACAGTCTATTCAGTCAGACTATCAGCTGTGTATCCACCTGACTCCTCCACAACGCAACTGATGGTCCCAACCCTATTTATAAGGCAAGAAATCCCACTTATTAAACCTGGGCACACCTGTGAAGTGAAAATCATTTCAGGTGACTACCTCTTGAAGCTCAACAAGAGAATGCCAAGAGTGTGCAAAGCAGTAATTAAAGCAAAAGGTGGCTACTTTGAAGAACCTAGAATATGACATATTTTCAGTTGTTTCACACTTTTTTGTTATGTATATAGTTTCACATGTGTTAATTAATAGTTTTGATGCCTTCAGTGTGAATCTACAATTTTCATAGTCATGAAAATAAAGAAAACTCTTTGAATGAAAAGGTGTGTCCAAACTTTTGGTCTGTACTGTATATGGAATAGATATATATATTTATAGTAGCACACAGTAATATAATATAATCACACTGCAACCACACACTAATACGGTCCTAACTATGCTAACACAATCCCAAGTCCTCCCCAGAATCTAACTACAATTACACACATATAACAGCAGCCCACCCAACCTGGCAATATACTATCCCTACAGGGAATAAAGGGTAAATACAATACAGGGCATCAGGGTAAAGGTTAACTGAGGGTTAGCACTGCAAGGATCAGAGCAATGCAGTGCAGGGATATAGGCAGGGGTTAATACTGCAGGAGTTCATCAACAGGGGTCAGGGGATGGTTGATGGAGCAGGGGTTAATGCAGATTGTTGGTGGTTTAGGGTATAGTGAATGCAGGGGTTAATATAGGGTCATAGATAATGCAGGGGTTTCTTGGTGGTGTAGGGAATGCAGGGGTTAATGCAGGGGTTTGTTGGTGGTATAGAGTATAGGGAATGCAGGGGTTAATACAGCATTGATGGTATAGGGAAAAAGGGGTTAAGTGCAGGGGAATCGTTGGTGGTATAGGGTTATAGGGAGGTAATATGGGGACCAAAGGGTTAAACGTTGGTGGTATAGGGGTTGAGGATACTTATTCCTATTTGCTCGTTGTCCAGAGGTTGATTCTCTTGCTCGCTGTCCAGGGGTTGATTCTCTTGGGGTAGCACGGCTGGGGTCGTGCTCGCTCCCGTCTTCCCGCGCTTACGCCTACTCCATGCGGGCCGGCGCTGTGATATGATGTCACCGCGCCAGCCCGCGCATCCTGGAGTGCGCTTCCTTTGATCCTCCCGCCTGTGAAGATGATGCATACCTCTGGCACTGTAATTACAGCACTGGAGGTAAGCGACACACAGGGGCATAGGAACTCTTAAAAAATATATATATATATATATATATATATACACACGCACTGTATATCTACATAGATATCAAACTGGGGGTCTGAATGGGCAGCAATAAGCCCACCTACACATTATATACATAGAGATGTATGCTGCCAAGGGGGCATACATACATCTCTATGTATACACCTACACCACCTGGAGCGGCCCATGCAAAAGAGCCAATATATATGCATATATATGAAGGCATATATACATGTATATTTAAATCTAACACTTCCCTCAAAAACAAAGTAGACTTCAATACACATTTCAGGGAAAATTCGATTTGCCAAAAATTTCTCGTGCTTCGTGGTAACAAATCAATTTTGCCTGAAATGGAGGTTAAAAAAATCATTATCACCTCTGCCATTTTGAAAGCGAAGAGGCCACCGTGGCAATCTTGATTAAAGATCCCCTGCAAGATCGAGTGCACTGTAACGTATGACATCACCACACCAGTCTGCATGATGACATCACCGCTTACCGCACGAAATTTCATGAGGGATTTTCAATCAAGATGGCTGCGGCAGATTCTTTGTGTTCAAATGGATATGATGACAATTTTTTTTTGTAAGCCCTAATTTTTTATCTCAGATGTCACAATTAGCGATGCGCGCGGCATCTGAGGGGTTCAATGACGGGACGGTGCAATTGTCATTCCCCACCATTGTGCCCACTACTTACCAAGAAATGTGCTTTGTGACAAAGTAATTTTAGTTTTTTTTTGGTTTAGCATACTAAAGATAACACCAGTACTCAGATAAATTGAACATGGCTACCTCACTGGTGACCTTGTAATGCTTGCCATTTACAAACTTGTGCTATAGTTCTGAAGTCAATGTGGTTAACAAGTTAACATATAAAACAGACAGTTTTAATAATTAATATTTATACAGGTATAGGACGTTTTGAAATTAAATCAATTCTTGGGATAACTCCTTTTATATGTAATTTAGATTGTCTTTCTTGTGACCAAAAAAAAAAATGAAAAAGTGAAAATAGAATTTTAGAAATCTTTGCTAATTTACTGAAAAGAGAAAACAAAAATATTTCATTGACATTATTCAGACCCTTTACTCAGTAGTGATGAGCTGGAGGTGCCATATTCGATTTCGCGATATTTCGCGAATATTCGATTGAATATTCGTGATATATTCATCGAAATCGAATATTCGTAATTTTTCCAATTATCGCGAATAATATGCGATTTAATTAATCGCGTATTGCGATTTTTTTCTTTTGATAGTATAAGGCAACGTTCCTATGCTAATTGACTGTGGCTAGCCTAATGTGTATTTTACGAAATTTCCTAATATTGCTCTAACTTCGTCTTTTAGAATATTTAGAATATTCTAAAAGACGAAGTTAGAGCAATATTACGAAATTTCGTAAAATACACATATAGATTGTAATTTAGCTAATATAGTGCTATAATCCTTTTTTTTCTCTAATTTATTTTTGCCTTTTCTGAACTGAAGTTTTGCAAAATATGTACACTATTAAAAAATTACTATAGCAGTATATTAGCTAAATTACAATCTATGTGTATTTTATGAAATTTCATAATATTGCTCTAACTTCGTCTTTTAGAATATTCGTAATATTGGTCTAATTTCGTCTTTTAGAATATTCGTTATATTGCTCTAACTTTGTCTTTTAGAATATTATGAATATTCTAAAACGAAGTTAGAGCAATATTAAGTGGCGATTTTAACTTAGCACTGCTATATTCCATATTAGGCTAGAATGAACAAATATGGAATATAGCAGTGTTAAGTTGAAATCGCAATCCGATTAATTCAAGTTATAATAATCAAATTGCGATTTCAACTTGACACTGCTATATTCCATATTTGTTAATTCTAGCCTAATATGGAATATAGTAGTGCTAAGTTGAAATCGCCATGTGATTACTTCAAATTAAATTAATCGCATTGCGATTTCAACTTTTTACTTATATTATTAATATTGCTCTAACTTCGTCTTTTAGAATATTCGTAATATTCTAAAAGACGAAGTTAGAGCAATATTACGAATATTCTAAAAGATGAAGTTAGAGCAATATTACAAATATTCCAAAAAGACGAAGTTAGAGCAATATTACGAAATTTCGTAAAATACCCATATAGATTTTAATTTAGCTAATATGGAATATAGCAGTGTTAAATTGAAATCGCAATCCGATTAATTCAAGTTATAATAATCAAATTGCGATTTCAACTTACTGCTATATTCCATATTCGTTAAAACGAATATGGAATATAGCAGTGTTAAGTTGAAATCGCAATTCGAACTTGAATTAATCGATTTGCGATTTCAACGTAATTCTCAAATCCGACAGTACATTCTAGTATATGGAGACGTTCCCATGGTGATGGGGACGCTCCATCAGCACGGAAGTCGGCAGAAGCGGCAACGGGCACTTACTGGAGCAGCCAGGAAGCCAGGAATCCAAAGGACAGGTAAGAACAACTTTAGGGAAGTGGGAAAGAAAAAATATAACAATAAAAAAAAAAAAATAATATTCGATTTCGCGAATATATAGAACGATATTCTAAATATCTCGAAATTGCAATATTCGAGAAAAAAATTCACAATTCGAATATTCGCGCTCAACACTATTACTCAGTACTTAGTTGAAGCACCATTGGCAGTGATGACAGCCTCCAGTCTTCTTGAATATGATGCAAAAAGGTTTACACACTTGGCTTTGGAGATTTTCTTCCATATTTCTACAGATCAAGTTACGGCTCTCACTAGGCCAATTAAGGACATTTACAAAGTTGTCCTTAAGACGCTTCTGTGCTGTCTTGGTTGTGTGGTTATGGTCATTGTCTTTTTGGAAGGTGACCCTTCGGCACAGCCTGAGGTCCAGAGCATTTTGGATCAGGTTGTCATAATTCATCTTTACTTTGCTTCATTCAGTTTTCTCTCAACCCTGACCTGTCTCCCTGTGCCAGTCACTGAAAAACACACCCACAGCATGATGCTGACAACCCCATGCTTCTCTGTAGTCATGCTATTAGGCAGGTGATGAGCAGTGCCCGTTTCCTCCAGACATTACACTTATTGAAATAAAGCCAAAGAGTTCAATCTTGGTTTCATCTGACCAAAACATTTTGTTTCTCACAGTCTAAGAGTACTCTAGGTTCTTTTGCTTTGTGTGGAGGTGGATGGCAATACCAGTACCCGGTACAGATGGTGGGTGAAATAAGCAGCATTTGGCATCAGATGTGTGGCATCAGACGGGTGGCAGCATCAGAATAGTAGCTGAGGCAGGTAGCCAGAAGAAACCAGTCTCTTTTGTCAAACTGTTGGTGTGGCACCATGGATGATCTAGTCTGATGCATGAGGAATTGGTGGGTGGAAATCCTGGCGGATCCATGTCTGATTCATCTTGACAAAGATCAGTGTCTCTACATTTTCTTCTTTTATTGTTCTTCTTGGGGTAATTATGGCCCCCGCTGCACTAAACCCTCACTCTGATGCGACACTACGGGCCGGGCAGGACAGCTTTTCTAGGGCACACTTGGCCAGTTGCAGCCAAAAATACAGTTTGGCTGCCCAGGAATCCAGTGGATCTTCAAGGTTGGCTGGCAGGGTGCACTCCAAGTATGCCATCACCTGCTGGTTCAGTTTCTGCTCTACATCTAGCTGCTGCTGAGTAGTGTGTTCATTATGTGGGTGAAGAAATCTGCTCATCAGCGACTGTAGACTCAGGCTGCTGCTTATGGAGCTGGTACTGCTTCTGCCTCCCCACCCCTACCCAGCAGCCATGTCAGTGGAACGTGAGCACAGATGGCCTCTCAGGTCAGACCTGTGAGAGAATGGTCAATGGTGCAGATAGGCAGTGGCCAACTGACTACATAGGATGTCTCTATAGTAGTTCAGTTTGTCCTTCCTCTAAGTGGGTGTAAAAAAGGCCCCTATTTTGGATCGGTAGCAAGGGTCCAACAAGGTGGAGAGCCAGAAGTCATCCCTCTGCCGAATGGTGACAATTCGGCTGTCACTACACAAGCAAGTGAGCATGCAGAGGGCCATTTGGCCAAGTGACTCGGAAGGACTCCCTGCCTCCATCTCCACTGCATATTGCTGCAATGTGTCTGGGTCATCTGCCTTCTTTCTCATCTCCCCCTTGCTCCTCCTCTCCTGTCACCTGTGTAACAAAATGACCCTTTTCGCTAGACATTGCTTGTGCTTCAATGTCCTCCTCCTACACCAGTTCAGCCCCCACAGGGGTCATCTGGCCGTGAGATCTAGGCTCCACGACTCCAGTCCCCTGACCAGCGAGATTTACCAGCATCTGTTCCAGGACATGAAGCAGTGGAATGATATCGTTCATCCTGTAGTCTTGGCGACTGACAAATAACGTGGCCTCCTCACAGGGTCTGAGCAAATGGCAGGTGTCATGCATGAGCTGCCACTGGCTGACATCGAAGTTACACAGGAGAGTACTCCTGTCCGCTTGGATCAGGAAATTGTTGATGGCCTTTCTCTGTACGTACAGTCAGTCAACATATGGGGGTGGAATTCCAATGGGTGGAAACGTCACATATCAGCCTATGTTGGGGGATGTTGTCCTGCCGCAGCAGCTCAAGGAGGGTGTAATTTGCGGTGTACGAGTGGCTGAAGTGCATGCAAAGTTTCCTGGCCATTTTTAGAATGTCTTGCAGATTGGTGGAAGACTTCAGGAACTGCTTGACAACAAGATTGAACACGTGTGCCATGCAGGGCGCATGGCTCAGCCCTCCTTGACGCAGCGCCGACACCTTGTTCTTCCCATTGTCGGTCACCATTGTTCCGATTTTCAGTTTCAGTTTCTTGCTTAAGGACATGGAGCAGTTCCTCCCCTGTGTGACTCCGTTCGCCCAAGAAAACGAAGTGTAGAACAGAGTGACACCTCCGTGCCCTGCACATGTGGTATGCTGGAGGGGCAACGTGCATTGTCCCTGCAGTGGAAGCTGAGGACAGGGTGGACGATGAGAAAGCAGAGGCGGACATTGTCGCTGGACCAACATCGTGGCAACGTGGAGTCAGAAGCGGCGTCATCTGGTCAAGTTGCTGTTGTGGCTTTGCAGGAACCACATTAACCCAGTGGGCCGTAAAGGCCATCTATTGTCCCTGACGGTAGTTACAGCTCTAAATGTCGGCGCTGGCATGCACTTTGGCAGACACGTTCAGACTCGAGGACTGTCTCACCTTCTGTTCTACATGTGTGTGCAGGTCTGGAACTCCATTTTTGGCAAATAAATGACAGCTTGGGACTCTTCACAAGCTATCAGTTCTCTGAAAGGTGCAGACTCCACCACTTGGAAAGGGAGGGATTGCAGCACCAGCAACTTGGACAGAAGCACATTTAGCTTTTGCACTGTTGGGTGACTGCACTCATACTGTTGTTTCTTGGCAATCGCTTAGGTGATCAATTGCTGACTGAATGCATGACGAGGAGTAG